>NC_046345.1:5157759-5485880 GCF_000738735.6 Corvus cornix cornix
GGAGCACACGCAGCCCAGCAGCTTCTCCCTGCCGGAATCACGGGCTCCACTTGCGAGTTCAGCCATAAACTGTATTTAATAATGTATCTTAATACAAATTAAGGCGATTTTTCTCTTTCAATTAAACTGCTTTTAAGTAGCAAAACACCAACTGCATCTAAACCCCACCAGTAATTACAGCTCCTTTCAAGATCCGCGCATCCCCCAGCGGCACCAGGGAGAGGAGCCGGGTGCCTGTGGGATGTGCCAGGGATGGCACCACTGGGGAAGGAGCATTCCTGGGACTGGGCTGCCCTTCCCAGGGTGGGGTTCAGGGCCCTTTGACCACAGCTCTGGTTCCACTTGCACATTTCACATGGAAACCCCCCTTCCCGATGGCTTCCTTGTGCCACTGGCAGGAGGCCAAGCCACCGACACTGTCACCCACCTGGCCTTGCTGGGGACATGAGGTGACCTGGCCTTGCTCCTATAAAGAGCAGTAAGGGGAAGAAAACCTACTGATTGATACAGTTGACCATCACAGGTCCCAGCTCTGCCAGGAAGTGAAACACCTGCATCCAGCTGCTGTCCAGGAGCAAACCCTCGTGGTGGGAGGCAGATCCTGGTGCATCCTGAGTGGCCCAAAGAGGGGCCGTGAAATTCACCTCAAATGGCATTTGGCTTCCTGTCCTTGGCTAAACTGCACCTTGTTCTAACTTGTCTGTGGCATTAGCCACCAGCTCTAACCTCTCCAGAAAATGGTTTCATTTCCTCCCATTCGGCAGCAATTATGGAGCACCTGAGCTGCCAGAGGAGAGGGCCACTCCCTCCACACACCTCTGCTTCCCTTCTTTGGGAGACAAAACAGCCAGGCTGGTGTCTGCTGCCCTACAGCTTTCCCCAGAGTTGCCAAGCTCTCAGGAATGTCATGTTTCCTGCTGCCACAGGCACAGAGAAGCCTGTGCTCTGCAGACCCTACCACTGCTCAATGACACTTCAGCATCACAATGGTTAAATGCTGCTTGGGAAGGTTCCCTCCTCCCAACTTCTCCAAAATTGTACTAAAATCTTAAGTAGAGGCATCAGAGGGACAAGATAAAGGCAAAGCCCTTCTGCAAGAGGATTTGTCTTTCAAATCTAGATTAGCAATTGGTGTTTGGGGAAGATGAGACCCTAATCTGATTGAATAAGGGGAGTTTGTGATATCAATCTCCTTGGATCCCATTGTCTTTGTGCTGCTTTGTAAATTAATATTCATTTTCATCTCTGTTTATGCTGAATCTGTTGTGCTCTTGTCTCTCACTGCTGGATGAGCTGCAGCCCTGTGTGGTGGATACTGCACACCAGAACTGACATTATTTTGTGGTTTAACTTTATATATGTGCTTGAGGGGCACAAAGAGAGCTGCAGGGTGTGCAGGCTGCAGGGCAGAGCCAGGGCCAGGCACTGGCACTGACCGGGGTGTTGGCAATGGCCCATCCCCAGCCACTGGCTCTTGGCTGGCACTGATGATGGCTCCTGCCCAGGGCTGCCACAGCCACCCACTGCTCAGCGTTTTGGGGGAATTCCAGCTCCCCTGCTCCTCTGGGGGCTCAACCCTCCTCCTCTGCTGTGTTTCGGGTCAGTCTGCAGCCCCAGCATCCCCTCAAACTGTCCCGTGGCACCGTGCTCCGGCAGCACCACGGTGCCTCTCTTTGCACAGTTCACTGCCAGTGCCACCTTCCCCAAAATTCAATTTTTTTCCCTTCCCTTAGAACATTGCATCTTGTTCAATCCTTCCCCTGTCACACCAGCTCTGGCACTGCTTCAATTGGATTCCAAAAATAACCTCTTTATTCACATGGCTCATGCTATTATATCGTAGTACAGCTCGGGCAGGCGAGGGGTCATTCCATTATCCGGGAACGAGATAACTGAGTATTAGGGCAGCCAGGCTCTTTGACTCCCTGCCCTGTGGTAATGGGCCTTTTTTAAGGGCATTAACCAATGTTTCTACTTAGGTATTTGACAAGAGTAAAGGTAACATTGCCATTTAATCCTCCCTTGGCTTTTTTTCCCTGCCTATAGACAGCACTTGCACGTTTACTTCTCTTCGAGTGTTCAAACTTCAGCTCGAAACCACAGAGCTCGTTTTCTCTAAACCCTTCCCCTGGACTTCTGGTTACAGGTCTGATTAAATATCCCAGGCACTAGGACACAGGGAATCATTCCCGTTCTGAATGCTGCTCTCCTCCCTTCACCGAGCAGCCCATGAATATGGACCTGTCCAGCAGGGACTGGGCAGGTGTCACTAATGAAGAAATACCAGTACACTAGGGACGTTCTCCCTGGCCCTGTGTGAATCTCACCCTGACATGGCTGCAGCCTTTGAAACACACTACAAAAATTAAGGACAAGCCACCTCTCTCTTTGTCCATGTGCAGCACCTGGAAGTGTTGCCTTCAGCTCCTGCTTACAGCAGGAAAATGCCAGAGATTTGGGAGAACCAGATCTCTGCAGGGTTTGTAGCATCACATCCTTCTCTTCCCCACCCAGGGCAGAGCAGGAGACAGCGAGGGAACAGGGAGCAGGAGGAGCAGGGGAGAGGAGCTGAGAGGAGACGGCAGCTGGATGGGACAGACAATTTTGAGTCTTTCTTTTCGGAGTCTCTCGACTCATACACAGATTTTTCCAGGCAAGGAAGGATTCAGGATCTCCTCCAGCAGGAGCATGAAGCCACTGTCAGAGCAGCAGTGAGAGACCAACTGCACAGCCGAGCTGTCCGTCCCTTCCATCCCTGTGCCGGGTCTGGGCAGAGCAGCTCCAGCTTGGCAATAAAGCAAGTGTAGCTGAATTTTTCTCGAAGGACTCGGTGCCAGCTGAGTTGGCATTTCCTGGTGCTCAATCCGAGTGCCAGGTCTCACCGCCCCTGCCCAGGCTCTGCTGCTCTCCCTGCCCGGCACGGTGCCAAACCAGCCCGGCACGGTGCCGATGCCGCGCCGGCACCGGGAGCTCTGCACAGACACCTGCCTGTGAGTCCAGGTGAAGTGGGGTCCCTAAAGTTCCCCGTGCCTGCACTGCTCCTCTTTAAGAGTGAAAATGTATATTCCAAAGATTGTGGCTTAATTGATTGATTAATAACTGAAACTCTAATTGAATCCTCCCAGCTTGTACATAAGATGTCTTAATGTTAGAGCCTAGGGAGCAAACGCACAGCATGGAAGTATGAACTGCAGCACAACCAGCACCACGTTCAATTTAAAAGTCAATCTCATTATACAAGAAGCTGTTTCCTCTATCCCTCTGGAAAGGCAACAGCAATCTCCCATCTTCTCCCTACCAGAGCCACATGGTTTGTTAGTGTCTGTGGGAGATGCAAATACAAGGGTTTTTTTATTTGTTCCCACCGCTGCATATCTGAGCAGCTCAGTAAATATTCATGAGCTGCCATTGTAGGAGCTCTGAAAACTACAGAAAATATGCCCTCTGAGGTGACATGTAATTTGGCACTTCCCCCATGGAGAGGCAAAGGATGCAGCCAGAGCAGCAATATCCTCATAATTAAATACCTTGCTACAATCTAATCTTTTTTGTTTCTCATTAAACACAAGACACCTCAAACCTTTCCCGTGCTCAGGGCCCCGTCTGGCACAGAAGTTACCAAGACTAACCAAGAAGAGGACAAAGCGTGTGGATCTCCAAGAACAGGGAGGCCTGGCAGTATCTGAGGTCAGGAATACCTGGAATTTCTTCCCAAATGCACATTTTATTGTTATGCTGCCTCTAACCAAGGAAAATAAAATCACTCCATCCTTCCCAACATGACCCCAGGTAGTCACTGGCTCCCTGGGGAGCTGGGCAGACCTGTGTGACACGACCCACGGATGCCAGAGCAGATGTGCAAGGAGCAGAGCACATCTGGATGCTGATCCCCGGAGCAAGGTAGGAGGGTCTTTGTGAGGGGATGAGCTCCCACCAGAAGCTTGCCTGGTCCCCCATGGACATAGGGGCAATGGTAGCTGATGGTGGCTCCTGGCACAGCTGACAGACACACACTGATGGTGCCACGTGGTGACAAGATGCCCCAGAGGGTCCTTGATCGAAGCCCCAAGGTGTGTTTATAACATCCCCTGCATAGATCTGCCAGCCAGGAGATGTCCTGCTGCTCATCCTGCTCATTTTAACTACCCTGGCATTGGCATTTCAGTGTTGTTCATGCCGTAATCTCCCAGATATCTGCTTCCTACTTGGATTCCTACCTGTCAGAGCTCCTCTCTCCCACTGGCAGTATGGGTAGTGAGTGACCTTCAGCCAGGAAATGGTTATAGCCTTAAGACAACACAATTAAACATGTTTTATTGCTTAACACGCTGTGTCAGGAGCCTTAGTGGTGTTTTTGTTCCAGTCTTCTATCGTTTTCAGAAACGCCTGGAACTGTGACAGCTCAAAGCGCCCGTGCTCTCCTGCTCCCAGGTAATCAATAGAAGGCCTCAAGGTATCTCACACTTCTGTCAAATACGGGATTTTTAGCATGAAAGCATTTCCAAGAGTTTTTGGTCATTGCAAGACTCCCCCTGCCCCCCTTCTCTGACAGTTACCACGGCAAGGACACAGGGTGGCAGCGGAACAAGGCAGCCTCAGCCAGGTGGATGATTCCCAAGGAGAAAGACCATGCAGGCTGTGTCCTCCTTTGGGGGCAGCTCCTGGGGATGTGCCGGGATGGGATGGGATGGGATGGGCAGGGCTGTGGCCTGGCAGGTGCGTGGGCAGGTGAGGACGAGGCTGATGGGACACTCACAAAAATGATTCAGGCTGAAAACCATTATTTTCTTTAGTGGAGATCCTCTGGTCTCCTTGCCTGGTTTTACCTGCCTTCTGGTGGTTTTTTAAAGAGTCCTTGAGAAGTAGATTCCAGCAGTAATTTCCCTGTTTTTCAGACAAACACCCATCCCTGTTCACAGGAACAACGTTCCAGCATGAAATGCTTCTTTGGGTACAAAAACTGCCTTTTCACTTTAGAAAATTATTCCAGGTGAAAATTAAACATTTATGTGTTTTGCAGTCTCAAAAAGCCTGGGTTTTACTCAGATGAAGATGATTTTCCCTGTTTGTACCACCACAGGTTGGGTTGCCAGTGGCCAAAATCAAAGCAAAATCCTTAATAGACTGAGATGTGCAATGCCAGCTTTGCTTGAAGAGTCTGGTGGGGGAGGATGTCCCTCACCCCATCAGGACCCTCTTTGTGGTGCTGCCCCATTGGCTCCATGCCAGTGTCCACCACAGAACCACTGAATCCCAGACTGGTTTGGGTTGGAAGGACCTTAAAGCTCATCCCATCCCACCCCTTGCCATGGGCAGGGACATCTTCCACTATCTCAGGTTGCTCCAAGCCCTGTCCTACCTGGCCTTGGACATTTCCAGGGATGGGACAGACACAGCCAGGGCCTTCCCACCCATCCCAGCGAGCCCCCACAGCACTGCAGGAGCCAGAGCTATTTATTCCTCATTAATCTGAATCCTGCTTTTAGGCCAGAACTGTTCCTGGGCTCGCTGCAGCAATGCAGCGCTGACTGCAATCGGAATCGATTCCACATCAAGAGTTCCCCCTGGGGCTCCCGAGGCTCTCCTGCAGCCGGGGACAGGGATGCAGTCAGTGCCTGAGGGCAGATCAGGGAGCTGGCACATCAGGGAGCTGGTACAGAGCTGCTGGAGCCACCGTGCTCCCCTCTGGGGGAGATGGGTGACCATCCTCCACTGAGTGCCATTATCCTGAAGAGCCCCGGAGAGCACCCCAAGGTGGCACTCGGCAGCCAGAGGCTGGCGCTGCTGGGCTCTGGCTGTAGAGGAAGAGAAAGCCTTCCTCTTTCAGACACACACAGAAGCAGTGGCACCCCTGCCCAGCTATCCATCATTATTGTCACCACTGTCCCACCCCAGGTCCAACGGGCTTTGGCCCCTTCCCTTGTCCCTCCGGATTCTGCTGGACCTCGACTCTTCAGGATCACTTTGAACTGTGTGTCCACAGTGAGCTTCTCCATACTCAAACCACCTCTTCTCCTGGCACCAAACTGGTCACTGCCTGTGCCCAGCTGCAGCAAGAGGCCCATGAAGCCGTGGTCAGGCACAAGCTCTGTGGTGGCACCGGCCAGCAGCGAGGGAGGAGGCCATGAAGAGGCAAAGGCATCGTCCTTGATTGGAGAATCATGACACAAATGGCAAGAGAAAAACAAATAGGGAGGGAAATGAACAAATTATACTGATAATTGGTTTAAAAAATGCATCAAAGAAAAATGATATCCAATAATACTGCTGGTTCCTAATGAATGTGTGTGTAATAAAATCAGGCTGTTTGGGCCGTGGTTAGCCCTGCACTTCACATCCCCAGATTAAAAATGGAACATCTGTGATGATTTAATTTACATGTTAATAACAAACAGGCCTCCAGAAACCAACGAATAAATGCCTTTTATTGCCGGCGTATCTTTTCCACTGCAGCTTGAATGAAAACTCTGGTAATTAATTGTTTTAAGCGATTCTATTAAAAAGTGTCTGGAAGTGCTGTGTGCCGAATGTTTATGTGGGCAGGCAGATGAGGAGAATACAGACGAGGAAGCAGCCTGCTAATTATGTGCCTTTTTAAAATTCACTGCCTTAAAGACATGGGATACTTTTATACATGGAAGTCGACCCAGGCGCGTTGGTTTTTCCCCATTGTTCCTTTCCAGTTGAAAAGTTTGCAATTTAAAATAAATAGCAAATCCTGATGTTGCTGGTTCCTGCACGAAATGAGATGGAGGCGAGAGCGCTCACTCTGCCCAAGCTCACGGGCTCTGGGAGCAGCGGAGTCTGGCTGGGGGTGGCCATGTGTCCCTGCCAGCAGTGCCATGTGGTGACAGGGGACTTGGGACAGGGCACAAGGCCCATGTGTGCCCAGCTCTGTGGCAGCAGCTGGAGCACTGTGAGTGAGTGCCGCGGTGGCTGCAGCCTCTCTCTCAGGATGTTTGTTTTGAAAAGGAAACTCCCTCAGATGTTCTGGGGTCACAAACACAAGGAGGGCACTTCAGCTGTCAAAATGCAGAGGTAACACTGAAACTTCCATTTCTCAAACCCTGAAAAATTCAGGCTGCAGGCTTGGATGTTCAGCATCAGTGAATCCTCTTCCCCGTGGGCAGCAAAATCCAGACTGTGTTTGCAGTGACCACCCCTCTGCACTGTGGCAAACACAGAGCTCCAGAGGCAGAGAGAGGCTCAGGCTGCTGCAGTGCTGGGCTCACCACCGGAGGGAAGGTCACCACAGTGCCAGGTGCCCCTCCAGGGTCTGTAAGGAACAGAAAATACCCTCTCCAGAAGGAGAGAGAGGTGGCCTTGCCTAAGAACAGCCCCTTGTGCTGTCAGTCTCCACAAACATGACAGGCAGCTGCAGATCCAGCAGCTCCACAGCTCCTGTCCGGCTGCCCATGGCCAAAAGCCGGCTGCTCCCCAGGCAGAGGGGCAGGAGAGAAGGGGTCCCCAGGCCTTGGGAACCTGTGCCAGCCACAGGCAAGATGAAGCAAAGGCACCACAAGCGACAGCAAACTGTGCCATGGGCCCACCACCATCACCAACCGTGCCATGGTGTCACTAGGACAGACAGATGGGGCTCTGCCACCTCATGGGGGTTATTCATAGCAGGTGGCAGCAGGACAAATCTTCCAAACTAAAATCTACTCCTAAACCGCAGCATAAATTTCATCTGACAGCAGGCAGCCAACACAGCAATGGGGGAGGAAGCGGGGCTGCAGCAGTTCTGTTGGGTTTGCTATTAAAAGACACAGAAGACAGAAAAAAATACCTGTAAGGTGTGGGGTTATACACAGCTTGGAGTAATCACAGCCACGATTCTCCTGGGGTGACAGGGAGCTCCCCAGAACCACCAACAAGAGGCTACAGTGCTCTTATGAGATGGGGAGAGTTTTTTCTCTCCCTCCCTCTCTGCCTTTTATGTCGTGATTGTTCAGGGCCCCGAGCTGCCCCCCTTGGCCAGGGGTGTGTGGCATTCAGCAGGCAGCAAAGAAAAGCCCCCTCTCCCCTTTGTTTTGCACATGAAAAGCTCTTTCCCTCCCTGTCAGCTGAATGCCATGAGAGGGACCTTCAATGCATGCAGAGTTGGGGCAAGGCTGGCCACGGCTGGCTCCCCCCGCTCCCTCCGGCTCCCCAGGCGGGACACCATTGAAAATAAACACGGAGGAAATCGCCATTCCGTTGGAAAAGCACCTGGGAGCGTTTAGGAGGCTCCTTTGTGGGATAGAGAAAACCTTTCCTCCTTCCTGCCTCCTCCTCCCTCCTCCTTCCCCTTTGGTGCTGATCTGTTCTCAGCTCAGCTCCACCGAGGCTGATCCCCAGGGCATGAGGCACCTTTCCCGAAAATTTCTCCCCCCTGCCAAAAAAGAATGCTGGTTAGGCAGAGGAGCAGGAAGAGGAGAGGAAGGCAGCTCCCTGGGGATGGATATTTGCAGAGGAGGCAGCAGGAGAGAGGTGCCCGCAGGGGACACTCTGAGAGCAGCCCTGGTGCTGGGGCAGCTCCCGGAGGCAGCTGCCAGCGATGCCTCGGCTGTGGTCCCCCGGGAGGAAATCATGGGCTGAAATCACATCCCAGGCACTTCCCTGGGGGCCAGGACTTCGGAGGCAGCAGGGAACTCCTTGGAGAAGGGAGAGGGGATGCCTGGAATGGGGAGCGATGGTGGGTGCCCAGGGTGGTGGCTGAGCGCTCGTGTGGGTGCTGGGGACGGGCACAGCCCTTGGCACCACGGGCTGCCCGACGGACCCCCCAGCCCAGGAGCACCAGTGAGCACCAGTGAGCACACAGCTCATCGCTGCCCGCCCACCACGCTGGGACCCCTCGCTGCCATGGCCCTGTGGCACTCCCAGTGCCCTCCAGACAGTGGCCCAGAGAAGCCAAATCCCCTCCTTCTCACCCAGCGGGCAGCGGGAGTGGCCTCGTCCCCGTCTTGAACAAAAGGAAAGAGCCACTTGTCAGCTCTTCAGTCAGTCAATATTTCACTGAACTTTGTTTTCCCTCTTTAGTACAATTAAAATCCCAAGGAGAAGCCTTGTATAAATCAAAGTTCTTTTAAAGTGTACCACGCAGACACGCGTATCAGAGCCTCTGCACAGCGTGTGCCAGTAAAAAATATGCAACCCCCTTTGGCAACACAAGCAGAAATAAGCAATTTGGGATCTTAAAAGATAAAAGATAATAAAAGTAATTAAGATAATTAACCACCCTGAAGAGAGAAGAATTTACTGCTGTAAATTTTGTACTTAGTTTTAGTTGGCAATATCGCAGCTGCCACTCCACTTAATATACAGCACATCCCAGCACTGCCTCTGCGGCAGCGGCAGCCGAGAGGGACCTGGTGCCACACTGTTATCAGTGGTCATTCCCAGCAGGTCTGGGGAGTCTGGTCTGAGGTCTGAGTTGCTGGGACTGCAGGGCACCCACCTTGCTTGGAACAGCTCTGGGTGATGGCAAGGCAGCTGAGCACCAGGGATGGGATGGGATGAGATGGGATGGGATGGGATGGGATGGGATGGGATGGGATGGGATGGGCAGGATGGGATGCAGCTTCTCAGCTGTCAGCCAGAGCCTGCTCATTCCCATCTCCTGCTGGAGCGAGTTCACTGTTTGCACAGGACCAGGAACAGCCAAGTGCTCTTTCTCTCATCAGCCACTTGTCAGGTTCCCAAACCAGCGTGTTGTCTCGTGCTGGCTGTCATGCTTCAGACAAACCACCTGCGAGCATCCCAAAGGAACCAAAATTCTCCATTGCCTCCAAAGCTCCGCTGCTGCTGTGCTTTGGTGAGCACACGTCACGCTGCTGGTATTGCCATGTTGTTTCCCTTTCTCCCCACCCGTCTGTATCCATCTGTTGCGACCCAGCTCTACTAACAAGCTTTGTGGGATAGGGAGTGGTTTGAGCTCCATGTGAAACAGCCCCTGGCACAGAGGGAGCACAGCCACAGCTGGGAGCGCTGACCAGCACTGCAAACCCTCTTCTTCCTCCCCTGCCATTCCCAAACTGGTGCCCAGTGCAGCTCTGCCCTGAAGAATGCTTTCAGGGGCCTGGGGAGTGTCCTGCCCCCATGCAGGGACATCAGGGCCAGCGTCACCTTCACTCTCTCTGCCCTTGGTCCCTTTGAGAAGCAGTCCTCTCATGACACAAACATCCACAGCCCCATTCTCCTCAGGGACAGCAGCCCTTTGCACTGCTCCTCTGCAGGATCAGCCTTTTCTGTGTCCAGTCACCCACCCCAGAGCAGCCCTGGTGGGTGGATGCTGCTGCCTCTGTATCTGTGTTTATTCTGCTGAGATGTCCTGACCCCAGTACATGCAGCTCCTATCCCCAGTGCTTTGCACAGCACGAACCCAGCCACGTCCTGGCCTTGCCATGGCATTTCCGCTATTCACTTCCCGATAAAAACCCAGTGTGAGGAGCATCCCACGTGTGGCATTGCAGCGCTGGGCAGTGTTTCCAGGGTTTGTCGTGTAGGGCTGCTCGCTCCCCTTTCCCTCCTTCTGAGTCCTCTCCTTCTTGTCCTTGCTCCCAACCATCCCTCCAGCCCACGTATCCAAGATGCAGGCACAGGCGGCTGAGCCAAGCCCACAAGTCCCTGATGCTGGTGACAGGATCTTGCCTGGTCCCAGGGCCGCTGCCTACGCTGGCATTATCTCTGGAGCTGCCTGGACTTCTCCAGGAGACATTGGGTTAATGTGGTGGAAAACTAACCCAGGGACACATCCAGGTCAGAGCTGACCCGATTCATTTCAGGCAGAGAACCAACGAGCTCAGTGCCAGCACCGTGAGATGCAGGGCCGGTGGCAAGGAGCAGGGGAAGGACAGTGGTGGGAGGATGTCCCCGTGCCCGCTGTGCTGTGGCACACCGGGGGTGGCTCTGCAGGCACACAGCTGGTGGCAGAGCCCACCAGGCGCCTTCGGCCGTTGGGATGCTCCTGCACCCGCCACGCTCCAGCGCTTCCGGAGAAACCACATCCTGAAAGCAGCATCCCCACAGGCAGGAAGGAGCCCGGCTGTGGCAGCTGTGCAGGAAAGACGGAGTGGGGGTGAATTAGCACAAGAGCAGAGAAATCGCCTGGGTGCAACGGAGGGAAGGTTGCAGTTGGAAGCATTCCCTGGTGACGTGAGGGGACTGGCCATCACTCCTGGTAGGTGATGGGCAGTGGTGTCACCCAGCATCAGCCTGATGAACCCTCCTGCCACGGATCCAGCCTCCCTCTGCCCCTCCAAAACCAGGCAGTTTGTGCAGAGTGACCCCAAAAATCCTCAGCTGCTCACCTTTTCCTCACAATCCATCACACACTATGTCCCCAGGCAGTGACAGGCTCACAGCCTCTCTGGGGTTCCCTGGGCCCCAGCAGAGCCCCTCAAAGCCTGTGGCTACCCCTGTGGGGTAACTATCCATGGGGGCTTTCACCTTCTGCATCTCATCCCTAAGGATCAAAGCAAGGCTTTCACATTCCTCCTCCTTTGCCCGTTCTGTTCTAGAGAAGAGTTGGAAGCAATTAGAGTATATTGGAACCAGTCTGTCCAGAGAGCATGGACATGGAATGGGGGAGTGACTCCGGGGCTGTTGGGAGAGGAAGGGAAGATCTAGCGTGGCTTCAGCTCAGTTCTCTAATGAAATGCAGTTTTTGTGACGGGGCTGTCCATGCCTGGCTGGGTCTGGCTGCATGTCTGCTGCAATAACTTTGTAATCTCCCAGCAGATCTCAACCAAATCTGACAGAATTGTGGGGACAATGACATTCCTCCATGTTCCATGACAAAGGGCTCCTGCATGGGGAAGGCTGCCCTGTCCCTGTCCCTGTCCCTGTCCAGGGCTGGGGCCAGCTCAGCTCACTGTCCCATGCCAAGGAGAACAGCGAAGGCTCTTCCAAACCACCCTGACTGCGGGAAACCTTTAGTAGATCTCACAAATGTCAGTGAGAGACAAACTCATACAAAACTGGGTTTGGTTCCTGAAGCCATCGGGCTGCAGGAGGTGCCAGCATTTGTGGATCCAGGATGGCCAGCATGAGAGAGCAGTGAGGATGCAAACCCACGGGTTCTCAGTCACTGGGGCTTCCCTGCTCCAGCCCTTGTGCTTTCAGGGCTCATCCAGCCATCCCAGATGTGTTTTGTCCCACTTCCCCTTTTAATTTGGCAGAGAGTGAGAATCCTTCAAGTATTCCTGAAAATGCAAATGATCTTGTATTTTGCTAATTGTCTCCTCATCTACCCTGCTCTTGAGAAGCACCGAGTGCCAAGGTCTGTCATCTCTCACCGAAACACTTCAGTCTGGGGCTGGTGGAGGGTGAGTGTGTCTGTATTGTGCACACAGGCAATCTCTGCAGCTCGGGAGCCTCCTCGTTTCTTTTCGAACACAACCCTTGAGTATTCCTTTCATCATTTTTCAAATCCTTTTGTTACTGGCTATTGTTCAGCACAAGAAGCTCTTAGGAGCTGAGACTGAGTTTTATTTAATTACTGAAACACAGACTGAGCTGTGGCAAGCACTACTCATGCCGGGTCCCTGCCCTCCTGGCACTGCCAGACCCCTCTGCTCAGAGAGGACACCCCTGGGAGCAGGACAACCCTTCCTCAAGGGCACCTCCAGGACCTCTGGGATCCAGTGCCCTCTTCAAAACGTCCTTGCTCTCCTTGGACAGTGTTTACACTCCTGTGAGCCACATTGTGCTTTCACTGTGGTTTGAGCTTTTGCATCACTTGGGTGGTTTTTAAAAAGGGTCTTAAGAGCTAAAAAGTGGAATCAAGTTATGGGTTCCTGGGTGCTGACTGAGCTCAGGGAAGAGGCCAAAGGAGACCCTGTGGTATTGGATGGGGAGGGATGAGTGTTCTGGGCTCTGAGACAGACCAGATTCCCTTACTGACTGGTCACTGTGCTGCTGCAGAGCAGGGACATTGCTCTGGAGCTCAACACAGCAAGATGAAGTGAAGCAAGCACATGCTTCCCTTTACCCCGGGCAAATCTTTGTCCATCAATTCCAGAATCAGAGCTGCTGGTGGGGAAAGCTGGAAGGGAGAAATTAAGCAGAAAAAAAACCAACAAACCAGCAGAAAAATAAGTTTATTTTATTCCAGAGTGACAAATCTATTTTGAAATGAAATCCAAAAGTGTTGCCAATGAGCCTTTGTTTGCTCTGGTACAAAAGTCCCCCGGACGGGTTCTGAGAAGGAGGAGGAGGAGGAGAAGGAGGAGGAGAAGGAGGAGAAGGAGGAGGAGAAGGAGGAGGAGGAGTGCAGCACTGCTGAGGCCCTTCTCAGCTGCATTCCAAGGGGCTTTCTGAAAAGAATGAAGTGTTGAGCGTTTGCCAAATAAAGGAGGGGGGCAAAGGTTGCTATTTATCCCAGAAAAGTGGCCAACATTATGTCTATTGATGGGAAGGAACCTGAAGAATTGTGGGAAGGAAGAAAGTTACTTCAGCTGCCAATCAAGGGCCCAAATTTCCATGAGCTGCCAATCATAATTAGAAGGAATGTGGCAGTTCAGGAAGGTCGCGGCAGCAAAGATCTCCCTGAATAAACACCAGGTCCCCATTGAACAGCCTCCAAAGGCTTCAGTGATAAATACACCAACAGCTACATCGGCGGCTGTTGTTGTTACTCTCTCAGAGACACTACAATTTTTCTGTGGTGCCAGGGATCATCCCTGGACCTGAGCAGGTTACTGGCACTTGTAGGGGCACAGACCTGCGGTGCAGGTGGGCTCCCCAGGCTGCCCTGCTGCGGGGTGCTGTGCAGGGCACAGGCGCCCACCGACATTCCCTCTGGGACGGGGCTGGGGCATCACTCCTGGCTCTGCCTCCTCTTCTCCAGGGACAGCTCCTCCCAGGAGGATTTTGGGATCCAGGCTATTTGAGTTTTGCTTGGTGACGTGACTTTTCTAGCCAACAGCACAAAAACAGGAGTAAAGGGAGCTCAGCATCGCAGGAAAGGCGAGGCTAACACCGCTCTGAGAACCAGCTCTCCAGAGGGTCCAAGGCCATCGTGGGGTGGGAGCTGGGCAAGGCAGGACTGGATGGGGTGCGGGTTCATCACTCCAGGGTGACGCAGTTCCCAAGGAAGAGCCCTGGAGGGACAGGAAGGTTCTCCCATGTTCTGGCAGCTCACCCCTGAGCCAGCCCATCTCCCACTGCATCTTGCAATCCAGAGGGAAAGGAACCACCTGTATGGCAGCTCTGTCATGGAAATGGACAGCAGTGCCCTGGCAGCAGCTTTTCAGAAAGGAGACATTTCCCAGCTTGCCAGTAATCCAGAATGTGATGGGAGAAGCCCCAGAATGAAGCAGCAAAATTTCCACCCCCAAAGAGTTTCAAACCAGCCCCCAGGAGTGTGGCACCAGCTGCCAGCGCTGCAGCTCCTCACCCAGGACAGCAGCCTCGTGAGGGCAGCTGGGCCCTGGCACAGGGCACACCAGAGCTCTGGGAGCTGCTCACTCCCAACCACAGCCTGCTCCGGAGAAAATTGTTTCTGGGCATGGAACCAGCAAAGGGCCCCCGGGGCTGGAGTGGGCTGTGAGGGAGGCACAGCCAGGACCCCCTGCCAGGAGTAATTTCAGCCTCACCAGACAAATTCTCTTACACATTCAGGCTGTTTTCAGCAACAACCACTCAGTTTTTGCTCCGAGGATGCTGCTCATCACCCAGGAACAGCAAAAGGAATCTCTTCTGCATCCAACCAAGCTGTTCTGTTCTCCTGGGATAATGGAAGGTGTTCCTGCCCGTGGCAGAGGGCTGGAACTGGATGGCTTTTAAGGTCCCTTCCAACCCAAACCAGGCTGTGCTTCCATGATTCTACGCTCCACTGTAACACACTCTGCAGTAAAGCCACGCACTGGGAGCTGCTGATGTTTAAATATCATTCCAGTGCACAGGCAGGCAGCCACCCACCAGTGTGCACACACCTGAACGGTCCCAAATACCACTGGGCTGGACGAGAAGGCAGGATGGAAGCACGCTGTGAGCTGGGCGCTGTGCGGGCACACCAACCCTCGTCTGACACGGCTGACAGTGATTCCCAGCGCCTGCAGACACAGAGGACAGGCAGCTCCTATATAGGCAGTGACATTCCCAGTGGAGAGGAGAGCTCTGCTCTGTGTTTCTACCATGGGCTCTTCCAGCCTCCACATCCCCTGAGGTGGAATTTGGCGCTGGACATGAGTTCCCCTGTGTGCTGAGGTGGCTGCAGCGAGCAGGGGCTGCAGAGCCCTGTGCCCAGTGCTCCACTGGGGGTGTGTACGGTGTCCCCGGGTGTTCCCAGGGCTGCTGGAAGCTCTTGGCACGTGGTGCTAATGCGATGTGACTCCCAGCCCTGCGCTGCCTGCTGCAACATGCTCCCCTTCAGACCCGCACAGACACACGATATTTCACTCAATGTCTTCTGAGCCTTTTTGTTCTGCGTGTATTTAAAAATTAGATGTTTAACTGCCTCCGTGGCGATGGGGATTTTGAGGCAAAAATGAAACCTCTCACATGTCTTTAACCGTACCGGTGATAAAATGCAACTGTGAGCTTGACTGAAAAAATATCCTGCACAGTCATTTCCTCTGCAGCCGTGATCATTCAAACAGCCAGGCACTGGCCTGACAATATTTAAAACAAATTGAAGCAAAAAAAAAAAAGCATTTAATGCCCACTCCTACCTTCAGCTGTGCAGTTCATGTGTGGAGGCACCTGGCAGAAATCTTACTGCAGAAAAGGACTTCAGGACCATTTATTGTACTGCAAAATGTCAAGCAAAAGCCCTAGAATTTGACTTAGTGGCCCCTGGTGAGTTGTCAGCATGGGAAGAGGCTCTGGCTGCCACAGTCAGAGCAGGGCAGGCGCTCCAGTGCTGTGAGGGGCTCCAGCCTGGCATGAGGCGACGTCAAACCCTCCTTGCCCGCCCTTGGGTGCCTCCCCTGTGCCCAAACAATGCTCCATGTGGGGCACGTCCATCATGCCCTTGGTGTTTAATTAGGAGGGACATCGACTCCATGCTCAGCACACCCCTCGGTGGGGCCGGGAGAGCAGGTCTATGAGATGTCCATGATGGAGCAGAGCCCGTGACGTGCCCATGATGGAGCACAGCCCACGATGTGCCCACGATGGAGCACAGCCAGTGTCTGTCGTGTGATGCACAGAGCCTCCTCTCCCTCCTGCCCAGTGCTCCCCTTCCTCCTTCCCTTTGACGCTCATTTACTCCATGGGACAGGGAGCTGTGGGGCCCAGCTCTGGGGATTGATGCCCAATGAGGGCATCTGAGCAAGGCAAACCCCAGTGCAGGAGCTGTTTCCCACGAGGGGCTGGGATGTCCCTTGTGTCACACCCCTGGGGCTCACCCAGGAATTGTCCCCTGCCCACAGGTACCCTGACAAGGGGCATAAGGTGTGCCCATCGTGCCCAGGTCCTTGGCAATGCTCCCAGCCCAGCCCATCATCAGGGCTTTTTAGGCATCATCTCCCAGTGGAGAGCCCATCTCAGCAGCCCCGGCCAGCCTGGACAGGTCAGTGTGGGGCCATGGCTGTGAACGAGTGACACAAATTCAAGGAGCCCATCTCCCTATGCGATGGTCTGAGCCGTGCCCTGGTGCAAGCCTGGATCCCGGGAAGCAGGGACAGCACTGCGGGGTCCAGCCCTGCACCCGCAGCCGCTGTGCCGCTCCCTGAGTGAGGGAACCCCCTTGAGCAAGGGCATTTTCGGGGGATGTTGTAATGGAGAGGGAGTCCTCCCTGCTGCCCGGGGGGGTTTGCTTTGGTCCTCCCACAGCCGGGCTGTAACAGCCCTCCCCGCCCTCCGCTTTCCTCGGATGTGAGCGTTTAGGGAACGCTGGATGTGCTGCAGGATGCCAGCACTGCCAGCCTCACCAGGAGCGTGGGTCAGGGATGGAGCAGCCCCACACTCCGGCTGTCCCCACTCACCCAGCTGTCCCCTCCCCACACCCCCACACCAGGACACCGTGTGCTCACACCACAAGGGCATTGGATCCGCACGGCTCTGCGCAGCTCCGGGGCCCGAGCTCCTCCGAGGGGCAGGAATGGTGCTCGGATAATCAATACCAGCAGCGTCAGGGTTTACAAATCTTGTATCATTCATGCAAGTGGGAAATGGTGAAAAGTAACCCTTCCCTGCCCTTCGTGCAGGCAGCTGGAGAAGCTTGCCCTTTCCTTAGTGTTAGTTAAGGCTAACATTAAAATACTCTCTACAGTCTTGGTGCCTGTTCAATATATTTTATATAAGTTTAATAAAAAAAATTGCTAAGATCATTGGAAGGGTAAATAACTGCCATGCTGACATTGCTTCTATTTAAATCAGCTACACACTGCGTGCGTACATCGTTTGCATAAAACAATATTCAAGTAGGGTGATTTTAATGTTCTGTGCTATTTCTGACTCTCTCTGGATTGCTGTTTGCATATATTTGCATACCCTAGGAGAATTAAACTAGGAGTATGTAAATGAGCTTGCAGGCTCTGTGGTGGAGGAGTTTCTTCAGTTCTACAAAGCAGCTCCCCCAGCCTCCCCTGCCGCTGTGGCAGGGCCGGGACCGGGACCGGGACCGAACTGGCAGCGCCGGGGGCTCCGAGCAGCCTGGCTGGGGGGCACAGGGCAGTGACGATCCCCGGGTTCCTCCTGCTCCCTCCTCTCGTGCCCCCACAGTGCTCCCGGGTGTCCCCACAAGCCCCCAGCTCTGCGCCTCGCTTTCTCCCTGGGATCTAGCTCCCCTTTCCAGGAGGGCTCTGGGCAAATGGACCAGCACCCTTGGAGAGCCTCGGCGTTATCCCGCGGGAGCAGGCAAAGAAACAGGGGTGGGTTTCTGCAGGGGCTGAGCAAACTGTTCCCATCAGGATAAAACTACATCCCTTCTACTGGGCTGGGCTTTTCCACACCCCGACACGCTGCCGCACAGCACAGCGGTACAAACTGAGGGGCATCTCTACAGGGAAACAGCAAGGTCCAAAAACCCCAAACAAAGGCTCTCCCAATGCTCCCTGCCCTTCTAAGGGGAGTGAGGATGGTGGGAACAATTTCCACAGCCGTGTGATGAATCTCCAAGAGGCCACATGGGGGCTTAATTAAGCAGCCTGGTGAAGTCTCAGATTTTCCCGCTGATAATTGCTGAGCAGCCTTTGCACCGCCTGCCTCTCCCCACCGGCACGCCTGGGAGCACAGAGCCGGGGCTCGGCCACAGCAGGGCCCCCTGTGCAGTTGGATGCCCGGCTCCTCCGGAGGCACTCGGAGAGCACCATGGTGTGAGGCACCCGCTGTGGCAGAAAAGGATGGCCGTGCCCTGGTGACAGCCCTGCATGGAGACACACACCTCCCTCCTCACTCTGAGGCGCCTGGTGGGGGCAGTTCTGTGCACCCCCTGTTCAGCCTCTGTCCCCTGGGCACTCTGGGATCCCTCCCGAAGGATTAAAGCATCTAAAAAGGATCTAAAGCATTTTGGGCAAAGCATGGGTGTGTGCAGGCACCCTGGATCCAGGGCACCTACAGATGTGTGCAGGACAGGACACACACAGATGGATCCTGATCTGTTCCTGCACATGCACACAGGTGAGCAGTGGTGGGATGCCTTGTGTTATGCACCATGTGTCGTCCTTTCGTCTCTCACAGGGGCCAAATCCAGAGTGGCAACTGCTGACCAGGATGTGCAGGGGAACTGGAATGGCCTATCCATAAAAGAAAGACTCCTTGAGAGCCTGAGCACAGCAATAACCACCCTGCTCAGCCCCCCACACCAGGGTGTCACAGAAGTTCTGTGGTGCCTGTTCCCAGAGCCCGGTGACTCCACATCCTCTTGTTGAAGGCATCTTTTCAATAATTAAAGAAGTATTGGCTTGTTGAGCTGGAGAGATCATTGCTGTGGAGGGACTGGTAATAACTTCCCACCACAGAAGGACTTGTTCATTCTCCTGCTGATCATGACTTGGCTTTACTGTAAATTAAACACATCCTCACCGACACCTGAAGGTTAAGGGGGATTTTCCTGCACTAAATCAAAGCGGACACCAGTTTCTTCTGCAGGAAGAATCTGAACTGGCTTAAAAGGTCAAACAGTTCGGCACAGGATTTGGGTGGTTGTTTAAGGTCATCAGGCAGCCTGCTCGTGTCAATACATCAATTATTAACAAGTCATTGGAGTTAAAGTGAATTAGTCTTTTCTCTCCCCATCCTGCTAACAGGATTAGCAAAGAGTAAATAAAAATAGCAGTGGAGGTGAGCAAACCAGGGCCTCAGAGGCACTCATGCAGCTCAAAGGCAAGTGCAAGGCAACATCCCCACGCTCACCCCCGTAGGACCCCAGAGCTGTGTGTCCACCCGGGCTGGCTCTGATGGGGGTCCCAAGCCTCTCCTTGCCCGCTCACACCTCTGCAAGGTCACAGGGGCCAGGCTGGTCACGAGCTGGGGAATTCTTGTGGAATACTCCAGCCTTTGCAGCCACAATGGCTTCAAGCCAGGGAGGGATGCTTGTGGCAGGACCAGGCGTCCTGCCAAGCCCTGGCCAGCCCTGGAGTCCAGAGGCACTCACAACACCCAGGGACCCTCCACTCTCACCTTGTTTTCCAGCTGCTGTGGTGAGCACAACCCCGAGAAGGCTGGGGCAGAACTGGGGTGGTGGATACCTGCACCCATTCCCATGGGAGACAGGATTCACCCCCAGTTTGTGGGCTCAGACCCAGCTGCAACAGCAAACAGGAATTAAAATGACAAGAAGAGTGAGAGACTGATTATACCTACTGTGCAAGGGACTGGTTACACGTTCAATGAAAAAAGAACATGCATTTTCTTTCCTGTGCCCCATTGCTGCAGCAGCACTGGTGTTACACTGGGACTTCCTCTCGGGATATAAGGGTCTGGCAGTGCTTGGCAGAATCCATTGCTGGTGAGCAGGAGGAATTGGAAGATCTGTCCCTAGGAGGGAGCTCAGCCGTCTCCAACACCCAGTGCAGAGTTTGGATCTTTGTGCTGGGATTCTCTTTTATGGTGGGTGGAAAATCATTTACCATATTTACATTTTTTCATGACATTTTTAATTTTTCATATCCAACTTGGACCAAAATTTTGAAACCGTTTAAAACTGCCAAAGATTTTACCTCTTCCTTCCTGCTCAGTAGCAAAACAGGAGGGCAAGGGACTGAAGCCAAGGGGAAAAGAAAAAGAGGATAAAAGAATTATTCTTTCACAGAATTTGTGACATGCTTAAAAGAAAAAAAAAAAAACCTACAGGGAAACTTTTTAATGTTTTAACAGTCTTTTTATCACATCAAAATTTTAAGATATATTTTTGTCTTGCATTAGTTTTAATAAACGTGTCTTAGCGGTTCCTTTTATCGCTGTTCCTGGACTAATTAAATGTACACATACATTTTTAAATGTTCACTTTGCTTCAGCACTCACTGGTTCAGTTTTATTTAAGAGCTTATTTAACACCTTGCACAAAGCCCTTTGAAATTCCTTCCAGGAAATGTCACACCTTGCAGAGGGAAAGCAGCTCTCCGAGAACATAGACGCGCATTTGTACCAATGGGAAAGTGCACAAACACACAGGGAAGGGGCTGTGGGGGCTGGGGGTCCCCACGTCTCCCGGTTCTCAGGTACAGGCAGGGGGCTCCTCACTGCTCCCCCAAATCTGCCCAAGTGCTGCCTGTGTTGTGAGAGCCAGGACAGGGGGTGCAGGTTGTGCCAGAGCAGGTCAGGGTCCTCCTAAGGAGCAGGGCCAGGATGTCGTGGTGGAGTTGGACCAACTGAGGATCCCTTGGCCCCAAAACCTTGGGATGGTGGGAGCCTGGTCAGCCTGGCAGCCTGGGAACACGGCAGCAGAAAGGATCCGTCCACCTGCAGCTTGAGGGACCAGCATGGACCAGGCAGGCGTTTTAAATAAATGTGCATTAAAGCAGCAAAGTTAAACGCGAGGTCCCCTCCATGGCTCTGCCGAGAATTCAGGCATCCCTCATCCCCACCAGCTCGCAGAATGTGCCAGCCTGTGCCTGCTCACCTGCTCTTCTGCAGCAGATGCCAATTTCCCATTTGTCCATGGCCCAAAACCACCCTCTCCTCCAGAAATCTTCCCTCTCCCCCAAATCTGTGGTGTTATTTGTTTAAAATAAGACACTGGCACTTGTCAGGAGACTTTTTGCAGTGTATTGTTTTAAAGAAGACATTCAATTACCTCGGCTGCAATGCTTCACTGTGCTCTGATGATCTACTAAGGGAAAAATAACTAATATGTAGCATGTTGTGTCATAGACAATTATAGAGAACATCGCTTTTAAGGAAACAAGACTTGTGCCCAATTGTGCGAGATTTATTAAGTTTGCTGTTTTACAGCAACACGGCAAACTCAGGGAGGGGAACGCATTTGCATCTCCTCCCCAAACCCCTTGCTGCAGGAGGAGAGGACTGATTTTCCTTCCCTCATTAAAAGATGAGGAGCTGGTGAGTCTGCGAAGGACCGAGATAAACATCTCGACAGACACACGATTATTTCCTCCTTTAGTTTTACACAGCGTGAGATTCTTATGTGGAAACAAAGTGATTTGGCTATAGATTTATAGAGGGAGCAAATGATTTGGTCCTACATGATGGAGCACATCATGCATATTCTGTGCCTTCGCTCGTGGGCATTCTCAGCTCGGCACAGCAGACTGATGGCGGGAGGCAGGAGGGAGAGGAGCTGGGAATGTGACATTATGCACAAGAGGGAACGCTGCGAGGATTTCACATCTCCTCTGGTGAACAATGTGACTGAGAAATGCACTTACTGGAAAGGATAACTTAATTCATCCACCAGGCAGCAAGCATCCAGGAATCCACGCAGCGGAGAGGGGCCTGGAGAGCCCCAGGGACAGGGATAACAGGGACAGGAGCACAGAGGAGCCTTGGCAGACGTAGATCCTCCTGCCCCTGCCACCTTTGCTCTGACACCCATGGACTGCGCTCTCTCACAGACCGTGGCAGTTCTTAGCAATGTTTTTTATTTGAGTGCTAATCTGTCCACACTCAAAGAAAGACCCTGCTCCAAGGATCTTGCAGTTTAAGACCTTGATCCTGCAGACTTACCAAAGTGCTTCATTTTAAGCGCGTGATTAGTGCTGTTGACTCTGGTGCTTAAAATTCAGCATCATAGAACTGTTTGGGGCTGGAGCTGACAGCTAGAGTCCTCTGGAGATGTTAATGTGCCTTAGCAGAAAACATAACAGTGCATCCATGGGAGGTGCCTGCGGAGTCACCCAGAAATAGCACAAGGAACAGCTATTTTTTCCCAGGAAGAGGAGCCTGGGAGCAGGGATCCATGCTCTCAGTTGGCAGGAGCTGCCTTTGATAGGCTTTGGGGTGGTGGGCATTTCTGCAAGCATTTGGATGCGATTCATGAAGAAGCTTATGGGGTGTGATTGATGGGATTGCAGTCTTCACTGAGAAAGCAAGAGAGGGCTAAAAACAATGAATAAGTCTTCAAGGAATTCAAAATTCCCACCCAACACATTTATCTTTTCCGTTGGCTATAAATGGGCCGAGAGTGGGATAGCATCATTCCTGCGTTGCTGGAAAGTGCAGGGCAGCCTTCACACCACCCACCGCAGCGATAAACAATGTTCTCATGAGCCCGCTGCTATTTATAGCAGCGATCCTATTTCACACATATTTGCCTCAGTTACTGAGCAAGGGCACTTTCCTGGCCCTGATGGATCTGAGCACATCCAGCTGCTGATCCCAGGGGAGGGCTGCCATTCCAGGGATGCAGCGCTCTGTCTCTGTACAACCATCACCTGGGATGAGCAGCACAGGGTGTCATTAATGGCACAGGTACAACACACACACGTCTGAGCTTCCCACCTGGGCGGGAGAGGGAGGAGAGGAGAAGGGAGGGGGAAGGATTTTAAAGGATGAATGATCTGTTTCCTGCTCAGAACGCAGGCACATCCAATAACCTCAAGAAAAGCAAATCTCAGCCTGAATTAAAGGCTCTAGTGGGCTGGATTCTCCTAAACATTCAGCACCGGTTGCAAACCCTCCAGTTTCAGGCTCATCTGCTATTGCTGTACCATCACCTGAGTTGGTGTCCTCACTTGCTCTGAAGTGCTGTAGGCAGCAAGCAGCTCATGTTTGGGGGAAGATGTGCCAACAGAGAAGAGCAAGCAGTGATCCAGCACTAGCAATGGGAGCTGATGGCTCAGCAGCAGTGGCTGAGCTGCTGCCTCTCCTTGGGGGAGCAGGACCTCCTGCCCCCAGCTCTGTCACCTGCCCTGGTGTGAGGTACCTGGCAGTGCCTTGCCCTGGCTCCCAGCTGCCTACTGAGCCACCACCTCCTCCATGTCACAGAGAGGGGAAAAAGGAGCCAAGAGCCAGACACAAGAAGAGGGCTGAGCTACTCACCATCACCATAACACCACGGCATGGTGACACAAGCAAGCACACGCAGAGCTTTGTGGGGTTCTGGGGTTTTCCTCTGTATTTGCTAAAAAAATCCACCTACCTGGGATAGGAACAAAATGCACCTTCTGGCCTGGTGATTTATAGCTGTGCTTTGCTTGTCTTGTTTCCCTCAGTGTGATATGCAAATCCCAGCAGCAGGGAATGCAGTGAGCTCTTCCTGCTGTAAATTCACCCTGCCCAGACCCAGAGCACCTTCACAGAGACAGCCCAGGGGAGCCCTTTAATTACCACTGCCAGACAAGGGACAGCTCCTCAGCAGCTCCTGGGGACGTGGCAGCTCAGCGGCAGCATCGCCTCGTGTTTCCCAGGGTGGGTTGTGTCACACAAGATGTTTGAACATTCCCTGGTTAATGTGACTTTGAGCTCCTCCTCCCAGACCCAAGAGATGCTCAGCCCCAGAGGAGCTCAGCCCTGAGTCTGACTGAGAGGACACAAAAGCCCCAGGACCATGTCGGGGGTGGAGGTGCGAGCCAGGGTCTTAACATTCCTGCTGTCTTCTTGCATGGGAATGGCAAAGGGGACTCCAGAAGTGTCAGATCCATCTGACACTACAAAAATTCTTATAAATAAAATAGACCCCATAAAATCTGTATGAGATCTCCACAGTCCATCTTATACAGACAGTAATAAAGGAAAGGCACAGTAGCAGCAGCCAGAGCCACCATCTTGCAACAAGAAGTATGAAAAGTGATTTACCCACTATTAACATTTTAAGCATGTATTAGCAATGAGGGCCAGTACATTACCGACACTTTGGGTGATCCAGAGAGGTCCAAGAAGCTCGGCTGGTGCAGAAGCATTTCTGCATGGTCAGCAGGGCTAGGAGCCAGTACAGGGACTCTGGGGGCATGAAGATGGCAAACTGTGCTGAATGGATCAGTGCCACCACCCAGGTCACAACCCTTCCTCCAACAAAGCTTGAGTTTTTTTAAACCAACCCTCCCAATCGACCCAAGAACTACCTGAGGTTGCTGCGGGTGAGAGGCAAAATTCAACCATGTTCATCATTTTCTCTCACCTTTTGCAAACCAGCAGCCCCAGCCCAAGCTGCGCCTCCAGTTCCATTCCCCCTCATCACATCTGGAAGGGACAGTGGATAGTGATTCCCCATGCTCACAAATATTCATCCAGCTCCTGTAAGTCATGCCTCACCTGTTCAAACCTTTGTCATCGAAGCATTTAGAGCATGAAACCCAATTAAAGATCAACCTCTTGCTGTTACAATGGAAGAGATACAAGAATTAGCACTTAAGCTGCATTAGCAGGAGGCATTTCTAATGACACTGCACCCACATTTATCTTTGGTGATTACTCAGGGCACACCAAGGGGAGCTCTCATTTCTGGGCACATTATCTACCAGGCAGCAAGTTTTTCCTGCATCCTGTGCTGCACAGAGCACTGTGCTGGCTGCTCTCCCCAGTGCAGGATCGAGTGTTCAGTCATCCCTCAGGAGACATCCCTCAGGTGTTCAGACATCCCTCAGGTGAGGTACCTGTGGGACATCTGCTGAGGGATCTCTCCAGGGAAGCAACAACCGAGAGGACACAGAAAGCTGAGCCCAGAGCAGGCCTGAACAAGGCTGGGGTGATGGATGCACCAGAAAACGGTGAGAATAAAGTCTGGCTGGGAGCCCTTGCACAGCCATGGCTGGGGCACTGCTGGTGCTCCCGAGTGCCCCGTGCAGGGAGAGGGGAGCAGGCACTGGGCAGCAGAGCTCACAAGAGACAGGAGCCGCAGGTGTCAGCTGAGCCCGTGTCCTTATAATACAAAGAATTCTCAGCACCACTGGTTCATGTTGGAGCAGTCTGTAAGCAGTCTGTAAGCTGTTCTGCCCTCCAGCAAGGGAGGTTAATGTTATTCACTCCAGTCTGCAGAGAAGGACGCAAAACCATGGAGAGGTTATGGGCCAGATAACCAAAAATGGCTTTTAGTTCTGGGCACTTTCATTTTACACTGTCTGACCTCTGAAGTACTATCAGTCTGATTTTCAAAGGCATTGAGCAGATCCTGCTTTCACTGACCTTAAACACAGAGACACACAAAATTAAAGGGAACTCTACAGACTGCTGGCCAGAGCAAACCCACGAGCCACTGGTCAGAGAGAGGAGGAGGGAGCTGGAGGTCACCAGAGCTGAGTCATGCACACATCTCTGGCTTTTTGAGTTTCTTTTACCAAATCAAAGGCCAGCGTGATGTGGGAACAGGCAGGTATGAGCTGTCTGTTAACTGATTTGAACTGAAAATGGCAAGAAGTTTTCCACTGCCAGAGTTCAGAGGGGCAGAGCAGCACTGTCCACTCCCACACACCTCCTGGGGGTCTTTCAACTTATGTCAGCCAATGGCTGGTAACAGCCCTAACGTGTGCAATGGGATGACTTTTCCTCCCACTGCCCACCCCAAAAAGATACCCCATCTTGCTTCCTGTTGCAGTGGTGCCCAGTCTGTGTCCTGCCCCCTGAGCAGCTCCCAAGCAGCACAGCCTCCCTCCGAGGAGCCAGAGCAGAGCATTTGTATTCAAGAGTCAAATAATATTTCATGGATATTCCAAAAGTTAGGTAAATTCTTTCTCTCAACCTTCATTACCTAAAAAGCTTTGCAACCCCGAGACTGTAATTATGCACATGAATAATGAGATTAGCATATCCGTCAACTAACTCCTGCTCCACCCCTGTAGATACAGGAGGCCTTTGTGGGAAGCCCTCTGTGCTCAGATTCCATATCAGCAGCAGCCTCCAAGGCTGCTGTGCGAAGCACCATGATCTTTCTGACTCCTGCTCCTCACAGAAATCCAAAGTTTCATTGGGATATGGCAGGAAGATGGTGAAGGTGGGACGGGCACCTCACAGCATCCACACAGCATCCTGCCACCCCGAGCATCCCTGGGAGGGGGCAGGAGGCAGGGGGCCAGTGAGAGATGGCGAGACAGATGGCTTTTGGGGTGTCACAGAGTGTCCCAGGGTGCCACGACTGTATCAATGACACCCTGTGGCTGACGCAGTGTCGTCGTTTGGCAACGGGCGTGGATGGCTGACGGCCGAAGGAACGGCAATGGGAATGTGGCAGTGGCTCCATCGGCACCAGGCGCTGGCCAGGAAGGGCTGAGCAGCTGGCGAGTGAGGCACACGCCCTGGTACCCACACCCACACCCACATCCAAGTGAACCGGTGCTGGCGTGTTGAAGAACCTGTCTGCATTCCAGGAATGTGTTCAGGGAAACATACATGGAGAAATGCCTCACAATGGGAACAACCTTCCCTGCACCCGGCTGTGGAGCTGCTCCTTGACTGTAATTGGGGACCTGGTAATTAGATGATGGCAAAATGTACCAGCAGCTCAGTTTTCATTCTGTGGTCCAAATTACAAACCATCATATTTTGAAAGTGATGCTGACATTCCTCAGCCAGGAGCCTTTGCCAAAAACAACTTGAGCAAGGCTTGTCTTGGCACCGAATCAAACTCGGGGCCCCAGCAGCGAAACTGAAAACATTTACACAGCTGGACCCAAATCACCCGATTTTCTAAAGAGTTTGTCAGAGCCTGAAGCTCTCGGTATATTTCTGCCTGTTTTAAAGGGGCCTGTGTTCTCACAATCCCCCAGCTCTCCACACAGAGAAAATAAAATACTTGAGGAAAAGTGGGTGGTCTTTCCATTGCAGTCCAAAAAAATAATCCAGAAAAGTCTCATGAGGAAAATGCGAACGAGCCCGGTGTTCACCCAGCCCATCCACAGATGTGCCAGACATATTTCATTTGCATATATAGATATGGAAACCTCATCATTTTGCTGTACGTATGTAATGGCTAATAAATGCATTAGCAAACCACTAATGAAAACAAATTGGAGCCAGTGTCAGGAATTACGCCAGCGTGAGGAATTACCTTGCTGCATTTTTTCCTATCTAAATGTCCTGACGATATTATTTTATTACATCAGTCATACCCACTGCATATGCATTATCCATCCCTCACTCCAGCCGGGGCCAATTCCTCTTGGGCTCTTCGGCATCGTCCGCCCCAGCAGCACGGGCACAGGCAAGGGCACAGGTAGGGAAGGGCAGGGACAGGCAGGGGAGGGCAGTCTGCATGCCCACCATGTATGGAGCACCCCAGCACTCGGACATTCCCAAAATGCCCCCGTGCCCACTGACTGGTGCCACACCCCCAGTGACACTGTTGCTGTTGCAGGGAGCAAGGACTATGCAGCAAGTTTCCATTTTGGTGCCTGTTTCTGTGTTTTTTCCCTGGAAAACAGGTCCTGTTTTTTTTCACATACGGGAGAAAGAGCCTGAAAAACTGGGAGAAATGGCCACACTTGGTTCCAGCCCTCCGGAGGGCTGCAGGCACCTGCCTCAGTGCTGCAAGCTCAAGCTCCCCCTTCCTACCTCAGGAACAAGTCTGGCACTGGGTATTTGCCCCTGTTCCTTTTCTTTCCTGCATGCTGCCAGATTATATTTTTCCCTACTAATAAGGCAATGAGAACAAATCCTCTGATGCACCAGGGATGTCACAGAGCTGGCCTGGGCCAGTTGGAGCATCTGTCCCACATCGGAGAGTGCCGCTTGATTACATGCTGCCCTCACAACAGAGAGTGGGGCACCACAATTAGTGAACTTACTTCGTTTGCTTACTCTAAAGGCGTCCTATTGATTACTTAGAGCCCTGCAGCAGCCAGCAGTGGCCTCAGTCACCTCTGAACAAACACAGCACACAAACTCTGCTCCCTGCCCCGAGAAATTCAGTTTCTTCTTCCACCAAGATAATTAACAGCCTGTTTGACAGGAATCCCTCTTCAAAGCCCCTCTTTGCTCAGCTGTGATTGCTACCAGAAGACATAGTGGAGCCGTTTTTCAGAGCTCAACTTAAATTTTTGTGGCTACGTGGGGACCTCAAAATCTTGCAAAATTAATTTTTTTTAATGCAAAACCTTTTAAGTAAAAATACTTGTAATTGCAACCTAAAGTGATGTGGGATCTCGGAATGGCTCTCTGATTAATTCTTCTGCGAGGCGAGTCTCCTCTCTCTGTTCTACTGAACAAGCATACACATATTATTGGGATTAATGCTGCATAATACATAATTAATGAAACTGCATAAATATGCAGATTTGGAATTGCAGATTGACTGCCACGGCTCTGTCCCCGAGCGCTGGGGTAACGGATTGGATGTTTGTTATTACCATATTTAAAACTGTTTCCCTGTGAACATGTGCAAACCAATAACTCGGAAGGGCAGATGGTAGCGGTGACCATCTCCAAAATCCAAGGGAAGGGCTGTGTACCTGAGAGGTACAGCCCAGGCCCCCCGGCCATGGGGAGCAGGGACACAGGCATTGCCCTGCAGCCCTCTGCCAGCAGGCAGCTCCAGAAAATTGGTTTTAAAAAACATAAATCAGGTGTCTCTGGTGCTGGGAAGCCGGGACGTGGCACTGGTGTCACACAACAGGCAGGAGAAGCTGGTGAGGAAGGAGGGGGCAAAATTCGTGGGGGATCGGAGTCCCACAGCAGGCACAGGCACTGGATCTAACAAAAGCTTTGGAAATCAAGACCTTTCTGGGCATTTTCCCAGGTCTTCGGGACGGGGCTTCAGCAGGAGCTGGTCAACAAACAGTTCCCAGTCAGTTCCCAAACGTCCTTCATAGCACACTGACAGGCTCACCATCAATGACTCACCAAAAGATACTGCATGGAACATGAGAAAATGCCATCCAGGTCTTTTGGCTGGCATGACAAAGGCTTTGCCATCCCAGTCTGGGTTCTCTCCCTGCACTTTGCTAAGGTAGATATAGAGATTTCCTTGGATGGTTCCTGGGTCGTGAAGCCACCAGCTTCTGGGCTTTGGTGGTGATGGGAGAGGCAGAGCAGAGCCGGAGAAGGGTGGTGTTGGTGAGGGTTATCCCCTGAGAGCAAGTGGGAGCAGAAGCTTGGGATTTTCTCATGGATTGAGCTGACCTCGAGCTCTCAGGGGTACGTTCCAGGTGTCCCTGGAGCAGCAGCAGTTCTCTTGTTCTGCTTCATGCTGCCTGTTTGCTCTGTTGAGGATGTCAGGATTTATTGCACGCTGCTGTTGAGAGGATTCAGATCTCACCCAGGGAGTTTGATCTGCAGATCTCCAAGCTCTGCCCGGGGAGGACTGCAAGCATTGTTCCCATTCCTCACATTTACAGGCTCAAATTCTTACTTGTAGAAAAGGAAAAGCTTCCCCAAGAGGTGTTTGGGAAATGTTTTTACTTCAAAGTACAAGTTTCCTACGGATGTCTTCAGATGTTTATTGAAGTGGAATAAATGAAAGTGTGAGTATGTGCTGTCTTAGGAAGGATGGGAATTGCAGCTCTGCGCACCAGAACTGCTCAGCCAGGTGCCCAACCTGCCTGGGGTGACATCTGTGTGGGAGATGACATCCCTGGAGAGCCCAGGCTCGTGGAGAAGCACAGCACTTGCTCTGCAGCCAGACAAAAACCCAGCGCTCAGCTCGATGTGCAGAGCAGCCACACAGGCTGGGGCACCTCTGTCTGTCCTGTTCCTCCCCACCTCTGGGAGCACGGAGCATTTATCTGGCACATCAGCCAGGTATCCTGACCTCCCAACACCTGCTACATTTTTAGACTGCCCCAAAAGTGAGAGGAGCATTGGAGAGGCTCTGTGTCCAGCCTCATCCCTCTCTCCCTTCTTGCTCTGCACTCCCTGACTCCACTGGCCACACACAGTCAGCACCACTTCTCCAGCCACTGATCCCCATGTCCCCTGGGTGCTCCAGCAGGGAAGGAAGTGGGAAGAGGGAAGGAGAAAATGTGTGTATGGGGGTAAACCTAAGTCAGGTTTAATTCTTTCAGTCGAACAGCCTGGTCTCAGCAATGAACTTAACCCTGCCATGTTTCATGATGAAATATTAATTGCTTAGCCAGGTATTTTCCCTTCCACTTTTGTTCTCAGGGAATGCCTGCACCCTTCTCCTTTGCAAAGTAACTCCCACTGCAAGGGCCTCAAACAATCCCTTTCTTCTGGAAAATATCACAGAGCAAAAGCAGAACAGCAGCTTGACCTGAGCTTTGGGAAGGTGCGTGAGCAGCGCAGTCAGAGCTGGAAAGCAGGGCCAGCCTCCCAAAGGCCAATCCATCACAATCCTCCATCAAGATGAGACATGCAAGTGAGAGATGAGACCCTCGGAAGGAGAGGAGGGGACAGGTGACCTTAATTGCTCCACGGTTATTGATAGGGCAACTTGTCTTCATGATGCAAATTACCCTATAAATAAAAGTAAAACAACTACAGGAAGCAATTTACCGCTTTGTTAGAGTTAAAGTAGACCGAAAATTAAATCAAGCCATGGGATCACTAATTCCACAGGGCTCTCCTGGAGCCTCTGTAGGCAGGGCCAGAAGTACAGGCCATGGGGGCAACCGAGTCACGGCTGCCTTGTACAGGCTCAGGAGGGAGGATGGGACAACGGGTCCAGCCCTGGAACCATGTCACCAGCAGAGGGGAGGGCATCACCTTCCTGTGCCATTGCCCTGGCACCAGTGACTGGTGGGGGATCCTGCTGTGTGGTGAACCCCCATGGAAGCTTGAGCTCTCCCAGCTCTGGGAGAAGACAGGGGTTCCTCTCGCCACGCTGGGGCAGCCACCCACACCCACCATGACTCCATGTCCGACAGCTGTGTGTTCTCTTTGCTGTTTGGTCCACAAAGTGTCCATGAGGCGCAGAGGTGACCAGGCATGTGCCCCCCAGACACGATGCACTGGCTGTTCCTCACTGGCTTTCACTGGTACCACTGTGCAGCGGTGGGTTCAGCACAGCCACTCATCATTGTCAGTGGGAAAAACGTACCTGAGTCACGACACTTCTCTAGAAGAATCTTCTCTGACACCTTAAGTGCATATAACTCCTGCCTTACATTTCTAAAATACCTTTTAATTTACAGATCGTTATATCCAATATTTATTTGTCCACTGAAGGAGCCAGAGCTTTGCCCAAAGGCTTCTTAGCAGAGGTTCTCCAGCTCCCTGATGACCACAACCCAGTGTCCATGCTGCAATGGGAGCTGGTGCAGCACTGCTGCATCCTCACCCCACTGCACCCTCACCCCACTGCACCCTCACCCCCACTGCTCACGGTGCTTCCCACCTCCCCAAAGTATTAATAATGCTCTGTCCCACCCCTTGCTCCCAGGCCCAGGGCAGCATCTGACAAGGGCAGGTCAGAGAGAGCAATCAGGTGCAACTAGGGTTTCTGTCAGTTGTGCCAGGGAAATTAAAATGCATTATTTTGTCACTAAGTTGCAGCTTTTCTCAAAATACCGGCAGCCACAGAGATTTTCTCCAGCCCCAAAGGAGCAGTTTTAAGTGCTTCATTTTAAGAAGATACTTCTTTCCCTGCTCTTTTTTTTATTTTTCGTGTTTGTTTTCAAACCTGTCAGAAAGCACTGATATTTCTAAGCTTTGTTGCTGTTGTTGTTGTTGTTTCCCTCCCGATGCTTTTCTTTCCCATTTCTGAGCATCCTTGCTGGTTCAGCGCGAGGCCCCTGGAGGCTGCACAGCAGCAGCATGCGATGCCGGAGCCCCTGCCTTGCTGGGTGAGCTGCTCTGCTCCTCGAAGCTTTGAAGCTGCCACTTCACATTCCCACAGAAGGATCATACTGTTGTTTCTTCAGGAAATTATGAAACACTTCGTGAAGCGACATCAGTGGGAACAATAAGGCCAGCGACCCCAGCAGCCCCGGGCGCACGGCTGGTGCCAGGGCCGGTGCTGGGCATGGTGGTGGCCGCGAGTGAGGGCCAGCTGCCCCCACAGACACCCCACAGGTGAGGGCCAGCTGCCCCCACAAACACCCCATGGATGAGAGGGTGAGCAGCCCCCACAGACACCCCTCAGATGAGGGCCATCTTCCCCCACAGACACCGCACGGGTGAGGGCCAGCAGCCCACACAGACACCCCTCAGGTAAGGGCCAGCAGCCCCTCACAGACACCCCTCAGGAGAGGGCCAGCAGCCCACACAGACACCCCTCAGGAGAGGGTGAGCAGCCCCTCACAGACACCCCTCAGATGAGGGCCAGCAGCCCCTACAGACACCCCTCAGGAGAGGCCCAGCAGCCCCCACAGACACCCCTCAGGAGAGGGCCTGCTCTCCCCCACAGACACCCCTCAGGTGAGGGCCAGCGCTCGCCAGTCCAGGCCCGCTCTCTCCCCCAGCAGTGGGCAAACAACTTGTATAGCTCACACCTCGCTCCCCACGGGCCACGCTGCCTGTCTCGGACGTGTGAGGCGATGGAAAATACACAATTTTCCCGGGTAGTTTTTTCCAGTCAGTCATTACTCTCCCTCCCGCAGTCTGAGCCTTATTTCCATGTTAAACGTCTTGCTCCTGCCTGTAGCCTTTGGCTCGGTTCTTCTGCATTTGCTGCAAGACTTGAAGTCCCCCTATCCCTGGTACTTTCTCCTGAGAAAGTACTTCAGGATTTAATGAAGGCATTCACTCTTCTTCTTGATCTCATTGAAGTTCTTTAATCTCTTTTTCTGTAACTCATTCTCTTCATCTCATAAACAATTTTGTGGCTTTCTTTGACACCTCCAGGATCCCTTTACAAACCCTGATGGTGGAGCCTTGGGCAATATTCTGGTGTCCCTCTCACCAATGCCAGGCAACTTGCCAGTTACACTGTTCCTGCTCACTACTCCTTTCTGTGTATCCCCTGACTGAATTAGCTCTTTATCACAAGGTCAGGGCACTGTGATTGTGGCCTCTGTCTGCTCAGATGCTTTGCAAAGTCGTTAGGGAATGTGAAGCCATCTCCTGCTCTTGCAACAAATCCATCATTCTTGGCCTGTATGAGAGGGATGATTTTGTATTTACTTACATTAAAATACATTTTATTTCAATGGATACAACTATCTTTCACAAACACTCACGACTGGTGTCTATCATACCCCAGCTCTCAGCTCTTCATCAAGTGGTCACACTTAACTTCTGAGGAGGACTGATGTCCAGACTCACATCATCTGGGGGGAATCTCAATCCCTTGCACACTCTTGTAGCTCAGCCACTGCCCTCACACAGTTTTAGCCTCTATTCTAAGGTTTATTGCACACAAGCTTACAGACCAGTCATTTCAGCTAGGTGTTCAGCATTCCTGAGTGTTCCACAGCTCACCAACAGTCATCACAAATCCATCTCATCCACGTCTGGGCCTCCTGCTCCTTCCAGTTCTCTCCTCTTCAATTCAAAAATTCATGAACATGTGAGTTCGCTGGGGACAACCAAGTCTGGCTCTTCAGTTCCCCTTTCTCATGGATAAAGCAGAATCATTCATCAGTGATTTCAGCTCAGGCACCCAAGAGAAAGGCCACACGTTCTCCTCAGCAATGGACAAACAGGCTTCTTGCCTCTCGCCAGGGTAGGATCAAAAACCCCCATGTGTGAGCACCAATAGACAGCCAAGATAACCAGGCAGCTGCCAGGTCCCTGGATCTGCAGTTGTGGGATAGTCAGCATTTCCTTCTGAGTGTCTTTTCCTTCAGAGCTTTTCTTTCAAACAGAAAAGTTCAATGAACTTCATAAATTGTTACTTTCTCTGTAATTAAATATTTGTCTGGGTCTGCTGCAGGGGTTTAGATTTTTTTTTTTTTAACAAACCAGCAATGGGTTTTTCCCATAGAAAGAGCAGCATGGAGTCAGTAACATGATAAGGGAAACAGCTCATGTGAACCTGTGGTGTAGAGGTGTGGTCATGAAAACAGTGCATGTGCCTGGCACCTTTTCCACTGGTGTAAAGGAAAGCAGAGGCAGCAGATAGCAGATCCCCCCTCAATACCTCCCCCAGACTCAGCTTCATTTTCACTGTCAGGATTTAATTTCTATTCATTTCTCTCAGCCCAGTGCCTGTGGCCTCACTGGGGGATCAATCTCCCTGCACCAGGCACTGTTCCAGGTGCAGCACAAGGTACCACGAGCTGTAACCACTCCCAGGGCAGGAGCAGGGACAAGGAGCGTGTCAACCCCACGCTTCATGCTGTGCACAGCACTGCCAGGGAGCAGGAGGGGTGAGACCAGCTGAATTTAAAGGTGCTGGAGACAAAGCTGTCCATGGCTCACCTCACCCATGTCCCCAGCTGCAGTTCCACAGCATCTGTTCATCCTCTCCTGGCTGATCAGAGGGAGGGTGTGGAGCCGCTGGTGCAGGGCTCAGATGCACAGGATTCCCAAGCCAACAGGAGATGCAGAGGCAAGGCAGTCAGTCTTGCAGAGCTTCCAGGCATTTCCAGGTTGTGCCAGTGTATTTAAAAGGGGAAAGGAATATGATGGAAAAGGTGCAGGTGAGGAGCAGCTCTGTCCTTTGGAGACCACCATGATGAGCTGAGCCAGGAACAGGCTTCCCTCAGAGAGCTTCCATCACACCGAAACCAAGAGAAAGGAGATAAAACCCCAGGGGATGAGGCAGGGAGGAGTGGGGGGAATGGGCAGGACAATTACATTAACTGAAACAATGTGTTATATTTTAAACATTAAAAACTTATGACTCTACATGGCAAGTACCTGATGCATAGAAGGAGGAGAAGGAAACTGAAGCCATGGTTAAACAATGCACAAGGCATCGGGGTCTGGTTTGTATTAAATCCATTTGGAGTCTGAGTTTCTCCTTTGACAGCTGGCCACACTGCTCAAAGGGAATAAGAAAGTTTTTGTTTTTTAAAAAAGATGTGTAATGGGTTTCTTATGTATTAGAAAAGAAACGCTCTCTGAGCTGGATCACCTATTTTCTTGTCAAAAGACTTTGGACAAAACGTAATCATGAATAAAATGCCTCGTGATTTTTCAAAGGGCTCTTTTATTTGAAGTCAGCTTTCCTGAAATGGGAGGCAGGACTGGGTAATGCAGCACAGGGCGAGAGGCAGCTCTCATGCCAGGCCTCTGCTCCAGCCTCCTCAGCCACACTGTGCCGGACCCAGGCACCGGCCCACAGACTTGCTGCAGCTCTGTGCTAGGGAACACCTTGCCCAGATCCAGGAGACCTGCAGCCAGGCTGGCTGGCACCAACACTGTCACCTCTCTGAGCCACCTCCAGAGCAACACCATGGGGATCTCATTCATCCCCTGCCACTGGGATTCACCCCCATGGCTGCATGAGCATCAGTCCCCATGATCTATGGAAAGGCACGACCACCCTGAGCAGGGGGCAGCCCCAGCAGCACAGCCTGGAGCTGGATTTCCTGCTCTGGTGCTGGTTGAACCCAGGCAGCACAACTTGTCATTAGCCACTCTGCCACTGCTCGGGCCATTATCCTCCCAGCCCTGTCTCAGCTCCCTCTGGGCAGTGTGGTGCTCTGAGGGGACACGAGGCAGTGCAGAGACCCGCTCTCTCCACCTCCCTGGGACTGAGACTCTCACAGGTATTTCATCAATCCACGCAAACCTGAGAACTGCTTCTGGCTGTTGGTCGGTCTGGGGTTTTTTCTTGCCTCTTGCCAGTTGTTTATGGATGGAAGATGTTCAGCCCTTTGTCGTGGACACCCGGTGGCAGAGAGGACACTGGAATTTTAATTGTTCAAGAGCTCTAATAGGTGTAATAGCCTTGTGTGTTACATATGCATTAATTAAGTAACACTGCATTTAGCTCCAAATCATGCGGAAGGCGCGTGCTGTGTTTGCACAGACATAAATATCTCCTCAGTTAGAGCGCAGGCGAGCAGCTCTGCTCCCTTTGCACTGCAGCGCTTCCACCCTGGGGAAAAGGGGAGCCTTGGAAAGCTTATCCCTGGGTAGTCCCAGTTCACTGGGAAGGCGTTCAGCACGTCCACGTCTCCTCCTCTCAGAATGGCTTTCCAAAATGATATGGTTTATGTGGTGCCAGCACCGGGAGAGCCTCGGCAGCAATTCACATCTTACCCACCACCCCAAGCAAATGGGCTGGTATCCTATTTTGGGCTCCCCCTGTACCCAAATTTTTCAGCCCTGGTCTTTCACTGCAAACACCCTCCTTGCAGCAATCTGTAAGCGTTAGGAACGGTGTGGAGAGAAACTGCAAAGGGAAAGAGGAAACAAAAGGATCCGGCATTGTCAATGTAATGTATTCTCATTGTGATCCACAGGGAACTTCCGTGCCTTAGACAGGAACATACCACCAGGTCGTCAGTGGAGAGCTGCTCGTGTCAAACCCCAGTATGGCTGCTCTCACTTTGCTGCTTCAGTGCAACCTGGTTCTGAAGCAAACTGTGAAGTTGGAATCCCACGTGTTGGATGAGCTCGGATACACAGGCTGGACAAATATTTGGAAGAGTATTCACTTTCACTAGGCAACATTATGCAATGTGGATTAATTATACAGGGTATGGTCCTGACTGGGCTTTGGGTGATTAAAGCTGTTCTGGAATTCCAGAGGATTACTTAAATGTGCAGCATTAGTGGAGGTAAAACATCTTCAATATCCCTTTCCTGCAGCCTCCATTTCCTTGAGAGAAATATGCAGATTAGAGCTCAGAATTAATCTGCGGAGGCTCCGAGCTGGGCTCCTGCCCCCAAAGAGTATTGGGAGGTGTGGGGCAAGGAGAGGGAGGGCTCTGGGAAAGAGGAATACTGAGGGAGAGACGTTTTATATGTTTGTAAAACAATCACAAGAAATGAGCTACTTATTCCACATGTTTTAGTTTGGGAGAAAAGAGCCTGAATGCAGGCACAGTAAGTGCAATCTATATGTGTAATTAAGAAATGATTTCCTAAGATCTTCCTTAAAACACGTCTGAATACAGATCAAATTTGCATAAATAACTTATGCCTTTCACTTTTTCCTTGTGGAAAACACGTAACATTGCCTCCTGCTTTCTGGTTTCCAGAGCCTGCCTGGCTCAGAGGAGGATTTGCCATATTACACGATTCTTCCCAATTGTAATCAGCCTTAAATCTGAATAAAAGCAGCAAATGGCTGACTGGCACCCAGGCTTCCCTCCCTCCCTGCCCCCATGGCAGCGGCAGCGGCAGCTTCGAGCAGGAAAAGACACGACTGCAGCGCTGGGTTTGCATTAGTATTCATGGAGCATCTGACTCCAGAGAGGATTAATAGACTCTGATGCCTAATATCCTGGAGAACAATTAATTTGCCCACAGTTTTGTCATGGTTGAAAGTCAAATGCTGGAACAGATCGATGCACTGAGCTGCAAGTTGAACACTGCAACCTTCTGCTGGAGCTGAATTTTAATTTTCCCATCATCATTTCCCTCCATTCCCAGCACACCAGTTTTCTAATAGATCTAAAAGCCTCTTACCTTCTTCCATCACATGTTAGGCTTCATAACAAAAGTCCACGTTGATTGTTCAAATATTAGAGCCTTGTATTGCTCTCCATTACGGGATTAGAGATGTTCAAGGCCCCTTGTGTTTTGACCTTTTCCTGTCTCGTTTCTCTTTAAATGGTATGAAAAATGCCAACCTTCTGTAATTAAAGCCAAAATGGAATGGAGGAATAAAGCTTTTTTCCTTGCAATTATTGAGTATTTAGGTTCCTGCTTTGATAGAAGTGTTTGTGCTGAAATCAAGGCTGGGGTTTATCAAAGCTGGGTCATTGGGAAGGGGTGGCAGCTCCATGTCCAGTCCCCAGAGCCTGCAGCAGCTGGAATTGTTGCCCTGGACTCGCACTGGCCCAGGAGCTGATTCCCTGTTCCACCAGATCATCCACCGAGTTTGTGCAAGCCACTGAATCAGTGCACACAGGGGAGAAAATATATCAATAAACAGGCTCAGATGGTTGTTGGGGGGAAGCAGTGCAAGCATCGGAAAAAATTAGTGTTTATATATATATATATATAAAAATTTTATATATAGATATAAAAATAAAAATCCCTCGATGGGAGCTGAGGTTCAATTCTGCTGACACACAGACTCCAGATGTCCCCACGGGCACAGTGCTGTGCCCAGTGCTTGGGTAGGGAGTGCTTGAGGTGTCCCTGCAGCCCCCCTGGCCCTTCCTTCCCTCCCAAGGGTTCACCTCTCCCCAGCAGCGGCTCAGAAAGCTCTGGACACATGGAAGGGGTGATAGAGACCCTGTAGCAGGACCGGGAGCAGGGATGGGCTGGCTGGAGGCACTTCCCTGCTACCCTCCCTCTGCTTCTCCCTGTGGAAATAACAACGTGTTGCCAGAGGCAGGTTTAAGGTCCAACATGAAACAAGTGTGTGATGGTGGGAAGGCATCAAATCCCACCAAGTGCAGATTGTGCCCATCACTCCCCTCAGCCTTGACCAGAGCTCAGCCTCCAGCCCCTGGGGCTGGATTTCCCAGTCCCTGCAAAGGGGGGAAACTCCTTTTAGCCAAAATCCTGCAGCATGGCAGGCAGGAGAGAGTCCTGTCCCACTGCCCGTGTGAAAACACCTTCCTGCCACACTGGGCTTGTGACACATCCTGGCACTGCTCCTCTCATGCACCATCAGGGAGGATCCCAGCACAGTGCCTGGCTTTTCCCAGGGGGAAAAAGGGACATAATGGGTTAAGGGCAGGACTGTATGCTCTTCCCGAGCTATTGTGCTGTTCCCTCAGCATTTCTGGTGCCCAGACTTTTGTGGTTTAATTATGGTCTGCTCCAAATGGTCTCAACCAACAGATCAATATATCAGGAACATTAGAATTGTTAATTTGAATGGCTGATTTGAATTTAAGTGCAACTTCAATTTAATCATTTTAGAAATGAAACGACATGTGAGGGCCCTCCTTCTCCTTCTCCTCTCCCAGCGCAGCAGCTCCAGCACCCCATGGGGATCACAAAACTCCCTGACATGCACATTTTCCTTCAGTCAAGAGCTAAGCCCTGTGAGCTGCTGGATCATGACAAAAGTGGGGTTTTAGCAGCCTTTCCTACAAGCATGGTAATCCCAAATCCAACAGTGATTAACTTGGACTCAGAGCTCCACAGCAGAAATTAATTCTAAATCGGGGTCCTGGAGCCATGTCGCTCCAAACCGTTCCAAGGCTGATTGCCGATAATATGAGCAGGCAGAAAATGGCCCAGATGTCTCAACTTTCCCAATTCATCCAGGAATTTTGCCAGCTGCAGGGGCTGCCCTGCTGCCTGCCTGGAGGACACAGTACCACTGGGCAGCTGCCAGAGCTGCTGGAGCCGCTGGCCACGGGAGTCACGGGAAGCACAGGGATTCCCCAGCGCCACCAGCATCCGCTCTCACAGCTTCTGGCCAGGACTGGTCTCACATCTGGAGAGTCACCCTGGACATCAACAAGATAAACCAGAGGCACATAAGGAAATGTATAGGACAGAGTGCCTGGGTGCAGTTTTTGCAAGTAAAGCCTCATGAGCTTCGGGGTAATCCTATTGCAGCCTTCCGGTACCTGAAAGGGCTGACAAGAAAGGAGAGAGACTATTTACAAAAGCCTGGAGTGACAGGGCAAGGGAGGATGGCTTCATACTGAAAGAGGGAAAATTTAAGTTAGATATTAGCAAGAAATTCTTCTCTGTGAGGGTGGGGAGGCCCTGGCACAGGGTGCCCAGAGAAGCTGTGGCTGCCCCATCCCTGGAAGTGCCCAAGGCCAGGTTGGACAGGGCTTGGAGCAACCTGGGCTGGTGGAAGTTGTCCCTGCCCATGGCAAAGGGGTGGAACGGGATGATCTTTAAAGTCCCTTCCAGCTCAAACTACCCTGGGATTCTATGATTCTGTGATTCTATAAACCTATTAGTCAAGAAAAATGAAAATGAAAATGAAAGCATTCACCAATCTCCTGTAACAGCAACAGACTGGCTCTGAAGCTCTGCTCACATACACATGATTTTTCTGACTGCCACATATATATCCAGCTCTCATTTCACTTATCAGCCATGAAGTGTTCATATATAAAGGTAATGCAGCTTCTAAGCACAAGTTTCTGAGTCTTGCCACAGCCATTTCAGAGGGACCAAATTTCAGAAAAAAAGCTCAGATAAGGGGAGATCTTGAGGGGCCTCTGCTTGCCCTGGGCCACTCAGATGCACTGGCAGCTTTCCTCTCGGCAAAGAAAATCTGCAATCAGCTTGTGCAGGAAAGCCAGGGAGCTTTGCTGGGAAGGGAGCTGTGCTGGATATGTGAAAAAAAATGGGAAAAGAAGGATTTTGAGGAAGCAGAAAGAAAGGGCAAAGGTCTATCTGTTCTCTTATTGCCATCCAGTATCAGTCCACTGGCCCCAGCAGCGCTAGGTCCGATTCTGGCAGCCAGACCTGGGTCTGCCTTTGGAGAGGTAAAAGCAGGCCCAAGAGCCCAAAGCTCGGCCCTCAGACTGAGCTGCTGCTTTTTTCTGTCACAGATTAAACCAAATATTCTTCTTGGTGTTACTTTGTTGGCCAATGCATCAGCCTGACTGACAAGCACCGACTGCATCCTGAGAACAATCTGAAGGCAACCCAGGGAACCCACCCAGATGGTGCTCAAAAGCCTCGTGGAGCAGAATGGGCTCTGCTCGATGCAGGAATTTCTCAGCAGGAACAAAGGGAACTTTGCAAGCAGAGCTTTGAAACGGAAGTCATTTTATCCAGCATGCCTGCAGGAAACAAGAATCCATCTTCCAGCACAATCAAACACAGAGCTGTGCATGGGCATAATTATTAGGGGAATGATGGCAACAGCAGAGGAGCTCATCAGTCAGAAAGCTGCATAATTCCTAAACTGTCTCTTATGCTGAACCACCTGGATTTAAAGTAACATTTGCAGAAAAGAGGAATGAATCCACCTACCCAACATGCCTGAAGTCCCACCAGCAGAAGGGTCACTGCAGACATCAGATGTGCCTGCTCTGCCCCACGCTTGGGCACACACAACTGTCCAACCCCTCTGATGGGCACCAGAGCCAGTGCCAGGCCTTCCCTCCTGTCCCTCTCACTTGTGGGGACAGTGAAAGCCAGACAAATTGTGTGTTTGATTTTGGGGCTATTTTTTAGAATCTGTGTTCTTCATTCTGAATCTGAGTGATAGCTGTGGGCAGGCAGAGGCTGTGGCCAGGAAAAGGCTATGGGCAGGCAGAGGCCAGCTGTCACTGAAGGGATTTGCTTGTTTGATTCTCCCTCCACCTTCCTAAAGATGCCACACATTGTTCACAGCTCAGCAGCTCTCTCCAAGGCTGTCCTGCCTGGGAAAAACGGGATTGTTTAAATAACAGAGCAAGGCTCTTGGCTCTGCTGGATGCCGTTAAAATAGAGACAAGGAAAGGCTCAATCTGGTGGGACTCCCACCACCCTTGTGCCAAGGCCAGGCCTCAGTGCCAGTCCCTGCCAGCCTTGGGAGGGCATCCCAACACCCACCTGAGCTCCAGCACCCCAGGGTGGGTGAATGAGCTTTGCCAAGTGTGGCTGCCAGAGTGCAGATTGGCAGTTGGCAGGAAGAAGAACTCAGAATACGCCAAAAAGGCCGATTCCAGCCCTCTCACCAAACCTGCCAGAAGAAAGAGCCCCATCCAGGCAGGAACGGCTTCTGTGCAGATGTTTGGCTGCCTGCTCACAGCTGCAGGGTACCTGCACGGATGTGGCTTGAGGAGCACTTTCAGCTTCACAGGGCTTCCTCAAAGCTGCTGCAAGGATCTCCTCTAATATTTAAGACTCTCCTTTTTTAAGCATTTCAGTTTTGTGGAGAACGGAGAGCTCTGTCCTGGGGAGCTCATTCCGAGGGAAGAGTGGGATTAAGAACTTCAAAGTAGAGTACTCCCCTGTGACAAGTTCTTAGAAGAGACCCTGTCCAAGAGTTATCACATCTCTCCAGCAAAGGAAAAGATTTGCCATGAGAATCCTTCTGGGCTCACGGACTTGTGCAGAGGCGGAGATTTCTGCCAGCAGCGGCTGCTCTCCAATGGGAAGCGCACCCTCCTCCCGGAGGTGTGAAATCTCCAAGGAGGGCAGGCTTCTTCCCACGTGGCAGCCGGGGAACATGCCAGCAGAAGCATGTGCTATTTTAGGAAGGCAGGAAAGGAATGAAAAGGCTTTCAGAGGACTGAAAAGCCAACGTGGGATGGATGGAAGGATGACAACTGGCTCCAACTGAAAGAGAAAAACTGATGGGCTGCAGAGGAGAGAGGGAATGTAGCCTCTGAGTGTGGGAAAAGACTCCTGTCCCACTGTGCTGCTTCCCCAGCGTTCACACTGAGGGTTGGAACACCACAGTCCAGAGCTGGCCCCAGCCCCAGCAGCATCCCAGAGGACGCCACACCTTGTGGCAAGCAGCCAGGTGATGCAGTGTCAGTGCAAGCTGGGTGAGTGGGCAGGGTTGTGCTCTTTGCCTGTGAAGCTGTTCTGGGCTGTCCAGAGCAGGTGAGGAGCAGCAGGCCAGGTATCAGCCTGGGTCAGAACAGCTGCAGAAACACCAACAGGAAAAAGCTCTTTTGTCCCCTCTGGCTCAACATCTGCTCCAAGTCTTGCCACAGGGCCCTTGGTGCAGGAGAATTCGGAGAGCTTCGTATTTTGTTATCACTGCACAGCATCCTCCTTGTTCTCTTCCCTTTTGCATCTGCCCCCAAAACCACTCTGCCCTTTGGGAATCTCTAAAGCACCCTTGGAGATAACAGGCTGCAGTTTCCTGCCCTTCAAACAAAGATGATCCACAGCAATGCGACTCCCTTGGCAGAATAGGGAGTGAGAGGGTGACCATAAGCTGGTAATTCCCAGGGAACCCTGTCAGAAGGCCTTGTCACTGGTCTGGAGACCTTCCTAGGTCAAGAGGCAAGGCATGGTAGCTGCTGGAAAGGTCTTCTCCTGTCTGATACTCTGCCCTTGTCAGACTCTTCCCACCCAAGGCAGACCAAAACAACAAAGAACTGTAGTTTGAATATTAGACCCCAGAAAACTGCAGGAGTTTTGTGCCTGTTTTCACATGACCATTCCCATTGGCAGAGATGAACAAACAATCTGCCACAAATATTTGATCCTTTCTTTCCATTACCAGATTGAGGCTGCCCCAGACCTGCTCATTACGCAGCAGAATTGATGCAGCATGTTGTAAGCTCCGTGTGGCACTGGGGGTGGTCAGCTCCACCAGCAGCCACTGCTCCAGGCCTGCAGGTGACAAGTGCAGGTGCCACCGTGGGGGCAAGGACAGGGCTGCCTGAGCCAGAGCGATGCCACCTTTGCTGGTACCCACCGTGGGAGAGAAGAAGAGCCCAGCGTGAGGGGTTTGGGTGAGCAGCCCCTGAGAAAAATGGTTTTAGCTGGTTAGTTCACTGATAAAACAAATAAAAGTATGTCAGCTTCTGGTGGCTGTGGAGACTGGGGGTAAAAATTCAGCGCTGCTGCATGGTCAATATCCCAGTGGCAAGAAGGTTGCAGAGGGGGAGAGTGGAGAGGTGAGGATCCTGCACCAGGCTCCAGGGGCTATTTGGAAGGTGGTGGTAAAACTTTTGGTCAAAAGTTTGACTCAATGATCTTGGAGGACTTTTCCGGCCTTAATGATTCTGTGATTTCTATGATCCCTGGCTCCCTGGTGAGGTTTTCCATGTCCCAAGTGGGACAGGTAATGAGAGCACTTGACTGCTGAACTCTTTTTGACATCTCTGCTTTTGCTCTTCTGCAGGAAAAGGAAAGCAAATCCATTCTGATTTTTGTGGAATTCACTCCTCACCTCTGGGTGGTGTTTTAGAAATCAAAAGTAAATCCATTATTTTGCTTCTTGTCTAAGGACTCGAAGCCTTTCACAGATGTTAAGGCCACTTATAAGTGAACGGATTTGTATTTCAAGCTCCTGGCTGTATTTTTCATGCGTTTTAAGTACTGACAATGGGAGAGGTAAATGCACAAACTCAGCAAGAATGCTCACACACACCAGGATTAGACAAGCAAAAAGAAGCAAATGTATCTATGCCTGTGTCCTGGTCATCCTGAGGGCAACTTATCTGCAAAATGCTCTCTTAAAAATCTCCCAGTGTATTTGGAGCTTGCAGCTTCCTTTCTTCCCTGGAAGAACCTTCACAAATTTCACCTGCTTCTCATTTGTCGAGGCTGGATAGAAGAGAGAAGAGCTGCTCTTTTTCCACCCAGTGCAACATTCAGCCACACTCTGGGCTTAGTCTTCATCTGTGGTGTAATTCCATTTCCCCTCTGGATGATGTGCTCTCAGGAGCCTGCCTTGTGCATAAAAGATCCATGATGGGGAGCTGCATCATTCTTTTTTTTTTTTTCCATGAGCAGGTGCAAAATATAATGTCCCTGATTTTCGAGATCTGATTAAACTGTCATAGATATGGAGCAACCTCAATAACTCCCAGCGCCAGGAAGGGACGGCTTATTACAGCACTGCACCCTCCTATGCCAGCAATAAGCATCTCTCAGCATTTCCATCACAAACCCCCATCCTCAGGATTTGTTTATTTAAATTGGAGGAATTTGGTGCTCCTGGAAGCCTGTAATCCACAGGCTGGAGTCCAGCAGGCACAGCCACATCCCTGATCTCCAAGAGGGGCCGCTGGTCCAGAACAATGGTGCCCAAACCTCACAGGCAGACACTGGCAGTAGGAGCACAAGCCGCCCCCAGCAGGTCCCAGCCCTCAGTGCCTCCAGCACTGGGGTTTGTCCCAAGCTCTCCCACACATCCACTTCTGTGTTCACTCATCCAGCCCCAGCTCCTCTCCCCAGCCTCGCTCTTTCCTTCCTCCAACATCAGAACTGCCTGGGCACAGATTCCCAGCAACAACTTCTGTCACTCCCTCACCTTTGCTGAAGTTCCTCAGTGATTCACCTGTCTCAAAAATAACATTTATTTTTCTGTTTTCCACATGTTGGAGCACCAGCATAAAAACAGGAGGATGGGAACCTCCTGCAGTTCTGCAAGAACTTGGACTATGCAGTGGCCAGTTTGAGGAGCTGGTCTCCAGGGGAGGGAGAGGCTGAAGCACAGGGAGGGAGAATTCCCTCTGAGGGAAATAGCAACAGGAACCAGCTCTGTGTTTTGGAGGGGGGAACCCCCATGTCAAAGGGGGTGCCAGCAGGACCCCAGAGCCAACAAGCCACTGGGGCAGTGGCAGCAAGGGTCACAGAGCACACCGAGCACAGTGAGTCTTCTCTGCCTTCCCTTCGCTGCTTTTTGGCAAAGCTGTTTCCAATATTGGAATTGAATGCTTAACTGTTACACTGATGGAATAAATTAGACTGAACCTTTTATCCCAAAATCTTCTCCATAAGAAAGAGACATCTGAGGGCTCTGGCATGCTGACAGGTATTCCCTTCCCTGGGGGCTGGCAGGGGGGTCACAGATGTCCCTGGCTGACGCCAGCCGGAGCAGGGTATCCGCGTTCCAGCGCTCCGGCATGTCCCTGGCCGGTGGAATGGGCTGGCCTGGCACGGGCACGGCCCAGCTGCAGGAGGGATCGCCCTTGGCAAGGGATCAGTAGCATTTCTCTGGCAAGTGCCAGCGCGATGGAAGCAGCCTGTGAGGCGCTGCGCCCGCCTTGCTCTGCAACAGGAATTAGCCGGATAATTGCTCTGGCTCCCAGGGTGTCCTGGCCACCCAGAGGTGCAGCATCAGGCAGGAGCTCTGCTCCAGCACTCCCAGGACATTTTGCCATGTCCTTGCTGCAGTGCCGGGATGAGCGAGGCTGGATCCCAGACCAGCCTGTACCAAGACCAGCCTGGCTAGTCCAGAACAATGTGCTGCACAAAAATCCTCTGGCAAGCTGCCATGCCATGGCCTTGTTTCATATTCAAAGGTAGATGTGCTGATGCTGGAGCTCAAAAACCCCAACTATTCAAATTAGCAATCAGCACCAATGATTGCCCTTCCATTCCGTCCCTGTGCTGAAATGGGAGCTCCAGTCCCTGCACACAACCAGTGAACACATGCTCAGCATCTGATTCCGAAGAAGGCTTCGGCACCGTGAAAAGAACAGGGAGAAGGTACGGCAGAGTGGGAGCAGCCATCTGGGCTTGCATCTGCGCGTTTGCCAAGGCGCAGATGGAGGATCCTTTTCTCTGACTCGTATTTGGCCCTGGAAACTTGGGGATGATGGAAAGAAGAAGCAGCTCTGCCTGGAGCCTGGTCACTATTTGGGACTCAACATTAATCCCAAGCCCGTGAGGGTCCTGTGACCAGCACTGGGGGAGGTGCCAGGTCAGGGTCAGACTGCAGGGACAGTGGCTGGTGGCACGACCCCTCTGCCAGCACTGGAAATGGTGCTGAAATTGCCAGATGGGGAGACACCCCCCCATGAGTGACCTGCCACTGGCACCCAACACTTCACCGTGCAGCTGAAGATGCACTTTTCTGTGGTGTATCAGCACCACATAGGGCCTCCCTCACCTTCAAGAGACTCAGGGTTCTCTTGAGTCCATGGAGTGACACCTGGCTTCCAAGTGACACACAAAACAAGAACATGTCAGACTGGGAAGAGCAAGGATATTATAGCAATAAGGAAACTTGATGCCAATGGCAGGAGGAGCTTGGACTCTGAAGAAGAAATAAGGGGAGGTCATTGCTGCAAGAAGTGAGGCCTTTTCTCCAGGTCAAGGGCTGTAGCCAAGCTATGGGCTGAATGTACATGTGCTGTAACAGGGGAGGTCTGGGCAGCAGCCAAACCTGTCTTAAAACACATATAGGAAATAACAACGTCATGAAAACACTTGCAAGTTCTCCTTCCCTTCTCCAAGGATGACAATCTTGGCTCTCCTTCTTTAAGTCACACATTACCTAAATTCCTCCTGTTTCTCTTACCCCATTCATCCCCAATCAGGTGGGATCTGGGGTCCTTTCCTACAATTATTCCTTGGCACCAAAGAGAAACGGTTCTGAAGTGGAAAAGGATGAAGGATGGTGGAGGGGCAGCCCAGGAAGCATGAGCAAGGACTGCTGCAGACACCAGCTGCCTCCAAGGCTCAGCACCCCCCTCCACTGAGGGGCCATGGGGCTGTTCAATGATACCAAGCAACCACTGGAGTTATCTCAGTGTCTCCTTTGTCCCATCAGCGAGAGGCAGAGCAGGAAAAGCTCTGGGAGAATATCTTCTGGTGAATCGTGCAGTACCAAAGGGCTATCCAGTGCTCAGTAATTCCACAAATACATAGGATTGCTGTCTCCAAACTCCACTCCTGCTGTTCCAGCACATGTTTTGGTGTTTGTGGTGGGTCCCCAGCAAGAGAAGGACTGACTGGCCTCCCTCCTCTTGCTGACCTCCCAGGGCTTCTGGCTGCTCCTTCAGAGCTCATTCCTCAGTGGAAGGAACCCACCACACCCAACCCACAGAATCCTCAGCACCAAAAAGCCAATTCCAAACGTAAAGCCTCGGGGAGGCAGAAGCCTGAGCAGCCAGATCAGTAGCAGACAGGGGGAATAGTGACAAAAATTGGAGGGAGTTTGAGCCCTTTGGGTGCTGGGCTGGATTGAGGAAGGACTCAGTCCCTGGGCCAGGAGCAGCAATGTGTTTGCTGGGCCATGTGCTTGGGGGAGCTGGGAACACCTCACTCAGCCAAGCAAAGCTGCAGCACCCTGACACATCTCCTGCACGCACCGCCTTTCGTGAGTCTAATTAAGTGCAGGAGCAGAAGTGGTGGAGCACAACAGAGCGCTTGGAGGCTGGCTGTCCACAAAAGCTTCCTCAGAGCCGGATTGTTCAGATGAAGGAATGATCTCATGAGCAGATGGGAGAAAGGCTTTGCTTGTTCCACAGAAATCTGGGCTAGAGCAGACATGAGGAAACGCAGCACAGAAAACCATTGTGCTGGAGTGTGAGAATGGAGCCAGCAGCCGAGGGGGGAAGGTGTCGGGGGGTGTCCGCTCCCCCGCTCCCAGCAGCAGCCACAGGAGCATCCAGGCAGCCGACACAAGCCTCCAACTCGGCTGTGAATTTAGCATGAGCATTCAGAGGGGGAAAGGGGGAACTCCACTGGGTGCTGCGTCCACTCGGTGATGAGCGCTGGCAAAGGGGAGTGCCAGAGGTGCCACCTCCTGCACCCCAGGACACGCTCCCGAGGGGCTCAGGGACACCACAGAGACCAGACAGGGATAGGGACATTTGCAGACAGCAAAACTTGGGGTTTTTTCTTCTTTTAAATAAGGTTAATTATTTATTCATGCACAAAACACAGGTTATTGTTTGCTAAACAAATCTGTGTGCCAGTCTGTGTGCAGCTTTCTGTACGCACCAAATGCCCAGTTTCTGAACAAGTTGTGCCTCTGTTGGTTCAGAACTCTCTCCTGTGGTGGGCTGGGCTTGTTGTGGGACCTCAGGGGGGTCAGATCCATCCCGAGGGGGCTATGGGAGAGGAGAATTCACTAAGGAGGGAAGAGATGTGTGCCAGGGCTGGGTAGGAGCAAGGAGCTGCCGGTGTGGTGTGTCACAGGCACCACCATCCAGCAATGCCCAGGACCCAGCCCAGGCAGCAGCGATGGAGCAGGGAGCACCCAGGGAGGGCTCAGCTGCTCCAGCTCCATCCAATCCCATCCATGGGACCATCTCAGAAACACACTCAGGAACACCAGCGTCTCTGCAGCAGCCCAGGCACAGAACTAACGCCTCGCAAGGCTTTGTTATCACAACACCACACGGTTAAATGTCCTAAGCAATCTTTTTTTAAGGAAAACAAGTCTTTAGAAACAGAGGTGACCCCAGAAGCGATAAGTGAAGAGGTGCACCTGAAAGTCTGTTATCAGCTATTTGTGCCTGGCTCTGCCTCAGATTTCTCATTTCGATGTGACGGCAGCTGAAAATTGGATAGATACTGGCTTCACCTCAAACAAGACTTTCTCTTTTTGTCTTCAAGGGCAACTTAAGTGCTTTACCCTCTGAGGTCGGAGAGAATCGCAGGATGCTGGAAAAGGAGCATTCTGGAGTGGGAACCACAGCGCTGCTCTGCAGCGCAGTTCGATAATTAAACTCCACGGTGAAGGAAGTGGGAGGGAGGCTGGGAAAGCACAAGTTTGTTCTTAACATCAGGTGTTGATGAGGTTTTCCTTACAAACAAAAAGCAGGTTTAATTTCCTGCACCAGTGACTCCTCCCAAGGCCATGTTCTGCCACCAGTGCTGCCGCCAACCCAGATCCCTCCATCCCAGAGGGACCCAGCTCAGGGAGATGCTGGTGGGGCTGGCTCTGGCACCACTGAGGGTTGTCCTTGGAAGACACATGCCAGGAGAGGGAAGGGAAGAAGAGGCAAAGGGCAGAGGATCACTGGGGTCTCAGCCTGAGAGCAAATTCCTCCATCCATGACAGCACAAATCATGAGGAATAAACCAGAGCCCATTCCATCCGCAGTGCAGGGAGCAAGGACAGAAAAGGGACAATTGGGATGCTGCCACGAGGGGACAGAACTCCTACAGAAAAGAGGCTCTGAAGAAGGCTCCAAAGGAGAGGCAATCAGAGACCAAATGGAATTCAGTCTGCCAGAAGGAAATGGAAAGAGAGTTCACGAACCAGGCAGAGCTGGGAAGGCGGTGATTCTGCTCAGACTCTTGCATCCCCTGGCAGAGGGTGCCACAACCTGAGCATTCGGAGAGCTCTCCCACCACCCAAACACCTGCATCTTACCTTAATCCTGAGCAGGTTACATCACACAGACTTCCCACCATCCAGTGACAACTAATCCACTGAAATCTTCTCTCCCACATCTCGACTGCAGCACAAGTGCAGATTCTGAATCAATACATTTCTTCAGTCAATGTTTTTGTCTGTTTTTCCCTCTAAACACCCATCCAATGCAACGTGTGAAGCGCAGATGTGCTGAGTGGGAAAGCTGAGTCTTTCAGGCTCATCCTGTGCCAGCATAACCAGTGAAACCTTCCCAGGAGCACAGCTGGGGAGCAATGCCATTACAGATGTGCGCTGCTGTGGGCTCCCAGCGCTTCCTGGGCAGAGGAGCCCCACCAAAGCCAAGCAAATCCCTGAAGTCCCAGGCTTGCTGCATCCAGGCACATACTTCTGCCTGGATCCAGGACTGCAACTGGGAACTGCGCGTGGATCCTGCAGCTGGAGGGAGAGGATCCCATCTGGAGAATTCTGGTGCTGCCAGAGAGACTGGGCTGAGATGTGTGCATGGAGCCTGCAGCTGCCCTGGGATAGACACCCACATGTCCTGCCCCCAGGACAGCCCCAGCACGCTTGGCAGCAGCCTCAGGATTGCTGGGAGACCTCAGTTCCCTGAAAGCCAAACCACAAGCAGGGACATAACCTCGCTCACCCTGTCACCCGAGCAGGAGAAGCAGGAGGGAAAATGAAGCACCGCAAGACCCAACCCTGCAGCACTGGCCCAAATTCTCTCTGTTCCAGGAGAGCAGTTCCCTCTCTGCCAGCAATTTCCCCCTCCCCAGAAGCCACCAATCCCCCTCCCCCTGCAGCACCTGAGGCCCTGTCAATGTTCACAGTGCAGATGAGGTCTGAGCAGCACTTCAGGATCTGCAGGAATGTTTCCCAAACGAATGCTGAGCTGCAGAGACTCAACCCAGCTCCACTGTTCCCCATGAGACCCATTTCAAACCAGACCAAAGCCCCCTGGTCCCACTTCCCTTTATAATGAGTTGTCTGTTTTTTCTGATACTTCGGTGGGAATTTTTTCCCTTTAATACCAACAGCTGACACATTATGAGTAAAAGGAAGAGTTCACAGAATAAACTTCAGTGCATTAATTATTGAGAGATATAATCCAAATTTATTTAATGAATTAATAATAAGTCATAGGGGTATTTTAATAATGAAATACTTCTAGTTGTGTTTCAATAATTACGGCTGGCTTTCATAATTACACTACTGCAATGAAAATAAAATCAAAATCAATTAGGTGGTAGCAATTCTGTCCCAGGAGCACCCTGTGCAACTCTATCTAGATCAGGTTTAAAGGGACACAACGAAAATCAATGTTGGTTTAAATTTCCAGTGTGCAACTCCTTCTGTGCTTTGCCAGTGGAAGCAGTCGGGGCTTCCCTGTGTGTAGTAGCCACTTCAAGAGATCAGGAGTACGTCTCTTTAGGAGAGTCTGGGAGCAGAGCTTTCCTTTTCTTTTTAAAGAAAACTGACATCTTCTCATAGCCATTGATTCCAGGAGCTGAAGCTGGAATTCTGCTGGGGCTGCCACCTCCGACTCTGGTGAGTGCCAAGAACCCAGGGCACTGAGAGAGCTGAAGATACCCCAATGCTTGTTCCCCACACCAGTTGTGTTTGTTTAGAAACAACACTGCCAGAGCTTTTTTCCAGAAAGGCAGACAAAATGTTTGTAATCCCTCCCATTCCAGAGAACCTTTATCCCACCCTTCAGCTCAGCTGAACTCAGAAAGCAGCTGGGTTTCTTTAACCTTTTTCATCTCAAGAAAGAGTGTTTGGAACTGGGAAGAGCTCCCTATTCAGCTTGTTGAGTCAAATTGTCACTTCCAGCAGCTGGGATCCTTCCCAGCGGCTGCAGAGCCTCGCAGCTGGGCAGGCAGGAAGGCGCAGCCTTCACTGGGGAACTCCAGAGAACCTCCTGCTTCCCCCAGCACCTGGATCCACGCCTGGCAGGCAGCTGGGACCCCAGCTCTCCCTCAGGGTAGGTGACACCCGTGTCCCCATAACATCAGTGAACCCCAGCTGTGGGAAGGAGATGGGCTCCAACACCAGCATCCCCCAGCACAGCTGGAACTCTAGGATGTGCCAATGGAGACAACACCAAGCCCTTGAGCAGCAGCACCACGCTGGGGGACTTTGGCACAGACAGAGCAAACCAGGGGAGTTGAAAAGGTAACCAGGAAAGGGCTGGGCATGCTGCTGCTTGCATTTTGGGGGGATTTCTGCGTGGCCACACTCAGGTGAGCCTCTCCTGCCTAGGAGCTGAGTTAGTCTCATTGCAGGATGAGTTGAGCTCACTGAAGAACCTGCCTGCCTCCCTCTCTCAGCAGGCTGAAGGTGCAGCATCCGACCCTTCTCCCTTGACAGCTGCAAGTCCTGTTCACAATTCTCACATCTTTGAACATCTGGCTGCTCACCACAGAGAGCTTTGGAAAAACATCCCATTCCCCAAAACATGTTGCAGCCAGGAGTTTCTGGGAGTCTCACACAGGAACAGCCCAGAAGCAGCAGAGTAACAGGGCGCTGGCCCAAAATGTGAAGAGACAAAGATTTTCAGCATCAAAGATTAAGAGCCTTAAAATAGAAAGGGGAGAATTCGAGTACAGCATTAAGGGCAAAGTATTCACAAGCAAGAGGTCAATCAGGCAATATTTATCCAGAGGGATGTTGTCACCAGGGGCTTGAGCACAAACAAGATGTGACACTTGGAGAAGGAGGGACGAGGGGCTCCAGTGCTGGTGTGAAAAATGGGTTTGTGCCTGAGGAAATGTTCAGCAGTGCTGGGGACACTGTGGGTGCTGCTCCCTGACACCCAAGACATTCCTGCTCTGCTCCAGCAGCACTGCAACTTTGGCTCCCAAAAGCTGCAAATGGGGCTTCACTGGAAATAATTATTGGCATCTTGGTATTTGTGTCCTGTGTAATTTAAGGAGCAACCTGTGTTACCTGTGAGGTGATCACTGTCCTGTAATTATGCATCCAGTATGCAAATTCCCATCACATGCAGAGCCACCACAGCTCTGTACCTCAGTGCCACAGCAGTGCTGCTGGGACAATCCATGTTCTGGATTATAGATGGAATGTAGCACACTGTGCTTAATGGCAGGGATCATTCTGGGGCAAATGCCCGTAATTCTATCCTCCAAACAGCAGCACAGGTCATCTTTGTTCTTCAGCAGCACTGGCAGCCTGGAGCTTCTGTCAGCAGGAGGGTTGGCTGTAATCCCAGGAGAGAATGCATAAGAGGTCAATTCAAACCACCTTACACCCAGGGCTTTGCCATTGTTTCTGCAATTACACTCAGAGGATCCAAAACACTGAATAACTCATATTTTGCACAAAAAATAATGGCTATTAAGTAAAAATGGGCCCAAATTCCTGAGCTTGTATTTGTTACCTAGAGAACAGTCTTATATTCCAATGCCCTCAGTTATTCCTTCCCCATGCCCTGCCTTGAGCTGCTACTCAAACCGTGTGTACTGTCCTCTAAATTACTCAGTGCTCCTTCTGACTCCTTAATTAACTCCAAGTCCCATAAGAAGATCCAGTGCAGGAGCACATCACACAAACAGCCTACAGCTGCACAGTCTCACCCTCTCATCCAGCCAACAAGACATGGCTGCGAGAGGAAACCTCGGGTGTGAAGGCTCCTGCCCCAAACCAAACCCAGGGATGTTCAGCATGTGGAGTCAGCCCAGGAAATGGTTCTGCCTGCTGCAGCAGCAGCACTGGGCACCCGTGGGAGCTCCCACAGGGGCACAAGGGAAACACAGCACAGCCCCCAGCTCCCCCAAAATCACACAGGCAGCTCGGACCCAGCTGCAGAAGGACAGGTGGGAGAAGCCGGTCCTGTTTTTTCTATGGGACTACCCTGCTCCTCAAAACACCAGCTGCTTCTCTGTGAGTGCAGTCTGCATGAGAAGAAGAATTCCAGTTGAACATAGCAGTCCTTCACAGTGAGAGTGGTTTCCTGCTGAAGCAAGGGCTGTGGACTCTCCATCCCTGAAAATATTCCCAACTCACCTGGAAAAAAGGCCCGGGACAACCTCCTCGAGCTGTGAAGTCCGACCTGACTTCAAAGCCAGCCCTCCCTTGAGCAGGAGGATGCATTCCACCTGGGATACAGGATGCCACCTGCAAGCAAGAGCCTCTGTGTGTGGTGGGTCTTCCAAAGGCACCAGCTCTGCTCCTCCATCGCTCAGGAAGGGGTCCATGTACAGATAATTGATGCATTTTTTACTTGCAAATGCGGCACAGACTTCCCTCAGGAACATCTAATTCACATTTTAAGTAACAAAAGGGCTCAAATCCCTTTCTTGCCTATTTAGTCATGCTGCATTTGGTAGAAGTGAGATGAAATACTCAGCTCAGGGAAGATCAGAGAGAAATGGTGTGATTTCCACATTATAGGATAATTCCACGGCTGACTTACCCAAATGTGCAAGATGAGACGCCACACTCAGACAACGTTCACCATGCTGAGCTGAACTCTGGGTCTCAGAGTCAAAGGAGAAGGGAGCAAGCAAGGGGAGCAGGATTTGCAGGAGAATAACAGATGGGGTCTCGGAGCATTGGGGCACAAAGGAGACCAGTGAGAAGGTGCTGGATGCAGGAGCCTGGCTGCAGCAGCAGCAGAGAGAAATGCTTCAGAAGAATGAGAGGGACCTGGCCAGGTCTGGGCCCCTCCACGGTGAGCTCACACCTATCAAGTGCCCTCACATCCCCCCACCCACACCAGCTCTGCTCCTCTTCTACCCTCAGCTGCTGGTAGGGGGTCTCTGCCTCTGAGCATCAGCCTTGGTGCAGGTGGAGGCTGGCAGAGGGAGGCAGCCCAGCTGCAGCCCCCTCTTTATGTCTCAAGTTATTTATTTTTAAGCATCTGGGCCTCTGCACTGAGGCAGATGCTGTCACTGTCCCAGTCACAACCTCCTGACCAGCCACTTAAGGGCTTTACCTGCTTCACGAGGTCTGGACACTGCCTTTCCATCCCTTTGCTTTTCTTTTGTTGATCAAACTGAGTTTTATCTCAGAGCAGAGCATCTTTCCAGAACAGAAGGCTCAAATGCTTCATCTTGACAAAGCTGAAACCAGGCTTTTGTTTTGCCAAAAATACCCCTTTCACTTTTCATTTTGTCCCACTAGTCACCAGATTAAATCCAAATTAACAAATATTGTCACTCATCCCAGAAGTACATTTTTTGGAAAGCAAAGTGTTGGTTACAAAAGCATCATCCTGCTCTCCCAGTCCACCATGAGCACACAGGGAGGGGAGCAGGAGCCTTTCTCAGCCCTTAGCACAGCTCTGCCTGTTCACCCAGGCAGGGGCACCCCTGATGAACTCTCCTCCTCACCATTTATCTCACCACCGTTACTGGTGGGTGTGTATTTATTTCAGCTCTGCTCCCAATCTCTCGGAGTGCTCCTGCAGCCCCCACCTGCCAGACGTGCTGCTCCAGCCAGAGGCTGCCCATGGGGAGCCCAGTGCCCAGCCCAGCCCAGCCCTTCAGGAAGCACTTTCCCAGCTGGCTGTGCAGAGGCAGAGAGCATAGGGACAGCCTTTGGTCCCATGGAGCTCCTGGCTGGGGGCTGTGCCTGCCACTGGCCGTCCACCTCCAAAGCTGCTGCACAAGAGACACTGGCAGCCACTTATCTTGCAGCCCACTGCAATTTAATTACGAACTTGGAAGTTCTCCAGCAAAGCATAAAAAGTCAACCCATTGCAGTTGTTTAGGTATATCATTGCCCTGCTAATTGAGTTTGATGGGAATTTCAAGAGGACTTTACAATATTTTCCTTAAGTGCTGTTACATTTCAGTCTTCCTCATTCTCTGTGTTGCTGAAGGCAGAGTAGGGGTAGGAGAGAGACCTCCCTTCATCCTCAGGCTATGAGTAGTGAGTAATACATGGGGAGATGACTCCTTCCTGAGCCATATCTCCCTTCCTGAGAGCCAATTCCCTTTTGAGGAACGCTGCTGTGGACATCAGCTCCTGCCAGACTACAATAACCTTGCCATTTGTGTCTGTGCACGGGAATTTCCCCAGTGCCAGACACCAAGACCAGCCTGAGTCATGCCGTGGAGCCAGAGAATGTGACAAACAGCTCATAGCAATGTCCTTCCTCACCCCAAATCACTTCACCTCCAGAGAAAATCCACCCTGCCATGGCATTCTGCTCCAGACCCAAAGCCCCAGCTGTAACCAGAGAGCCCAGATCTCTATCTCCATGAGCCAGGGGCCGTGGGAATCAGGAGCATAAAGGGTGCTTGGGGAGCTGGCACTGCTCCCACTGTGCCAGCATGGCCAGCATGTGCCACACAGCACCTGCGGGGTTGGCTCCCAGTACGGGGCATCCCCTGGGAAACAGCAGGAGGGGTTCTGGGAAGTGAGCCTGTGACACACGCAGTCTGTGAATATTCCCCATTCTGTTGTTATTTAAACCCTTACGGTGCAATCGGGCTAAAAAGAATAAATAGAGTCACTGAATTTGTACACAGAGCCCTCGTGTGCCTCTACCCGGCCCCCAGGAGTCACTGGGGCTCAGCTGCAGAGGGTTTCATTGACCAAAGGTCTCAGCAGCCAGCGACATGCCAGTGAGGCCAACAGCACCAACAAGGAGAGGGGGGAATGGTGTCACTGAGAACCCCACGAGCAGAAACTACAGCTGAGGCTGCTTAAACAGGCTCTGCTCAGAGATGCCTGCACTTAGCTTCAGGGCAGGTCCCTCTCTGCTCCCAAGAAGCCTGGTCTCACCTCGGGCTTTATACCTGTGTCACCCTCTGGAGGTTCCTCTATAAATCCAACAGCCTGCTGCAAATGCAGGCAGCAATGGAGAGAAAGGAAGTCTAAAACCAGCACCAGCTCCTTCCTGGCAGGAGGTTCCTGGGTGGCCACAGCAAGGCGAGGCTGGCACACGGCAGCCACTGACCTGCATCCCGCCTCTGCTGCTCAGCCGTTCATGCTGAGTCTGTTTTCCGGATAAAAGCAGCGAAGTTCTGGATCTTCCCAGCGATCAGCATTGGTTCTGGATTCGCACTGCTCACCCAGAGCTCTGACTGCCTTGCCCACATGCCAGGTGCCCGCAGAGGAGCCAGGAGTAGCCCCCGCCTGGGCAGCAGCTGGTCCCGCATCCCTGCCCGTGCTCGGCTGCTGGGCCTGGGCACGGCGCCAGGCTGCTGATATCCACCGTGACGTCTGCTCTCCAACCACACCAGCTCCCAGACACGGGGGAAGAGACACTTTTCTTCTCACATCAGGAGCGGTGGCAGCAGCACACGTAATCCGCGCTGGCACCAGATTCTCCATTTCGTGTTTGAATGATGCTGCCACAAACATTTATTGTCACAAAAGAGGTTATTCAAACACGAGCAATTAGGCAACCATATTAGCATATTTTTCATTGTAATATTACAACAAAGGGTATATTCCTCCCAGTGAATGTATTTATAGGCTTTCGGAGCTAATATTTGTTTAAATGATTAATATGTTTTTCAAATACATGTGACAAGTGTGGCAGAAATATTTTTATCTCCGCAAACAATGTTCTGAAAGGCAAGAGCTCAGAGTCTCCGGGAGGGCTGTTTTCTAGGTTCAACAGAGTTTTTCAAGACATACAAGTTCCATTTTTATCATCATGAATTTCAAGAGAAGGCCTTTCTGTGAGGCATGTTTAGAAATGAGCTGAGGCTGCAAGGCCTCTGCCCCAGCCAGTACCTTCCTGTATGGCACCTTTCCAAAGAGCCACCGGATTCTCCCTGCAGTCAGGTCACCATTTCCATCCAAAGTGTGTCCCTTACTGAGAAAATCCTGAAGGGTGGATGGTTCAAAGCAAGGCTCAGAGCAGACAGGTGTTGGGTTTTTAACCAACACTTCCCTTTACTGAACACCTTTGCACAAAGGGACACAGGATTTTAATCACGATTCTGGTGTGTGGGCAGCAGGAGTCAACTTCCAGAGTTCCATGTTCCCTTTTCTGATCACCCCCATGGACAAGCACATCCTTCGAGTCTGAGTGATCTGTGAACTCCCTCACTCTGGCTTTTCTTAAAAAACAAGAGAAAAATACAGAGAGAAGTAAATTCAAAAAGGTTAATGTTGGTGTGTCTGAGGGGCTCTGGTTGGAGGGAGCAGAGCTGGGGGTGATGGTGGCAAACCCCTGGACCAGACACCAGCAGGGACTTCCTCACTGCCCTTCCCAGAGGAGTGAGCTGGTCCCTGCCACCCTATCCCCTCCTGATCTGGGATTTCCCCCTAATTAATTTCTGTTAAAATCAGTCAGACCCTGCTCCCAGGGTTTGAGTGAGAAGGGGCAGGGCCAGGACCGGGCATTATGAAGTGCTGCTGTTCATTAATACCCAGCACAAAAGTGTGGGGAAGTTGTGAATAAACCTCCAAATGCCAGCAGGTCCCAGATGCAGCTCCCTGATGATGCCATCAATGCCCTCACCTGTCTGCCCCATCACCCCCACCCCTCTGGGCTGCTGCATGCTGCCTTTGGCAACAGGACAGCTCTGGCAGACCCGTGTGGGACAGCAGCCTTGAGTACCTGCAGTGTATTTTCAGACATTAAAAGCCACAGGGCTTTCCTCACTGACAACCTTCGTGTCCTCAGCAGCGTTCTGGAGCTGGCAGAATAAAGTGACATTAACAGAGGAGTGTGAGATGTCTGTGATCGATGCCGCCGCTGAAGTCTCAGCCTGGGGTTTTTCTGCCTGTTCGAGTCCTCTCCCTCCTTCCCTTTTAAACGACAACTGAGCCGTTATTTACACTGTACTCGGCTGTGCGAGGAAGCGGAGTCTGAAGAGGGATATATTAACACCACCTGTGGAACCGAAATAGCCATCAGCTGCAGGGGAAGTGGGCTGCGGGCTCCAGCCTGGTGTCTCTGGGAACAGCGAGCGGAAACTGCCGCGGGCTCGGAGCTGGGTCCCACTCCGGGGCATGAACGGCTGTGAGTGGCAGCTCTCCAGTGACAAACCAGGGTCCCCCAAGCTGGACACTGCAGGTGACATGCTCTGTCCCACGCTCCAACCAAACCCTGCCCTGGACAGGCATTTGCTCTGCTTTGAACCACCTGCTCAGACCCCAAACCCCTCCCCGGTCCTGACACTCCGGGCAGGGCAGCTCTGGCAGGTCCAGCCAGATCTGACCTCCAGTGCTCTTGGTGTCAGCAACTCCCCAACCTCTGCATGGATGGCTGACACTGAACTTGGCAGCGTTGGTGGCCAAGGGGACACCGCTCTGTCCTTCCCAGAATGGCTTCACAGGGCCTGGCCTGCAGCCAGCAGTGCCGATGTCTCTGCGATTCAGAGAGGAGCTCAAAGAACTTTCCAGCCAGGGTCCTTCTCATGGCATCCTCTGACACGTCCCTGAGCCACCACAATGGTTTTAGTGGTAGAAACCCCTGGCTTGGGCAGGTTCCTCAAGGACACAGCTCTAGCAGAGCAACTCATCCCTCTCTAGAGAAGAGGAACATCTTGGCAGCAGAAGCTGAGCCGTGAGGTGATGGCTGTCCCATCCCTGGAAGCGTCCAAGGCCAGGTTGGACAGGGCTTGGAGCAACCTGGGATAGTGGAAGATGTCCTTGCCCATGGCAGGGGGTGGAACTGGATGAGCTTTAAGGTCCCTTCCAACCCAAACCATTCTGTGATTCTGTATTGGCACTGGCGAATGGCTCCTATCCCTGTCCGAGCTCCCCCACAGCATCCACCCCTTCCAGTCCTCCCCAGCTCCCAGAGCTCCCCTTGCAAAGATCAGCTGCAAACCCTGATGAAATCTGAACAGCAGCTGACACCTTGCAGCCATGCTGGAGATGTGGTTTTCCACCATTGCTGCTATCTGCAGTGAGAGTAAATTCAGACAAATTCATGACCCCAGATTCTTTTAAAAATTCTCCAAACAGAGCCTTAGAAATGCATGGCTTTGCTCAAGATCTCCCTGTTTGTGTTGGTATGAGGCCAAAATCCATGAAAAATAGCATGCATGCCAAAAAAATCAATTTTATATAATAAATACAGATCATTTGGATGTTTCTTGCCAAAAACAATGCAAACATATACATCCTTCATGATTCTTATCAGAGCACAGCTGAATCTTTAATACACTCCACAGACAGGCTACTAAAAGGCAAGAACACACTGCTCAATGGTTAAAGTTTCTTCATGCCCATCCCTTGCAATGGCTTTTAGTGGTCAAAACTGTGAAATTCAGTTTAATGCAAAAATTCATAAACCAAACCCCAAAGATTCTTCTAAGTAAAACCCTATTTTTAAGGAAGAATAGGGGCTGGAGTAGAAAATAAATGTATTTGGCAGCACTAGAATTGCTTTATGTTGCTGCAAAAATGTTTACCAAGGAGTAGCTGCTCTGAGCTCCACATTCCCAACAATCTCATGTGTTTAAGGTCCACGAGTGTGTCAGGGCACTCAGCAGCATCCAACACCATTTCCTGGAATGCAAACGTGTTGCTGCAAATGGTTTAAATTCTCCATTACAACCTAGGTGGAATAAATAAAATATTCCATCTGCCTAATGTGACATGCAGATCAGACCCCTGTGGGTAATCCTGGAGTTTGCAAAGGTGCATATGGGATGCTCCAGCAAATTTAATAAATGTAAAGGAGGTTGTTTTATTTTTTAAAATAACCTTTATGTTATCCTTGCTGTAAATTATGTAAGAGGATGCTATCGGAAATGTGACACACATGCTGCACACGCTCACAGGGGAAAGGCAGCGCTCAGCCTGGCAGCGCCGTGCCAGGCACTGCCGACAGCCTGCGGCTCACCCGGCTGCGGCACCGGCGGGATGGGGGCAGCAGGAGAGGGATGGGGGCAGCAGAAGAGGGATGGGGGCAGCAGGAGCGGGATGGGGGCAGCAGGAGCGGGATGGGGGAGCAGGAGTAGGATGGGGGCAGCAGGAGAGGGATGGGGGCAGCAGGAGCGGGATGGGGGCAGCAGAAGCAGGATGGGGGCAGCAGGAGCGGGATGGGGGCAGCAGGAGAGGGATGGGGGCAGCAGGAGCGGGATGGGGGCAGCAGGAGCGGGATGGAGGAAGCAGAAGTAGGATGGAGGCAGCAGGGGCGGGATGGGGGCAGCAGGAGTAGGATGGGGGCAGCAGGAGCGGGATGGGGGAGCAGGAGCGGCATGGGGGCAGCAGGAGCAGGATGGGGGCAGCAGGAGTAGGATGGGGGCAGCAGGAACGGGATGGGGGCAGCAGGAACAGGATGGGGGTAGCAGGAGTAGGATGGGGGCAGCAGGAACGGGATGGGGGCAGCAGGAGCAGGATGGGGACAGCAGGAACAGGGTGGGGGCAGCAGGAGTAGGATGGGGGCAGCAGGGGCGGGATGGGGGCAGCAGGAGCGGGATGGGGGCAGCAGGAGCAGGATGGGGGCAGCAGGAGCAGGATGGGGGCAGCAGGAGTAGGATGGGGGCAGCAGGGGGCGGGATGGGGGCAGCAGGAACAGGATGGGGGCAGCAGGAGCGGGATGGGGGCAGCAGGAGAGGGATGGGGGCAGCAGGAGTAGGATGGGGGCAGCAGGGGCGGGATGGGGGCAGCAGGAACAGGATGGGGGCAGCAGGAGCGGGATGGGGGCAGCAGGAGTAGGATGGGGGCAGCAGGAGCGGTATGGGGGCAGCAGGAACAGGATGGGGGCAGCAGGAGCAGGATGGGGGCAGCAGGAGAGGGATGGGGGCAGCAGGAGCAGGATGGGGGCAGCAGGGGCGGGATGGGGGAGCAGGAGCGGCATGGGGGCAGCAGGAGCGGGATGGGGCAGCAGGAGTAGGATGGGGGCAGCAGGAGCGGTATGGGGGCAGCAGAAGCAGGATGGGGGCAGCAGGAGTAGGATGGGCACCCTGGCACCCGGCGCTGCATGGACCGTCCGTTCCCACCTGCCTGCAGCAGACACTTCCTTTGCCATACAAAACACACCGTTCCCTCCCACGGCCGGTGTTTATGGCAGGGACACAGCCCCCAAGGATGGCCGAGCTGCTCGTTAAGGCCCCTTGGAGGTTGGAGCAATTCCTATATACGGCTTTCCTGCAGTGCAACATCCCTGGGGCCGTTGTTCATGCTGAGTGCTGGCCGAGCCCTCTGAGAGCGAGCACCGCTGCCTTCCCCGCTGGAGGTGGCCGATCCCTGGTCCCAGGCTGTTGACACTCTCACTGTCACTGGAACTTCACATGCAGGTGGAGGCTGTGGCACACGGATCCCTCACTGCTGTGCACCCACCACTGTCCCCTCACTGCTGTCCCCCCCAACGCTGTCCCCACACCACTGTCCCCCATCCATCGGCAGCTCCTTCTGTGCGAGCAGAGCAGGAAAAGCTGCTTGAACCCAGCTCTGGGGAATTTGAGGAGCTTTTCCTCCTTTTTTAAAGCATTAGTAATAGCAGAGAGGCTGCGTTTCACAGCAAAGTTTGCAGAAACTATCAGGGAGTGTGGAACTGCTGGTGGTGCTGCCTAATGAAGTGTGTTTGAAATATTGAAGTATATGATAAACCATTATGTAAATTAAATTCATTGATAGCTCTGCTATGAAATCGCTCTGGTAGCAGAATAGTAGATAAACATGGAGCTTAGAAGGTGTCATTTATTCATCCTTAAAATGGTTTCAAGTTTCTAGTGATTCATTATCATTCAGCAGAAAACAAAGAGAACATTCGTTTCACAACTAAACTCAAAGACAGGCTCTGGGATTTTGTGAACACCCGTGCCAGGCTGAGGTGTTTCAGGTGCTCAGATTCTTCCAAACCAGGTCCTTCTCCCCTGCAGGTCCTGCCTTTGCCAGCTGCAAGGGAAAATTCACTCCAGGGCTGAGCAAGCCCAAGAGGGACTGGAGGAGGAATGTCCAAAGAGGAAAAAGAGCAAGACCAATAGTTTGTGATGCTTCCCAACAATAGAAATGGCATTTGCTGTGCTCCCTCTTCCATCACCCACTGCTCCACAGCCCTCCCAGCAAGGACAAAGAAGCCTCAGGGCCGGTCAGTTGTTGTCTCCATGCAGGCATGTGGGGAAGGCTGGGTCAGCCCGTTCTGCTGTGACCATGTCAGTTTGTACTTTCACCACGTCTGGCACTACCTGAATTACAGGTAAAATGTTCCTGCAGGGCTCTGCTGCAGAGCAATGGCTTGGGGCATGGAGCAGCACACATCCCACCAGGGATCCTGGGGAGAGCTGCTGGGGCCACAAGCTGGACATCACCACCACAACCATCCCCGTGGCCCAGCCAACCAGCACAGGCACAGCTGCCCGTGGCCATGGGAGCAGGGTGGACACAGTGTCCCCATGGTGTGGGATGGACACGGTGTCCTCACAGTGCAGGGTGGGAGCAGAGCCGTGAGGGGTTAATGCTCCCGCAGCCGCCAGCCAAGCGTGCTGGGAAGGAGACAACCCGCTGCTCTGAAACTAATTTTACAGCTTAACTCCTATCAAATGTCCTGGGCCCCCCTCAAAAACCCTCTTTGAGAGGAGTGCTCCTAACCCGTTGGAAAACCCGTGGCGTGTTTTGATTGGCAAGGTTTCTTCCAGACGGTGGGAGTTATAAATGAACATCTCAGCAGGGCCTGGAAAAGTCCGGCTCATTCTGCCAGCCTGAGACGGCGCGAGTGCCTCTCCACGGGGTCGGTCCCTCACTGGAGCCCCTCCATCCCATTACATAAGCCCCAAACAGGACATTACTGCATGTGTGTGAACAACTCGTGTTACAGGAACAGCAACTCCTATTCACCGGGAAAATTGCTGTAGCTCTCAAAAGGCCCCTTTTCTCACAGCCTTTCAGCCTGAAGAGCCCAGGGAGCTGCCATTTGCATGGGCAGGGACAAAGTCCAGCTCAAGCCCCTGCATCCACCTCGCTGGAAGCTTCATGCAGGAGCAGAGCTGCAGGGTGTGAACCACAAGGGTCCTGCCTGACCACAAAGCCCCTGCCTGTGGCTGTCCTGCTCCGGGCTGCACACCCTGGCAGGAGCCCCAGGAGCAACCGGCCCCTCCACGGAGAGTGACCTCAGGGCTCTGTGCTGAGCTGTGCCACCTCTCCATGCCAGTCCCACAGCCCCATGGGCAGCCAGCCCACCCAGCCCCCAGTACTGTTCCCGTGCTGACATCCAGCTGCCAGTCAGCTTTGCAGGGTGACCACTGGAGGTGGGGGCTGTACTGGGCACTGGGTGTCCCTTGCTGGATGGAGACTCAGCTGCTCCTGCACCAGCCATCCCAGAATGACTTGCCCCCTCCAATCCATGCCATGCCTCTGGAAGACAGTGGAAGCAGGGATGCAGACCCACGCAAAGCTGTGCCCTGGCTTCTGCCAGGATTAGGTGCCCTGGCTCACAGAGATGGGTATCTGGCCCCCAGGGCCTTCCCCACACACTGGGCATTGCTGCTCTGGGTTGGGGTTGCTCCACAGCACCGCAAAATACCCCCATCCCCTTGGTGTCTTCCCTGTCCCATCCCCAGTGTCCCTGACCAAGCCAGGTGGTTGGAGGGCAGCTGCCCCTGCCTGCTGTGCCCTGGCTGGTCCCGCTGTGCTGGAGTTTGCCGGAGCTCTGCTGATGTAGGGTGCCAGCAGCGCTGGCCTGGTGACAGATTGCAGCCATAAGTCACCAAACGCCACCGCTCTGTGATGTGTTATTGCAATACATCACTGGCGTGACGGGCAGCAGGACCATGGACCCAGCCCGTGCCCTTCACTGGGTGTTTAATTCTCCAGTTCTCAACTTCTCTCCTTTCCCCAGAAAAATAAACTCCGTGTTTATAGCGCATGGGCTGGGAAGTTCCCAGGTCCCTCCATCAGCGGGCAGGGAAGTGGCAGCAGCCACTTTCCCAGCAGGAGCACAAGCCCCTCTGCATGATGAGCAGGTCGGGTTGTCCCTCTGGCTGTGACCTCTTCCCAGAATTTAAAAGTCATCACTGGTTTATTGATCCTGCTTCCCCTTCCCTTCCACAGAGGACAGAGGTATGCCTTAAAGAGGCCGTTTCTGTTGTAAGACAAGTTTTCCCCAAGTCCCACACCTACAGCTGATCCCGTCCTGCATCATCCCATGCCGCCTCCCATGTGCAGCATGTACCTGACAGCTCAGATCTGCTGCTCTGGGCTCAGCCTGCCCCTGGGCGGGGGATTCTGCACACCCTGCAAAGCAGAGGCCATCACAAACTTTGTTCCTCTGTGCAAACTGAGCTATTTTCATCATCAGCTGCTGCAGCCGCTTCTCTCCTCGTCCCTGGGACCACTTTGGCTCTCAGGAGCTCTCCCTGCAGCCCCCCTCAGCCCCGGTGTGACTGTGACCACAGTATAAACCCCTCAGAGGCCAAACAGCTCTGGGGCTCCAGGGCACATGGGGTGAATCTGCAACTGCTTTAGAGAGGAGCTGAAAGCATATGTGCACCTGGATTTCAGGTTGATTGAAGGTTGAATGCTCACTGTGAAGGGTCCCTAGCTTGTGGTGTCAGTGCAGAGCAAAGAGGAAAGGCTGGTGCCACGCAGTAACAATTCAATTACTTGCTGGGGATGCTGGGGAGAGCTCTGCTCATTTTAATGCTGTGGAGTAACTCATTTCATGCTGGAATTGCAAAGCACTCACTAGTCCCGCACACACATGGCCCCTGGAGAGCCTTTTCCAATTAATAATCATTAACATTCACTGCTTCAATAAGTAAAATGATTTCTGCATCATCAAAGAGGGCTGGCTCCTCTGGCAAGCCAGGCAGTGTGCTCCAGGCTGGCACTCTGACAGCCATGTGAGTCTGTGGGGCATGTGCTGGAGCAAACACCTTCTCAAAAAGCCCTGTGACAGCACAGAACCCACTGAGATCCTTCTATTTCGTCTTCCCGTGCTCTTGTGTTTATCCTTTACTTACTCAATATCCTTTCTGCAGTAAGAAATTTTGGCCAAGGAGATTAACACACTGTGAATATCTGGCTTTGGGAAGGATCTCCCTGAGCAGTGGCAGGTTTGGAAACTGCACCTTCGCTGGTAAGAGGATTTGCTGCTCAATATTTTTACCCACAATTAGCTTGCCTTTGTAACATGCAGCAGAAACTGAGGACTGGCACAAGAACAACCCCTTTATGTTTATTTTGTGGGAAAATTTTATCGTGCATCTGTTGGCATCCAGATTTTGAAAGTTCATCCAATGTTAATCATGTGGCAATTTACGTTTGTGTGTGACCTGTTGTTCATCTGCTGCTGGCACTCAGATATCAAATTGCACTTCTAATTTTAGGCGGTGGAGTTTGCCAGGTGTATTTTTGCAAATGAATTTTTGTCCTGTTTTTCGGAGGGTCGTGCACACACATCCTCACAGCCTTGTGTGCTCATCCAACTCCAGGGACACACCTCAGGTGTGGCAAACCCAGTCTGGGTTTGATTTGAATCTGAGGGAGATTCATGGAAACCTGGAGAAAACAGAGAGCCCAAGGCACCACCACCAGCTCCCTGTGGAGCTTATCTGCAGTGAGGTTCTCTAATAGCCCTCTCCTTCTGCAGCTGGGGTGCCTTGGGTGAGACACCCAGCTTGGTGGGACAGAGCAGGGCCACCAGCAGCCCCTCCACCAACCCCAGACCTGGAGTACCAGCTGTGACCTTACCACAGCCTTCCCAAAACACAACTTGCCCCTATCTCTTCAGTACATTCCCCATTGGCATCTATTTTCTCTTTTGAAGCTGCGTAGAAATTTGGTATAATCCCAGTGCCTTGTCCTGGCCTGTCAGTCCAGAGCTGTGCCAGGGCTGGAGCTGGGGGGAACAGGCAGATCTCATGCTCTGTGCTCACAGCATCAGGGCCACAGGAACAAGGGACACAGCAACAAAGAGCTTGTGAGGTCAGGCTCGGTGCCAGCGGGCCGGGCTGTGGGGCTCAGGGCAGGGGATGCCTCCCAGCACGCTTTGTCCGTGAGCAGCGCTCATGCCAAGCGCCACGGCGAGCAGGGAATAGGTCATTCACGCTTGAGCTGAAATCCCAGTTGCATTATATCACTTACAGCTAATTAGCAGGCTCCAGGCACAATGCAGCGAGACACTGTTTCTTGCAGAAATGGATAACTCGGGACAGCCCTGAGCACAGCGCTCGCTGGGTTCCGCGGCAGCACAGACCACATTCACCTCCTCCCTCCCCGCTTGGCACAGAACCTCGGCAGGGTCTGGCTATGAACCTCCCAGCGCGGCTGAACCCAACAAGTGACAGGTTATGCTGGAAGGCTGCGGGAAACCGTTCCCAGAAGAAAGGCTGCATTGATCTGCAGAGGCAGGGTCCTGGCTCTCCCCCACACTTACAAAGTTGGGTTCCTCTGGACTCCTGGATGTCCAGGCAGCAGCAGGGGCTGAGTCAGCCTCTGCCCTCTCCATCCGTAGCATCGTTGTCTCCAAATGTCACCGAGGGGCTGCATGGCGAAGCCACACTGCTCCAGGGACAGCAGCCAGGCTCAGTGACGCAGGGCAGCCACTCTGGCTGTGCCAGGACCATACGGAAAGGGGTTGCACACCCGTGCTCCTTGCCAGACCCCTGAACTCCCCTGCCAGCACACAGGGGCTGGGAGAGCCTCTCCAGACCTTCAGAGTGTGCAGGGTACACCAGGAGGGTCTGAAAGGCAGAGCAGGACCCTGCTGGTCTCCCACCTGCTGACCCCAGGAAGGCAGGGCTGCAGCTGCCGAAATCGAGCCTGGACACAGAGTGAACCATGGAAACCACGGAAAGAGCCAAGGATTCCCCCGCTCCCCCATCAGCATCTCCTGCTGCCTGGTTTGGCACAGTTCTGTCCCCATCGTGGGGCTGCCCCTGGTGCAGGGCCAGGGAAAGGATCTTCCCGTTAACAGAGGAACCAGTGCAGACAGGGCAGGACTGTGCAGGAACAGGAGCGAGCCAGGGATGGGACACGATTCCTCCAGTGAAGGATGGGCCACTCCAGCCTAATTACAGCCAAAGACTGGTTCCATCTAATCCTTGAGGGACCACAAGATCATGGATTTCCTGGTTTTCCACTGCCTTTCCCAGACGAGCCATGAGGTATCTGGCCTCAGACAGAAGACCAGAAAAGCTCCAGTTAAGGACTCAAGCCCTTCTGACAGAAAGCAGATCCCCACTGCTGTTCCAAAACATTTTGCCCAAAGCGGAGGAAAATGAGGACATGGGAAGCAGGCAAGCATTTTGCCTTCTGCCGTGGGCTGGGGAGATGTGCCGGGCTGGCTCTGTGGGAGGGGAGCTGACCTCCCACCACAGCTGGGGTGCCTGGTCCTCGATGCCCAGCGGGGCAGGCAGGACTGGGAGCAGAGGAGGTGACAGTGGTGGCTCTGGTCTACAACCACCGGTGCTGTTCTGTCCCTCTGACAGGACCCCCCAGCCCAGCAGCCACAGCGTGGGCAGGCTGGGCACGGAGAGCTGGTGAAAAGTCCATCTCACTGCCACTGTAAACACTTTAAAAACATTTCCACAGGTTTCCTGCCTGCGCTTTCCTGCCGAGAAGCTGGGGAACAAACACACTCTGTCAGGCTTTGGTTCATTCAGGCACTACTGATCAAGATGGGATTTTTTTCATTTTCTATATTGTTACAATTCGTGTCAGTCTGGACTCTTTGCAAAGGACTATTTGTAAAAATTAAATTTTTTTTCCTGAATTATTTGCCAGAAACAAAGGATGTATTTCTTTTTAGGCAAACACAGCAGTTGTGTGGATAGTTCTGTTCCAGCCACGGTTCACAGAGGCTGTTTTGGAGCAGACTTACCTGGCTGTGCCCCACATCACCACACACTGAGCGGATGCATCTCAGTCAATGTGCTCCATGCATTTAAGGGGTATTTCTTTGGAGAGATGTAGGCTGAGCAGTTTAACTAATTACTTACAAAATCATTTTCTTACTTGACAATAACAGCCACCACCTGTTCTGGGCTGGCCTGGGCTTCAGGCAAACATTACCTCGTTTGTTCATCTCCCACCTGGGAAAATGAGAAATAGTCTGGTTTTATACAAGTTATTTCTACAAAGCTGCTCTTAATACACCAATAAAGAGAGGGTTCCTGCAGGCCAAGGACCTGGGGCACTTTGAAATGCAGAGTTTTACTGGACTTGCAGAGGCAGAAGTTGCAGGATGCAAACCCTGGATTTGAGGAGCACGGACAGGATCTCCCTGTGCTGCTGCCGCACGCGGCAGCCTCACCCCTCTGCTCTCTGAGGAAATGTCCAGTGGTCCAAACCTCAAACTGGTTCAGTTTCTTCAACAACAGTGTCAAACCATTACCTAAAACATCCTGAACACACACGAGCACCTCTCCCCAGCTCAGACATCCCCCACACCAACCCAATGGGTTTACATTTATCCACTTGGGAGAAACTCCCAGCCTCACATAGCAAATAATTTTCATTCCCAAAGCTGACAAAGAGGGGGATGGAGCTTTCGAGGCCGTGAGCACACAAGGGTGTGATCCCCAGCCTGCACTCCCTGTGTCCCAGGGCCAGGCTGCAGCAGGTCCCCTCGGGCTGGCAGGTGACAGCAGTGTCCCAGGGCCAGACCCAGGCGGGGACATGGCACTCACGGCCACCAAACCCAAGCAGGTCCCAGGTCCCTTACACAGAGCTCTCTGTACTCACACAGGGCTCTGGGAAAAGCCAAAGAAATGAGCAAAAAAGCCATTTTTGAGGCTATTTTGAGTGCTAGTGGATTATATTGTAATGCAGCCCAAGTGCCAAAATACACTATGCTTGGGGGTATGTAAACTAATTCCTAAAAAAATCTTAGGACTTTATTCCACTGTCCTGTCCCTCGGTCTGACACAGAGCCAAGCCCCGCTCAGCACCACCACAGCCTATTAGAGATTTTGCTCTAAGCAGCTTGAGAGTGTTTATTTGGTGTGCAAAGAAGATTGGAGCTGGGAAAAGCACAAAAAGGATTATTCTGTTTATCACTCAGCTTTCCCTGGCCAATCTCTATTCATGGAAAAAGTCATTTACTCGGGTTATCCACAGGCTTTGCTCGCCAGAAAGTGTTGAAAGCCCTGAAAATTAGAGAGATGCAGAATGGATTGAAAAAACGTAAGGCACTTAGAAGCCTCTGACACCCAGAAATACACCAACACAACACAAGGCTTTTTCAATCCCAACTTTCCCCACCGCTAATAAGAAACTGCCCAAGTCCCAGCACGTGCCAGTTAAACCCCTCCAAAGGCCAGGCAATAATTAGATGGATTGTCAAATCTGGGAGGTTGGGTTTTGAGAAGAAAATTAGAAACCAAAACATCAGATTGGCATAATGAGTTCTTCATTAAGTCTTTTCTTTAGCTCTTCGCTTTTTAGATGGTCTCCAAATGACATTTGATTTTATTTCCATTGCAGCAAACACGAACCAGGAATCCACGGGGCTCATGCAATAACTACAGACATGGAAAAAAGAATGAGGCAAGCGGGAGGGCAGCACTCAGAGCACCCTGAACGTCCTGTGGGCAGCCCAGGCTCCCCTTGTCCCCTGGTTCCCCTTGTCCCCAGCTGGGGTTGTTAACACAGCCACTGTGGGGGGACGTGTGGGGAGCCACGTCACAGGGCCCAGGAATCTGCTCTGCATGGATGGATCACTCCAAGGAGGAACCCAAGAGCGTGTGAGTGCATTGCTGCCAGGGGAATGCGAATGCCCTTCGCTCCTGCCTGGCACAGGGTTGGCATGTGACACCCACAGTGGCTGCTCGCTGGGGACCAGGGACGCCCGTGTGGGGCCACGCAGCCCCCAGCTCCCTCACACCCCAGCTGGAGTTGGAGCTGGAGCTGCCCAGACGGCTGCTCTGACACCACGAGGCCTCCCTGAAAAGGGAGATTGTTTCTCAAAAATAAATATTAAATAACTCTAAAATTTCAAATAATTCAGAGCTCTGCTGTTTTCCATGCATTATGAAAACAAAATTGAGGGGAAAAGGTATGTAATACGTTTCCTATTTCCTGTTTCTGCAGCTCTGCATGTGCCCCGGGGGATCAGCACAAGTGGAATTATCTCTCCTCTGGCTGGGAGCGTTCATTTCGGGCCAAAAATACCAAAAAAGTATGAACTAATCCCTACATAGAGCTAGGAAGTGTGGGATCGCAGGCCAAATGCTGAAAAATGAGGCAATTTTCCCCATTTCAAGAAGTGACTAAAATCCCTGTGCTGTTCTCCGCACAGGCGTGTTCTGTTCCAGCCCAAACCACTTCAAGAGCCGGATCAGATCGTCTCTCCGGGAGCAGACAGCAACGAGGACCCGGTGCTCAATGCAAACATTGTCCCTCTCCCAGGAATCCCTGCATGGAGAAGGGGCACTGCCCAGATATTGTTTCATGTTCTCTGTGATGCTTGGAGCAGCGGGAAGAGCAGCATTAAATACATTAACAACCACGGAATACTGGAGCGAGATCTGGAGACTGATAAACTCATCACTGGGAGCGGGATTAGCGCGGCACAGAAGCAGCTGGAGGATTTGGAGTGGGAAGGAGCACACCCTGCCCTGGGAGAGGGAGATTTGGTTGGGATGCCTGTGCAGGACACGGCAGCCTCTTGCTCCTGCAGCCTCTTTACCACAGGTTTTGCCCAGGAGCTGTGATCAGAGCGTGGCAGGAGCAGACACGGTGCAGAACCCCCTGCGCAGGGCGAGCGACCACCGGCGCTCGTGGCCACCACACCTGCAGGGAGAGGCAGAGCAGCACCTGCGGCTTCTGGAGGAGGGAGGGTGGGGGGAAGGCAGGAATCACCTCTCCTTCCAGAAAATACCTGCCAGCCAAAGGCAGGAGCCAGCATGAGATGCAAAAATGACAGGAATGTGATGCTCTGGTTGCATAACTGCAAAACACAGCAGTCAATCCTCACCCTGCACCCAGCAGCTTGTGCATTTCATGCCATGAGGGTTTTCCCAGTTGGGGCTGGAGAGTCGAGTGTAAATCCCACCTTTGGTACCCTCTGAATAACTCATTTACTCTGCCTGACCCACAGCTCTGCTGGCTTCGCATTTAGGGGGTCCCTCATTCTCAAACACATCCTTCAGATTTCCAAAACCCAGAGAACACATGCAGGAATGTGCATGTTCTTACACAGTTTGCTGTCTGGCCCAGTTTACTAAACTGCACTTTTCTTAAAAAAAAATTTAAAATCACTTTTAAAAACTTTACAAGCACCACGGAGGAAAAATCCATGTAAGAATCCACCTTTTCATATTTCCTTCCTTTGATGGTGCAACTTCAACTCCTCGTCAACAAAGAGCCTGCTGGGAACCTGATTCCTGAAAAAAAATACCACACAACCAACTTCACAAGAAGCCACACGCGTTTCTGAGCATGAAAATTCCTGGAGTGCTTATCAGCCTGGCGTTCTGTCCCTGATTAACCACTGGTTTTGGAGAAGGGGGAAGTGCCCACCCCTTGTTTTTATCACTCAGCACAGCAGGGAAGGCAGGTCGGAGACACAGACCCTTGGTGTGCACAGGGTGTGAGGATGCAACACCAGCACCGGCCCCGTCCTGGGCAAGCTCCGCCTGCCCCGAGACACCGAACCCGTCTCCATCTGCGCCGGTGCCGCCAGCGCGGAGCTCGTGATGCTGCTTGAGGCAACACCAAAAAAAAAGAGAGAGAACACAGGAATTATGGCAAGACAGAGCGTGCTCTGACAGCTGTGCCCTCCCCCAGCCCCTTTGCCCAGTTTCCCATTTTCTTATCCCTTTTTTTCCTTCGCTTTAATCTTCCCACTGAGGCACTTGGGCCAGGCCAAGTTCCGAGGCTTTTCAGACTCCAGACTATTTTCTGTAGCCCTGTCTGAAGGAGAAGGGGGGAAAAATGTAGCTAAAGATTTTCCAGTGGGAAGCGAGTATTTTCTCTTCTCCCATAACACAGACACAGCCAAAGGAATTTTTCTCAAGCTTGACAACAATTCACCTTCAGGCAAACAACAAGCATGGAAAATTTAAGCCCAGCAGGTGAATGTTTGGGAAAATTTTTAGCCTATAGAAATTCTCATGTAACCTTAACTATAGGGGTCGCTCTGTGGCATCGCTCATCGCCGGCTCCCTTCTCCGCCGCGCTGGCAGCCGCGTTCCCAAGGACAGCTGAAGGATTGGCATGAGAAAATAGGATCTTGGAAAAAAAGAAATATCTACCCAGCCCCTTGAAAGCACTGCACACGGGCTGAGGCTGTGCTCAGGGTCCCCAGCCGAAGGTCCCCAGCCAAGAGTCACTGCTGACTGCCACCACCCACTCTGGCTGGGCAGCTGGGACACCAGACAGAGATCCTGGACAGGCGGGGATCTCAGGAAGGCAGGGATGCGGGGCAGGTGAGCATCTTGGGCAGGCAGCACTGGGGTTTGGCGGCCACCACCCTGGGACCACAGAGGAATGTGCACAAGCCACAGATTCAGCTTTGCTCCACAGCCTGGGCTTGGTGCATATATTTAAGTTAATCAGAAACAACTGAACCACAAAGAGACTGATTTCTCCAGTGTTAACTGTCCACAGCGGGACCATTGCTGGGAAGGCTGCAGCATCCTTCAGTTCGGTGTCGTGAGCCACTGGCTGAGCAAACTTTCCTGGAAAAAGAAAATAAACTGGATATCTCTTTAGCTGAGCATTGACTCTGTGCCTACAAGGCAGATCCACCATGGCCCTTCCAGCCACACAGCACCACTGCTCAGCTGATCATGAACATCTGAGTAAAGATAAAGATTCTTTCTTCCCCCACTCCTTGCTCAAGACATTCTGATAGAAACACTCATCATTTCTAGCAGAAAGCATCCAACCTGTGCTGAGCTGACCATGTGCCAGGGTGGCAAGGGCAGCTCCATCTGGAGATGTTCCAGGGCAAAAACTAAGAGGAAAGAGCACAGACCTGGGACGCCAAACCTCACCTGACAATCCCAGGCAGGGAGATTTATTTCCCAAGCAAAGTGACTCTGGGTCCCTCTCACAACCATTCCTCCCCTTCACAAGAGCATCTGCAGTGAACAAAATGTTTGGCCAAAAAGGGAATTTTACTACTGCTCAGAATTAGCAATGACAAGTTACCTGTGTCCCACTGGCTGCAGAGTCCCTTTGGAGGTGCGGGGTGTCTGTGCAGAAAGGACCCTGTGTGTCACAGTCCCAGCTGGGGCACCTGCAGAGGAGCTGTGGCAGCAGAGTCGTCACCAGGTCTGCTACAATGGACCAGTCAGCCTGTCCAGAGCCCCCACCTCCAGTCACAGGGCAGTTTATGGACGTGGAGCATCCCTGCATGCTGCCTGGAGAGCAGACACTGCCAGCTGGGCTGGCCAGGCCCTGACACAGGGACACAGGGAGCCCTTGGGAGTGAGATGCACACCAGGGCACTGCCTGGCACGGGCAGCCCCCAGCCCACAGATCCCACTCCCACAAGTCCCACTGACTTGTCTGCTGAGGATAAACAAACACAAGAGGTGATCGATGGTTCCCTTTGGAAAACACTGATCACTCAGCCACAGCGTGTTTAGCAAGGCAGAGCAGCAGTAGTGCCAGCAGCTGCCTTCCATCACAGCCAGGTTTAACTCACCCGGTTTGGGGACTGCTGGTAACCACCCTCTGGTAGACAACACATCCTTGGTGCAGTAAACTTCCATTTACAGCTGAGGGACAGCAGCATTTCTCCGTGTCCCCACACACCCGTGATGCTCCGGCTGGTCTGGGATGCCAGGATGAGCAGTGGGGACGGGGGCTGAGGCTGGCGGGGGGGAGTCGCTGTTGGAGAGGGAGATATTTTGAAATACCATGGCTGATATTTTTATACAATAGAGACATCATGTACGTAGGAGGCCTTTTTACATTTTAAAACATAAACTGAATCACCAAAGATAGAAGATGAGCAAACCTACAAGCATATGAGCATTTTACCATCTCACAGATTCCCTCCTCAGCACTCCAGGGCCAGCAGGCAGCATGTACAGGCAGCTCACAGGCAGAGCATCACCTCATCCTGGCAGGGAAGGGGGTTACAGAGGGAGAAGATGATGGTTTCTGTCCTCCTCTTGAGCTCACCCCCACACCAGGGACTAGAGCAGCCGTGAGAGGAGTACCAGGTGTTATGGACACATCGTGGTCTCCATGCCAGCAAGTCCGAGGGCAGACAGGGGTGGGAGGTGGCACATGCCCAGCACTCACAGGCAGCACTCGTGGCAGCCCCTGGGGACACAGCAGCCCCATGCCCACATCTGTGCCTGCAGCCAGAACCAGCTGCTGAAGGTGCCTGACAAGGTCCAGAAGAGATTGTGTTTGGAGAGGCAAATAAATGAGAACCAAATGTAGGGATGGCTACGAGTGGACCGGACTTGTGCTGCGAGAGCCTGAAAGACGCTGCACTTTAATTACAGCTCTTACCAATCAGGCAGTAATTGCTGGTATCCTTCCTGTAGCCCACAATTGCCTAATCTTGTTATTTGAGAGCCATCACGGTTTAAACAGCTGGTGAGCTCTGCCTGCTCCTCATAAAGTCATAGTTTGCCCAGCACTGCTTAATTTAATAACTGTGTGTGACGACGGACCCACTGCAGCTCCCCAGCTCTGTGGGGTGCAGCCTCACACTGTCCCCTGCCCCTTCCCAGGACATTTGTGCCAGGTTCACACCAGCTTGGTGTCCAGCAGCAGCCTGCCCCTCTGCCATCTGCTACTCCTCCATGGAGAATCCCACCCTGTCCCCAGAGAGGACACATCTCCAGGAGGCTCCAGAAACGAGCATCTTCCATGTGCACGATCAAGGCTTGGGCAGATCATCCCAGAGGCCAAAAACCCTGGTGGCCACATAAGAACAGATCCAGTGTTCCCGTCCAACCATTAACTTTTGTCTTTCCGTACTGGACACTCCTGAATGACACCAGCTAAGCTCAGTTGTCCCTGCGTGGCACAGATGTGACATGTCCCCAGACCCACACTGTCCTTGCGGCTCCTTGAAGAGGAGGTACCACCATGCAGGGCTGATACCACTGTACCCCACAGCCCCAGAGCCCCCATCCTGCTGAGCCCTGGGGCTGTCAGGGAGCAGGCTTGGCTCCAGTTGGTCACTGGTGAGCCCAAATGTGAATCCAAGAACCAAGAGCTCCTCACAGGACTCTGCTCAAAGCCGCAGCAAGGGGGAGTTTTGGAAAATGGTCCCTTCCCTTTGGTTATATTGAAGAATTAACGCGTCATGGAAATGCTGATGGTATCTCTGCACCATTCCTCCTTCATATTTGGTGACTTATCAGCCTGGGAAGCAGCTATGGAGATGTTGTCAGCGGCATCCATCTCCACAGAAAGCCTGGAATGATTGTGATAATGCTGCAAATACTTCAGGCTTTTATTTTATGACCATTGCCAATCATAGGAGACGCAGAAGTGCCCCAGCTAGAAACCCCAGCTGGAGAGCAGGATGGGGCTTGGGCAGGCTGGGGTGGGAAGGGCCAAGCTGCCACGGCCTGTGTGGGACCCTGAGGTGGCCCAGGCCTTGGGCTTGAGCAGCCATTCTGTGCAAGGTTCTGAATGATGCTGGACCTCTCAACAGCCCTTCCTGGGCCCACGGCAGCCAGACAGAGCCCCCATGGCCCCAGTGCTGTGGGGCAGAAGGCCAGAGCAGCAGAGCCTTTGTGTGCTCACGGGTATGGCTTTAGGGTCACCTCCCTGTGTGACTAAAAGGGCAAGTGGAACTGTGGGCAAACCAGCTGTAAATGGGGAGGCTCGGGAAGGTCAAGCTCGTGGCTGTGGCTCCTGCTCCATCCCTGCACCGGCAGCCACAGGGGCTGGTGCACAGGCCGGGGAGCACACAGGGCACAGGCAGGATCTGGTTGCACCACCCTGCTCAGGGACGGCAACCTCTGACAGCTGAGCACAGTAACCCTTTAATCCGTTGCAGAGCTCGTCTGTCAGAGCCCCAAAGCCCACGGGGAGGTATCAGTAACAAAACGCAGGAAAGAGAAATGAGAGTGGAAAATGTTTGGCTTTTTGTCTCCTTACTCGCCAGAAACACAACCGTGCTTGTGCTGCCGGTGGGTGTTTCTGCAGGCCGTGCCCGCTGCCCCAGGGCTCTGCACGGCCCTGCCTGGGCACACGGTGGGTGGGTGGGGGGTCCTGTGCCCCCAGGGCTCCCACAGCAGCTGTGACCCCACCGAGCCTGCAGCCACGGGTGTCACCCACCCCCTTGGAGCTGCACCGCAGCACAGGACACATCCACTGCCTGCTCTGTCCACCCTGAGCCCTGCCTGCCCCTACCAGTCCTGGCTGCTCCAGAGGCACAGGAAACAGGGAGGAAGAGATGAAGGCAAGAGGAAGGCAAAGGGAGGGGAGTGGATTTTAATTCCAAGCAATTTGAAGGTGTAATCAGTGTTTCCACGTGGTCAGTGCCCTCCTCTGCTCGGCTCCTCACCTAAAACAGGTGAGAGGTGTGGCTGCGAGGTGAGAGTGGAAGCCGGGCACTTCCCTCCTTGTAATCTGTGGATTATGGCTGTGAAATGGGATTACCAGAGGCTGAGAAGAGGCACTGAGTGGGATCCAAATCACACAGCAAAACAGCGGAGAAACCTGGAAGAAAGTCTCACACAGTATGAGTGCAAATACATCCTTGCAAGACCACATTTATATTTTAATATCGGTTTTTCCGTAATGCAGAACACACTTATGGCCCAGCTCCCTTGCTGGGCAGCTGCTGGGTTTCAGCGTGGGGGAATTGGCAAGATCTTTTCACCAGGTGAAATAAATAGAGTGCTGGGCCCCAGATAGGATTACGGTTTGTTTTCTTTAGGTGTATAGAATCCGCGGGAAAGCTGAGCCCAAACGGAAACTCAACTCCTAAAGAATTTGGCCTATACTGGCCAGCTCCTGTCTGCCTGCCAGGCATGCTCTCCTTGCCTTGTATTTTGCTCTTTATCTTTTAAGAGGCTTTGTTAGCCACAGATCAAGCCATTCTTTGTGTGCCTGGAGGACAGGGGGCTGCTTTCAAATTATTTGAGGATGATAAAGTTACAGGGTTTTACCTGGAGAACAGCAGTGAGAAAGTTCTCCTGGGCATTTCCAGGAACAGACACTCTCCCAGCCAACCCCCCAGCTCTACTTCCCAGTATTTCCAGAGCAAGCCAGGGGGGCTGAGCATGGTGAGGGAGAGAAGCATGACAGGGCGGAACCTCCTCCATCTCTGACTCCTATTTTTTGTTGTGAACGTGTTTTTCTCCTTGATTTTCCCTGCAGGGAGATGGGGTACGGGGTGGCCAGAGCCACGTTCTCCCCCAACACAGCCACAACAGAGGGGTCTGGACAAGGATGCAGCCTCAAGTTAACACCAGAGGCAGAGACAAGCACAACCCGAGAGCCAAAGGCTGCGTCCAGGAGTCTGCCGCATGTCTCATCTCTCTCCTTCCCTTTGTTTCTCTAGTGAGCAGCATTTGGAGGAAAAGCTTTGGCGAGCATATGCTGGAGCCTGCAAGCAGCTGCCTCCTCCTGCTCCTTCACGCCTCCAAAAGCTGGGCCATGTGGGAGGAGAAGGGGCAGCCCCAAGACAGACCTGTGCCCAGGAGGATCTGTGGGACCAGCACCATCCCTGGGCAGTCGGGGGGAAGGTGTCGCTTCACTGGGTCAGAGCTGTCAGTGGAGAGCTTGGCTGGAGTGAATCTTACTAGATTTATGTCAATAAGAGTATTTTGAGGGCCCAGAGCAAAGGGGACAGCTACATGTGTCCTGGAACAGGCATGGGTACATTCAGTCAGTGCCCAGCATGACGTGAAAAGCCCTTAAAAGCTCAAGGAGAGGCATCCCCAGGGTCCTGAGACACTCACTGCCCTTCAGGAGTGGGTGCCAGCATCTCAGCTAAGCCCTGCTTGGGCACCTGAGGCAGCACCATGTGCATCCCAGAGCATCCCCCACGGAAAAACAGGATCCCAGCCTTAAAATTAACACAGGTTATAAACTTTGGGCACAGGACTTCTAAACCCACTGCTCCAATGGGACATCAACACACATTTTAAAGCACAAAAAACTGTTTAGCCATGCATTTCTCTCATCTGGTTGAAAGCCCTTGTGCCCATAGTTCAGTCGTGCTGGGGACCTGCAGCTGCTGCTCTGCTCCCAGAGCTGGGAGCAGCCGTGGCTCTTCTGGATTCAAATACAGTCTTAGAAATTCTTGTGGGAATACTGAGGGGAATCTCTATCTGAAAATACACATGTCCCTTCTCTCCAGACACTCCAACAGCAGCTGAAAAATGGGTCTGCAGCTTCAGCAACCCAGTTCTCCACCTCAGTCAGCTGTGCAAGGACGCTCTGCCCAGCAATTCGGGTCTTTATTTTAGATCTTTCTGTGTCTTTGCCCCTCCCCGTACAGTCCAGGCGGCTGCAGGTGCCAGGTTGTCCCTGTGCCCTGGGTTGTCCTCATGCCTTGGGCTGTCCCATGCCATCAGGCTGTGGTGCTGCCGGGCTGGGAGCTGCCGCAGACATTCCTGCGGGCGAGGACGGGACGGTGGGAGTGGAGCCCATCCCTCTGCACCGCCCCCCTCAGCTTCACCACCTGGGCAAAAAATGCGGAGAGCTGCAGAGACATGACCGAGCTGCCTTAGGGAGGACGAGCACGGCCGAGCTCCTGTTGCTAATTAGACACCCGGAGCTGTCCCGCTCCTCAGGTGAGCCCTTCATGGAACAAAGGAGCCCTTGTCAGGAGCATCCTGGTGATCCTGGGAGGTGAGGGACCCCAGGCTCCTTGTCGGCTCTTCCCACTCTCCGGTGAGGCTCTGCCGAGCCCATCTCTGCCTCCTGCTGGGTCCCCGTCAGCAGCAGGGTGTCTGTAACAGGACAGTAAGTGACTCTGGTGTCCTTTTGCCCACAAACTGCTGCTTCACTTTTGCTGGAAAATGCACAGAAATCTGAACACGACCTCGCCTAAAACACTTAATGCCGATGCAGCCGGTTCACGGCTTTGTGAACATCTGCAGCCAGCAGATAATGAAGGGAACTGGCTTTGTACCATGGAGAAGGAGCCGGGGGGCTGCTCCCAAGGCAAGGGCAGCTGGCAGGGCTGAGTCACCTGGCTGGTGTGCCAGAGGCACCTGGCTGTCAGGGCGAGGAGGAGTTTGTTGCAAAATGAAAAAACTGATATTCGTTTGATATTCAGCGAATTCTCCCAGCCCTTGCCTGCTGCAGGAACAAGTCAGAGCTGTTGCATGTGTGAGCAGGGTGAATGTACTCCTCTGGGGAAGACTGGTGTTCCAGCCAACCACCCTCTGCCTCATGGAGACTCCTTGGTAAAATGTCAAAGTCACACACGTGCACTGAAAGGGAGCACACCAGGGCTGGGCCCATGATAACCGGCCACCTAAGGCCACAAAAGTGTAGCCAACTCCACCGCAGTGGTCACTGAGAGCAGCCACCCCAACTGGGAGCGCTGGGAGTGGCCAGCCCAGGGGGAGTGACCAGCCCAGGACTCCGCTCCCCCTGTGCCAGCCTGTGGTGGGCTGGCGGCTGTGCCCCCACCACACACATCCACCACACTCAGCCTGTCCCACGAGCAGCTGGAAATGCTGTCGGTGGCACTGCAGGAGCTGCAGAGCCGTGAGCCCTTCGGAGCCTGAGCTCACAGATCTGCAAAGAAATGTTCGGCCCATGATATCACAGGGAACGCTCGCCAAACCAGCTGAAATCACTCAAACACTCAGAGCGTGCTTACGGGGGGGACCCTCTGTTCTAAATATATTCCTTTGAAGGCAGCTTGTTATTTAAACAGCGATTGCAAAACAGGGTTTACATGGAGTTGCTCCGAACCAGAGAGGCAAGGAGGGAGGGAGGGAGGGAGAGAAGGCAGGCTGTGGGCACAGTCACCGTCCAGGTATTTTAATTGCAAATCCCAGCATGTTTTATAGATATCTAGAGAGTATCTCTTTACGTGGGCTCCAAGGATTACAGTAAGATCCATCACATTTTATATGATCCTAGTGACAGTGCTTAAGTCCCACCCTGACGGCATCTAAGATGGGAGGATCCCGTGTAACAGCTCATCCATGGAGTCGGGAATAATCCAAGGCATCTCTATGCAGTCTAAGGCTCCCAGGAGAGTCCAGCTGAGCAGAGCTGTCGTGGGGCAGTGCCTCCATCCTGCAGTTTGGAGGTCTGTTGGCTCTTGATCCCTTCCCTCCTGTCCACACCATCAGAGCATTCCTGATGACGCTGCCTTTCTCTGCAACATCCCAATTCCTCCAGACCTTGCAGCATCCCAGGCTCAGCTCCCCGCTCCTACCCAGGCCGTGGTTCTCTGGCATGCTGCTTTTAGACTCAAGAACTCCAGCACAGGAGGAAAAAGCAAGGGCAGGACTAGGAGCTGGTCTGCAGCAGAGACACAGGCAGGGTGTCCCCGTGGGCTGGCACCACCTGCCAGTCAGCACGGCGGGAGGAGCTGCTGCAAGGCCCCTCTGATCCCTTCCAGCCCCACAGGAGTGGTGCCTGTGCACATCACCAGGCTCCTGCTCAGCTTTCCTTGTGTTGTTAATACAAACAGGGGAGTCCCAAGTGTGTCTGCAACCTGGATGCGAGATTCCCAGTGGCAACCAGCCCAGCAGTCAGCAGGGGCAGCATGTCCCGTTTGGCCTGACATGACCAGTGCATAAATGCTGCAACCTGCTAAAGCGCTTGTTCCAGAAATCCCAGAGGTGCAATCTTTCCTGGAAAGTCTGTCAATCTGTGCTCAGACACAGGTTTTGCTTCCTGCCTCAGAAAGCTCAGACAAGGGAGGTGGTGGGTCTGCTGTGCCTGCGCTCGGCTGGGGCATTAACGCTTTCATGGACTCGTACACCCATGAATCCCCACCGAGGGTAACTCTCTGTGCTCTTCTAGAACAGCACCACCAAAGTGGGGAAGCCCCTCCAAAGCATGCAGTGTGGCATCAGCGATGGCTCTGACACTCAGCAGCACGGGCACAGGGACACAAAGGCGCCTGGCTGCCAGCAGCAGCGAGGTGGCTGTGTATGTGACCGGAGTGCTAAAGGAAGATGTCTCCATTGCTCCAGTGAAACACCGGTCTGTGTGCTCCCTGCTCCCCAGGACTTCTGTCCTGACACAAGGGGCAACGTTTGGGCAAATTCAAAACTAAGCTTCCACTCAGTGAGTTCTTCCTGCACTCCCCATCCTCCAGAGTGCTCGCTGGAGCTTGTTTGTTGTTGGAAATGCCCACAGCACACGACCTGTCGGCCCCTCGCTGCACTCAGCTTCTGGTGACCTGGAATTTGCTTTGGTGGAAGCAGTGATCCGGCATCCTCAGTCAGAGCACAGTGCCAGTGAGGGCAGCCCCAGTGCCACCAAAGGCAACCAGAGGGAGGGTGGAGAGGGATCACCCTGCTCAGCCATCCCTGATGCTGCTGGTCACCAACCACCACCCCCAAGGCCAGGATGGGGCACCATGGGCTCCTCTGGCAGCCAGACAGCAGCAGGACATGGGCATTTCACAGCATCCTGCCCTGAAAAACAGGGATTCACCACCAGTCCTGCAGCACTGGAAAGCAAGTGTAAGGAAGCCTTCAGCCCCCAGGTGAGACACTGGTCCTCTCCTTCTGCTCCCGAGGATGGACTGTGGACCCCACTTCTCCTTGCCAGGCCAGGGACTCCTCTGTCACCTTTGCAACAAAATACCCAAAGGCAGGAGGCTGGAAAAGCCCAAACCTTGCTGGCACCTGTGTTTATAACAACACCCTGATGAACAGGACATGGCCTCTGGGGCCGTGCGAACACAGGCAAAACAGAAAAGTGTTCGTGTACCAGTACAAAAGCATCATAAATACTCTCCCACTGCCAAAAGACCCTTCAGTCTTTTACTAAATCTCATCACAGGAACAATTTACAAGCCAATAATGCTGAACAACTCCATTTCAGTCTCGGGGTTAAGCTTTATTTCAGACTTTCACACCTTATCATGTTCGCCCCTCCCAGACTGGCATTGGACTGATGAAATGGAGTGGGGCTTGTGTCTGTGCTTGAAAGTCATTTGGTCAGGAAAAATCGCCCTTCCCAGGGCAGCAGGGCTCTGCCAACCCTCTGTGCTGCCAGGACTGCCCTTGGGCCACCCCCAGTGCCTTGTCCTGGGGAACATGGCACCAAGAGCTGCTCAATTCAAACTGCAGCTTCTTCAGAAAACACTTCCACAAACATTGGCACTCAAAAAAAAAGCTCTCTTTAGCCTTTTCTAAGCTGGGAGCTTATTTTGTTAATATTTTTCTGCACGGCGTGTTTCAAATGAGAACATTCTGAGAGTAAATTGGTGAAGTCTTTATTGCTGTTTATTTCTAAGAGCTACAAGCCAATAATAATAGCAAATCCTCTCCAAGTGAAAACTGTGTTCCTTTTGGTAAAAATGCTCAGCGAAGAGTCTGAAGCTGTGTTTTGTCAAGCAGATGCAGAGTGTCACCTTATGACGCCCATGCTAATGGAGTAATGGGATTGGAGCTGCGCTGGCTGCCCAGATCGCTGTGATAATCCTGGCCTAGAGAAAACAATCCTGTGTCGAGCATTACTGCTCTGGAGAGAGGCCATTCCCTGCTGGCCCAGCTGCCCCTGCTGCAGACACACACATACACGCGTGCGGAGAAACGCCGGGGTGAGCGCTTCATCCGCAGGCATTCGGCAAAGCTGGGTCTGGATCCCTCCATGAGTCCCTGGGAAACCTCAGGCACGGTTCTGCCCCGTCTCAGACTGCTGCTGGGGACACAGGAACATGCACAGTGTGTGCTCTCACGGATGGACCGTGGTGGCACTGATGTGGCAGATGGAGCCAGCGCGGCAGGACTGAATGGGGACGGGGCTGAGCAGGGACAGGGCTGGGTGGGATGGGGCTGAGTAGGGACAGGGTTCTGGCCCAGGCAGCATAGAAGGAATTCATCTGGGTGGCAAACAGGATCAGCTGAGGCTGGACCCAGCTGCAGTGGATAAAAGCACTGGAAGCTGGTCTGGGGCTGAGCAGATTTCAGTTCTCTGTCTGGGGATGGATAAAGGGCCCTGGAGCTTGGGGCTGCAGCCGAGATGAGTGCTGAGTATGGGCTGTAGCTGTGTCCCTGGAAGCTGAGATCCCTGCAGACAACAGGACCTGCCAGGAGCCAGCCACCTCCACCAGTGCTGCCACTCAAAGGCAGTGCTCCCAGAAGGAATGACCACGGTATAAACTGAAAATCCTCAGGAATCTTTGACGATTTTGTTTACTCCTCCAGGAAGATTACCAGTTGCTGAGGCTCAAGACATGCAGTGCTGAGTCTGGAAAACCAGCAACAATGCTTTACAGTCCCTTGGGAGGTTCCTCTGTCCCCCCACAGGGCAGCATCGTGTGCACCCCAGCATCCCTGCACCAACACACCATCGTAAGTCGCTGTGCCCTGGTGGGAAGGTGCTGAGCAGGGCATGCAAGACTGAGCACAGGGCTGTGCTCAGGACCTTCCCAGCTCAGTGGGTGTCGAGGCAGAGCCTGGGGGTGTTCAGGAAGACCCCCATGCCAGCTGGCTGCCAACCCAGGTCCTGCAGGGAAACTGCCCTGCCTGCATGAAGAGGTGACCCCTTCCCAGCCACATCAAGTTAAACAAACAGGACCCAAGCCACAGGCTGCAGCTGGGTTTGACCTGTGATAATTAAGAATGGGGCTGGTGGTGGTGATGGTTTGAATGCGGAGGAAGGAGCAAAACAACTTGTGAGCACGTTGGAGAGCTTGGCAGCTGCTGGCAGAGCTGGTGGGATGCAAAGTGTGGCTCTGTGCTCTCCCGGTCCTGCACCCAGCAAGGCTCCTGCTCACAACCCGGAGGTTAGGAGAGGAAGGATGCCAAACCGCTGACAAAACAAACCCTGCTGGCGCAAGGAATCCCAGAAGCGTCTGGAATTTGCCTGTGAAGCTGGGCAGCCCGTTGCCCATCTGCTCTCTTGCTCTGCTCCATTCGCACGCTCCTTTCCTCCTGGTTTTACAAATTAAAAGTTGTAACAGTCTCTCTGCAGGTTTGCAGCGAGTGCAGGAGGCAGGTGGTGACTTGAGTGACTCCCCCTTGCTGTGCGCTTCCCACACCTCCCGCCCAGCCCCATTCCGTGCCCTAGGAATACTTCTCCCGATGCAGGTGTGAACCTACCTGCTGGGTGCAGGCATAGGGTCGGGGCTGGCCTTCCTCAGAAAGGATCATGTTTGGATCCCTGGATCCACCAGGGACCTGACAGCAGCCTAGCACCTCTCCGAGGGCAGGAAGGAACAGTCATTCTAAACTCTAGAGGTGGCAGGGATGGTCCTGGAGCCAGGTGTGAGGGTGCTGGTGGCCATCACCCTGGTGCCCGGGGCCACCACTCCCTCTTCAGCTCATAGTTGCTTCCTAAGTTGCAGGCTTTGCGCAGCCACAGGGCAATTACTAAAGGAAAAATCCCTTTAGGCAGAAGAGAGTACTTTGTTAATGTGATTATGTGTTAATTGTTCTGATTTAACTGAAAGTGGGTGACCTTTACCTGTTAACCATCGGTGTGCAGTTCCCGAGTCAGGGAGCTGCTTGGAGAGGAGGTTCACTGTGTTCTCCTGGAAGCTGCACCACTGTTGCAGCTCTGAACTCTCTGGGCTGCCAATGGAGCTCAGAGGCAAGCGGGCCCATGTCCTGCACCTGATGGCTGCTTCCCGAGGAGCCCCTTGGCACAGAAAGTGAGTGGTTACTGGCCACACGGAGGTGTTAGAGCACGGCATGGAAGCTTTGGGAGTCTCCCAAGCGTAGTGCTCCTGTGGCTGTGCTGGGGGGCAATCAGCAGCATTGGCAAGGGTCTCTGTGGGCCTATGGAACATCAAACCCCTACAAAACGCTTCCATGTGCGCCTTCCCGCTCCCTGCTTGTCAGTCATGCTTTATTAATCCATTGGCCGGCATGAGCGCTGCTGTCCCCACAAGTGTTCTTTCATGTTTGCCTACAGCCTCAATGTCATCGCACAAAATCAAGAGTAATTATGAGCAGATACCAGCCCCTTGCTTCCCCCACCGTGACTGTTCCTCAACATCTGGTTTCCACAACCTCTCTCGGGGGCACTCGGAGCTGTAGCTCCAGCGCAGACCCTTGGAGCAGCTCTGCTGAACATTAACCTCCTCTCCCCCTTCACTCCCGCCCCCCATAACTTTTCATTTTGACCAGTGTTCGTCATCAAACAGGTTTTAATTCCCCATTCCACCATTCCTGACGGGTTTATCCCGGGTTTCCTGGCAGTACAGATTCTGCACCGGCCTTTCAGAGGGACCAAACTCATGCTGTTCTGCAGTGAATCCCCTGCATCCCAGTTCCGTCCTAGTGGCTTTTTGCCATTCCATTTTGCCATTTCAGGTTCAGGTTCTTGAGCACATGTGCAGCATGCTAGCTGCAGGGCCTGTGGGAAATAAATACCACTGTGTCCATGTGCAGAGATTTTATCCACTGTCCATCCCCTCAGGGAGGCCAGCTCCTGCTCCTCTAAATTTTTACCTCATCAGGTACCTCCATGCTTCCCCAAGCCAGTCCCTTTGCTGGGCCAGCAGCCTGCAGTCCTGCAAACATCCCCTTCACATGGTCCCTGTTACGGGCACAAGATGTGCCTTAATCCTGTAATTTCTGCTGGGGCTGGAACTTGCAGCATCAGCACTTTGGGCCCCTCTGTAGATGATTTTCCTCCACTGCCTGTGTAGGTGGGAAGGGGCTCTGAGGGGGCCCTGCAGCAGCAGAGCAGCAGGTGCCTTTGGAAAGGTGTCACCAGGAGTCCCAAGTGTTTTCCTTTCAGAAATGTTCTCTCAACCATGGTAGGTGTGGATTGAGGTGCAAGGAGCGAGGAGGGGTCTCAGTCAGAGTGGCCCTGGCTGCCACTGCCACTGTTCCACCTCCTGAGCTCACTGGTGTTCTCACAACCCACGGGAAATAGAGGTTGTGCTTAAATTTGAGAAAAGGGAAAAGAATGTGTTAGGCATCAATTTCGGCTTGACCAGAATCCAATAAAGTGCAATTCATACAACATTTTTATTGCTAATTGGTTTGACTGTTAAAATTTAAATGCATGAAGTTACTTTAATGACAGACAGAGTGGACCTTGTTAACCTTTAAAAGGGGTTTAATTAATTTATAGACCTCCTAAAATGCTTCACACTTCTCCCTCCTTTGCCTGGCCCTGGCTGCCTCGGCCAGGCTCCCATGCAGCCCCCGAGCTCCGAGAGGCGACTGAAAGCAAAATGTGGCAAAGACAGGGCCAGCAGAGCACAGCCAGTGCTGGCCAGGGACAGAGGCACCCTGGGGTGAGCCCCCAGCACAGGGGGTCTGGGATGGGCTGTAAAGGACCGAGGGCCACATCCTCACCCTGCAGAGTGGCAGAGGGGGCCGGGGAGGGTCTGATCTGGCTGCCTGGAGCTCTGCTGCCCTGCACCCCGCTGGTGTTTCACCACGGCCAGGGACCCCTGCCACGCACGGCCCGGTGGGTTACACACTGCCAAACATTTTCTATTTAAATGCAAATTTTGACTTTTCACTCAGCAGCTCCACAAAGTTTTTCACAGCACAATGAGGGTCACAATAATAATTTATCCACAGGCCTTGTCCTACAGGTAAGTGGTTGTACAGAACAGTTGGTACTTTGATGGCTGGGAGAAGAGAAAGGAAGGAAAAGGGGAAGGGGAAAGGGAAGAGAAAAGGAAGGGGGAAGGGGAAAGGGAAGAGAAAAGGAAGAGGGAAGGGGAAAAGGAAGGGGAAGAAGAAGGGGGAAAAGAAGGGAGCAAAGGACCTTAGTGTGCCACACATGTGCTGGCCTGGGCACCCCTAGCTCAGCTCCTGGAGCCACTGGCAGCCACGGAGGATGGCCAGGCTCTGGAATCTGCCGGAGCCCTGCCAGCTCCTCACCATGCGGTGCCTGCTGAACTCCCCACAGCGCAACTTTCTCAATATATAGATTATTGTCATTCTTCCACCCATGGCCCCTGCCGTGTCTAAAGCTGTGCCTGCAAGACGGAGTGTTTATGTGCTGCGCCAGGGAGGCTGTTCTACAAGGCACATCATCACAGCGTTTGATGTACGCACGAACTTACCCTCATTTAACTGCAGCCTTCCCACACGGTACAGGGATGATATTTCTCAGCATCATAACAAAGGGCCAAGAAGCAAGGAGATGAAACTCCGTGGTTTCCACTGATTTGGATACCCAGGGAGTCACAGCAGATGTGCTACACCCTCAAAACATCAGCCCCTCTTTCTGTTGCTGTTATCCCCGCTCCATCCCTGCCATCCTCCTGGCAAAGCAAAGCTGGGTTCCATGAGCAGCAGCCCCCTCCTCCAACAGCCCTAGCACAGGACCAGGGCTGGGCAGGACCAGAGAGTGACTGAACAGGACATGACACATCAGGGCCCAGCCATGGGAGTGTCAGGAATTAAGACAAGTAGAAAAAGCAGAAAGCCAATCCCGTGACATCATCTCGCTCCCCTGGTTCATGGGCAGGACAGGGGTCACTGCAGTGCGTGGCCCATGCACAAACCCTGTCCCTGAGGCTGCTCACTGCTGGGACAGGGGACACAGGGAATGTGGCACAGCTCCTCCCCAATCCGCCAGACCCGCCACCTCCACGTACAGCAAGAGCCATAGAAAAGGGATCTGGAGCCGAGGTCACATCCTTTTTCTAACGTGAATTAGTCTGAGCACTAAATGAGTTCAGACTTAATTGTAAGCATTTTCTGTTAACTAAGCAAGAAATCTTATAATAACACAATAAGGTGCCATTTCACAGCATCCAAATGGAGCAATAAGCTGGGGCCTCATTTGTATGTATTTTTTTTTCACAGTGATTGCTGACGCTGCTGCTTTTAATATATTCACATTGGCACAGCCATTTGCATTCAGATGCAATTATGAGTTAGAAACTCCCTCCTTTCTGCAAGCTCCAGAAAGGGAGAATTTCAGCCCAGAGACACGTTACTGTTCATTTTGTGGGGTCTAATTAAGGAGTCTGCTCTGGCAGGAATCGAATTCCTATTGTTACCAAAGGGAGCGTCCTGCAAAGAAATAGATTAAATTAAACCAAGCCTTTAAAATTCTCCCTTTTTCTCAACAAAATCTTATTGATCTTGAGCAGAAATAGTTATTTCCTATGGAAAAAAAGGACACTTTGGGGACAGAGGCCAAAAAAATGCATGAACCTCACGCAGCCATTGCTGGGGAGTACTGGCAGGTCACAGCTGTGCCACACACAGTCGACCACTGGACAGCCAGCACGAGACCCCCACAGGGAGGGTGAGAGCCTGATGGCAAACCCACTGCAGATCCCCAAGCCCACTGCAGGCCCTCCAAACCTACTGAAACCTCCCAAACCCACTGCAGCCCCTCTAAACCCACTGAAGCCTCCCAAACCTAGTGCAGATTCCCCCAAACCTCACTCCAGCTTGGCAGCAGTGACAGGATTCCCCCGTGACCAGGTTCCCCAATGATCAGGCTCCCACAAGGCCAGGGCAGTGCAGGTGCTGCCGGACCAGCAGAGCTGGGTGGCTTCCCAGCCCTACTGGGAAGAGCAACAAAGAGCAACTGGATGGCAGCGCATCCCTCCAACCCCCAGCTTCCCTGAGGAGCCAAAACAACAAATAAAAAAAGAGAAATTAAGAAAGCAAGGAAGGCTGAAGCTCCAGGAGGGGAACTGGGGCAGGAGAGCAGCATCTGTGATGGCTGGTTGTGGTGTGTGACAGCACCATGGGTCAGGGCTTAGGGATGCCCACAGGGATGCAGTGGAACAGGGAGCTTACATCCCCCACAGCTCTGTGAGACCCCATTGTGCTAAGACAGGTGCTGCCCATCTCGCCACCTCCACTGCCATTCCCAGGAACAGCACAGGGATTCCGGGAAGGAATGTGCTTGGGAGCAGCCCAAGGGCTGTGCCACACCAAAATCCCAACCTGCCTGGGGAAACCCTGGCATGACCTCAAGAACTGGTGGGAGCAAGAACTTCGGGGAGTCCCTCGAGCTGGGCACCAGCCTCCTCTGCCACAACAGAGTCAGAGCTGGACTCCTCAGGTGCTGGTGAGTACCCTCCTCCTCTTCCTCCTCCTCCTCTTTCCAGGAGGGAGAAGTAGCAGAGGGAGGAGGAGGAGGAGATGGTGTAATTACTGCAGCACCTGAGATCTCATAAGAGTGCCATGCAGATTACCTCCTCCCGACAGGCTGGAGCTGTGGTTTATAGTTTACACCAGCATATATCGAATTAACCTCCGAGAAAAAGGTTAAACTATCAATCATGAGCTGCAGTTTAAGGAACTGTATCCCTGTGATGTATGGCACCGGCAGCACGTCAGGACTCAGCCAAAGACTGCTTAAAAGTAACTGGGGATAATGGGCCTGGCTCCTTATGGAGATAGATGTGCAGAGTGTTGACTTTAATATGCTGCATAAATGAGACCCCGGTGTGGAAATATTGCATCACAATGTAAAACAATTTCCTCTATTCAAACAACCCCTAAGTAGACTTCTCGTTAATATTTGCTGGGTGGTAGGGCCAGCCCCGGGCGGCCCTGGTGGTGGTGGAGGTGCCAGCGGGGTGTGGAGGGCACGGCGGTGGCGGAGCTCCTGGAGCAGTGCTGGGGCTGGGACACCCAGGGCAGTGGGCATCCAGGGCAGGGGACACTGGACAGTTGCTGGCACTCGCCCGGACCGGGCCCCCGCGAGCAGAGGGCTTCGATTATCTGCACATGTGTCGAGCAGCAGGGCTGTAATTTGAAGACATGTAACACAGACTGTTTACATTTTTGCAATCCTGGACAGTTATGTGCTGAATTTCCCTACTGGAAAGAAAAACTGCATGAGTGGGGAATGCAGAGAAGGAGGAGGCTTCTCCCCTTTGCAGCACAGGCAACGTGTCGCATCTGGGAGCGGGCTCGGGAGCCCACATGGACCCTCGCTGCCCCATCTGAGGGGCCCCTCACAGCCCTGCTTGGCCAAGGGGTCGTGCTGGGCAGCCCAGGCAGAAGGACAGTCTCCAGAGAGGGGCCCAGGCAAGGGGCAGCCCCCACAAAGCTCCACAGAGAGCCCGGCCACCGTGACCACCAGCTCGGAGTGAGTGGGGACGTGTTTTCAATCACAGGCTAGGGACATGTGCTATGAAGTTAAGGTTTAGTTGTAATAAATGTAATTGCTGATTTGGGGCAAATCTGCTCGTTACTGCCCCAGGAACATTGGGAGAACTGGCATTGGATACTCGCAGCCAAAGACAACACTGCCCAGTTTTTGTTATACACTTTTTAATTGCGACAACTACATAAAAGTCACTGCTTTGGCCAAGGAACGGTGATGCCAGTGGTCCCTGTGAGACCCAGGAGTGTGGCCAGCCTTCCCCTACCCCTGCACCCCACAACACGGGGACTGTGTCACTGCACCGCAGGTGCTGTCCCATCACCCCGGCGCTGGAGAGCTCAGAAATGTCCAGGGAACAACCCCTCGTTCCTCTTCGGATGAGCTGAGACCTGATCCACTCATTGTGCTTTTTGAGCTTTAAAAAAGGCTAGTCTGAGGTTAGAGCTTCACCTAACGCTGCCTGAAGAATAAGAAAAGGTCAGCAAGACTTGTGAAATAAAAATGTTTCCATCTCAGTTGAGAACAAGCCCAGATGGGTGAGCAAAGTTTAGAAATGGGAAAGAATTGAGCGAGCAGCAATACTGTGAGAAGCTGATAAGAGGAGCTCTAGCAGGAGAATAGGGGAGCCTTGTCTATCAGCCTATTAAAGGCTATTCTTACAAGTTTTTTTCTTTTCATTAATACGCAGGGTGAATAGAACATTGAATAAAAATCAGTACTTACTGCACAATTGTAGGATTGAAAGGTAACTGTCAACAGAAGGATTGGGGTGACAAAAGGGGCCATTTCAGTGCTTAGCAAATGATTTTCGGCTTGTCATTTCAATAGGCTGTGTTTTTCAGAGATTGTGTTTTTTTGAATAGCGTTTATTACCATGCTTTTTAAAAATTTCATGTTGTCTCTTTGCAGGCACCATTCATTTGCAGATGCAGTATTTCTTTTGGGTTGTCAGAGGGATACTGCTTTAGAAAAATAAAGTACAGTCGTCCAGTGAGAAAAAGGATTCTCTTGTGAAGCTAATGGCTGGGAGAAAAACAATCGGGGCAGCTCCTACCTTCTTGCCAGCCTGACCCAGTTTCTCCCACTGTTCTTTATTCATGATCGCGTGGGCCACCGGTTCTCTCCATTTCAAATTACAAGTATGATGCTGAGGAAGATAAAACTTTATTAACAGAAAGCCCATCTTCCCTAATGCTCCGATTTTGCAACGGGAGACCCTAAAACCAAACCGGTCGCCTATCTCTCACCCACAGACAAGAGGTCCAATTCTGCAGCCTTTATTCAGACAAAATCCCATTTCTCTCAATGGGGGCTTTGCTTGAATAAGCAGTGGGCAATTAATGCTCAGACTTTACAAAGGAGATACGTGGGGTGTTTAAGGCTTTGTGCGTATGCCCGAGAAGAGAAGCGAAGTGACAAAGTTTTACGGTTATCTGCCTTAAATAAAATCTTTGAAAACACATGTTGGTTTAATCGAAATGATCATGTTCATTGCTCCATAATTGCTCACATAGGTCCGGAATTTGCATGACACTGTACACTATGCAATAGTGGTTAAAAAGACTGGCATTAGGACTTCATATCATTTTAACAAAAACCACCATTTTTGGCACCCTGGGCTCCTAAGTAGAGAGTAATCTAGAATTAGTGAGAAATAGATTTCATGGCTTTAAGTCACTTTATAGTGTGCAGGTCTTGAACTCTGATCTTTTGTAAATTGAACCACTTGTGAAAAAACAAAGGGCTCTAATCCCTTTAAACTACCACTGCACATCCCTGGCCCAGCACCCTTGAGAAGTGATTTAAATGGCGTTGGGTATGGCAGCTCAAAACATACTCAAATCTGTTAAGAGGCTGATATATAGGAAGGGAATGGAAGCAGGGTGAAAAAAAAAGCTAATTAGAAGTATTGATGAGTCTGACAGAGAGAATAATATCCTTCAGCCCCTCTGAATATCACCCTAAGCAAGACTGGGATCCTCCTGGCACAGCCGCTGCAGCAAGGGGGAGAGGGACAGCTGAGAGGATGAGGGTTCCAGGCAGTGTGGCGAGGGTTTGCTGGGGCTGGAGGGGCAGGACGAGCTCCTGGTGAGGGTCAGAGCAGCCTGGGACACTGCGGAGAAGGCCACTGCCCATCTGCAGCTCCTGCGGTCCTGTGCCTCCTACCCAGCTCAGCGAGGGCTTTGTTTCTTGAAGCCCCTTTTTCCCCTCTCCTCCAAAACACAAGACACCACTTGTGAACTATCCCAGGTGACCCGGAGTTTTCTGTGTTAGACGAACATTACTAATTCCAAAGCACTTTTCTTTTCAATGCTGGCATTCGGTCTCTTTCCTGAGGAGCTGCAGCAATAATGGGTGTGTTAATGAGGATTATCCTTCCTGCCAGCCCAAGGAACAGCTGATCAATCCAGAGAACCCTCATCCCAGCTCCTCCTTGACTCCCAGGCCTGCAGCCACGTCATGGAGATGGCACAAATGGTGTGTCCCCAGTGGGTGGCTGTGGGGTGGAGGGCAGGGTCCCCGTGCCAGACAGAGATCCTGCCACCGCCAGCATTTTCCCTGGCTGGATCCTTCTTGTCCCAGCCAGGAGAGCTCTTGAAACAAATGTGCCAGGCTGGCAAGGCGTTGCCTGGCACCGTGCTTCAGCATCCCCCCTCCCCTCTGCACACACAGGGAAGGGCTCTTGGCCTAGGCTTGGTTTTGCACCATTGCAGCACTAAGTCCTGGAGCTCAGGGGCCAGCAGGGACAAAATGTTCAGTTTCCTTAGCAATAGCAGAAAAACAAGACTTTCACTTTGAAGAACTTAAAGCAGTGTTCTTTAACAAACCTGCTGTCTGCTCTTCTCTCAGGGGAAGGCTGAGACAAGGATCTCTGCAGCAGAAATGCCTGACTCGGTGTTTAAAGTGCCCTTGTTAGCCCTGCGTTGATGGCTGTCTGGAGAACCACAGATCCCACCGATATTTAAGGCCATATAATTTGCTTATCTCCTTGTACAGTCTTAAGCAGCTCTTGAAGAGAGAGACAGGCTGTTCCCTTGCAGACGCTTTTGTTTCCAGCTGATGTTCAGGTCGCAGCCGAGGCATCAGGTGACAGCAAAGGGACCCCACCAAAGCACCCACACCTGCACCCTGTCCTAGCGAGGCAGGAGTGCAGACACCAAGGGCTGGGGGGATCCAGCCCTTACCTGACTGTCCCGGCAGGGTCCCAGACTGCCACCCTGCCCTCCCTCCATGGGTTCCCTGTGGGTCCCCACAGCCACTGCCTCAAGCCGTGCCCTTCCCCTTCCAGCCCCCCTCCATGCAGAGGCCTTTGCCCAAGCCTCCCATTGTAAATACCGATGGAGAACCAGAATGAAAGGCCAAGCGGCCATGTCAGAGCACTCCGGACATTAGTCAGACAAAAGACTTTAAAACAAAGTTCAATTAGGTGTGAAGGAAATGAGAAGCTGCCAGCAGCAGCACGGCTGTGTGAATGCTGTGAAATGCTGGAGCAATATGCAACATAAATGCGTTTGTCTCTGCTCTGACCAGCCTTCCCTGACAGCCTGTGCTCCAAGCCGTGCAAACAGAAGCCTCCTGGCATACTTGGAAGATACTCAACATTTCCAGCTATAATATTTTAATTATGAAGCATGCTGTTGAGTCAGTTATCTGAAGCCACCGGCTCAGGGAAGGCCCAGTGCCACCAGGCGTGGGCTCTAAGTGGGATGCTGGGATAATGCTTCTCCAGAAAGCCAACGAGCTTCTCCCCACAGCCAAGTGTGGAGCTTCCCCCACAGCCGGCTGCGCTCTGCAGCACCACGGGCTCGGTGCCACCATCCTTCCCAGTACAAAGCTTTCCTCAGCAGACACCCACTTCACACCTCTGGGGACAGACAAGGATCTGCTGCACTCCCGGCACAGACCAAGCCACAAGGCAAAGGATGAAGCCTCCACAGACCCTCTCTGGAATCAGACGTGGTTCCTACATCGCTGCTGCAGATCTGCATTGGCTGGAATTTCCTGAGGACTTTTTCAGCTGCCAAGGTATCTCCTACGTTCTTGGTTATTCATCTCCTCTCTGCCACGAATCCCTCCTTCCCAAGCACCCCATGTGTGCCTCTCTCACTGCTTTTCCATAAGCACCAGTGAGAGTTTCAGTTCAGAGCCATGGCTGCTGTTGTATTCTGAGGTATCTCTACTGGGAAATGGAACACAGAAATATGAATTCAGCAAGGAAATAATAAAATAAACAGTTACTGCTAAATGCAACAGCCACTGAGTGCCCCGCCATAACACAAAGAGAACCTGAGAACTGAAGACACGAAGCCCTGAAGTGCTGGGAGGCTGGACAGCAGTGCCATGGTCGACGCAGGGATTTTGCTCCAGGACTGTCTTGACACTAAGTTAAAGCTGGAGAAGTTCTCCTCAGAATCGTAAGCGTGCGTGTTACACCGCGGGCGCCTCAAAGACCTTTTTGGCACGTACAGGAATCTGGGCTGCACAACTCCATCCCAGGGCTGGACAGGGACCACTGATTGTGCTTTAATTGCAGGCTCAGTATGAAACAAGGTGTGGGCCAAAGTGCAGCTCCAATAGGTGCAGCGCCAAGAAGGACGCGGTGCCAGCAATAGATACTCTGGCAAACTCAGTCCTCCAGCTCCAATTATGGAACTTCTCTTATACCACTGTCTCTAAACATTGGCTTCTGACTGCAGTGCCTTATGCCAAATTGTAATCGCCCTCATTCTGCTGATGGTCAGAACGCCTGGAGCCCAAACGGGATGTAATAATCACCGAGGAGGAGAAAGCAGGCTCAGAGCTGATGCTCAGCACAGCGTGTGCAGCGCACAGGGAACGGCAGCATATGTCATCGCACTGTGATTACCTCACAGGAGCTGGAAAAACACACTTTTCCTGCTTAGACTCCAAAATGATCATAAATTCAAATGGGTTTTGCAGCTTTCTGTGGGGAAGACTCTCCAACAAACCCCACCAGCCAGGGACAAGCCAGACCGTCTGCAGGAAGGTGTTGGCAGAGCAGTGTCATTCCTGGTGGCGCGGGCAGGACCCACCGACACTGTTCACACCATAAGCCCTGATTTATAGCTTATTAAAATAGAGAGAGTTGAGATAAAATGCTGGGAATAAAAAACTCTGACTGGATCGAGTGTGACTTGGCTTATTGAGTTTGTTTCCTCTCTTTTTATAAGGGCTATAAAAACAAACAGCTCTCACTTGACTAAAGAAATCATTCATTAAGCTCCTCCACTTGTTCCAGCACATCCAGACACATGCAAATAAATTCCGGGTGTCCCTTTCCGGAGCTCATCCCAAGAACACTGCTGGGGCCCACTGGCTCCAGCTGTGCCACCTGGGCAGGACAGGCTGGCGGTGGCACAGTCGCAGTGGCACCAGGGGTCCCCCAGGATGCTGGGGGTCCTCAGGGCTCCTCCAGGGTCCTCAGGCAGGACTGTGCCCCCTGAGAGGAGCCTGGCTGGGTTCACATCCAGCCCAGAGAGACCTGTCAATAAATGTAATTGAATAAGGGAAAGGGAAAGGGAAAGGGAAAGGGAAAGGGAAAGCCTGAGCAGCTGGGGAAGAGAAGAAGCCTGAGGAAAAATTTATTTCTGTCAACTGGTGGTCTATTTCCTTGATACCATTTCCTTGTATACAGATAAGGAGTTATCTTAAATGACCATGTCTTTTTCAATTTGTACTTAACAGTCAGTCCCATTTTCCTTATATGATACTATCACAGCAGGATGAAAAATGCATTACAATAATCCCTGAGGATCTTCATATATCAATATCAAATGGGCTGAAATTGACCTGTTATAAAAACCAGCCTTTCAAGTCAGAAAAAACTTAAATAAAAAAAGCAAATTTCAGAGCCTACAGGATGCTCCATAACCCGAATGCTCAGGCACAAAGAGCAACGTTTCCAGAATGCTTAATGAAAACAAACCTTCAACATCCATGACAAAAATATCCTTGCTATTGGTACATCTGCTCCGTGTTTGCTGCACCTCGGAGGAACGCTCACCCAGGCCAGCCAAATCGGGCTGAGCCACCAAGTCCACGACCAGGGATTTGGCTCTGGGAACTTTCTTCCAGCCTGCACAAGCTGCAGGGTGGCAGCTGGAGGGGAGGAAGGGAAAGTGGCTGAAGCACCTCAGCCCTGCCCTGGCCACCCGGCTCAGAGTGTGGCAGTGCTGCACCAGGGCCAGAGGGAACCCTGGCACCACGGGGCAGGAACCAGCTGGCTGCCCCCAGCTCCCCCAGCCTCACCTGTTGGCTCTGGAAACAGAGCACCAAGCCCTGAACATTCCTCCTGCAACCTTTTAAAACAAAAATGTACCTTCAGGCTTTTCCACGTGAGGCAAGGAGAGGATGGGATGCTTTTCTGGGATAACACCCCAGAGCTTCTCCTGCTCCCACTGGGTTCACCCCTTGCTCACATACTGATTCTGGCAACCCAGGAGCAGAGAACCCAGGGCTGCTGGAGGTGAAGAGGCTCTCTCCATTCCACACATGTTTGCAATAAGCACAAACACCACATTATCACACCACTTCATCCTGCCTAAACCAGCAGTGCCCATTTCCCTTCCTGCTATCACAGCTATGGGGGATTTGTCATCCAAATTAGAGCTAAAGATACAAAAATACCTCAACAGATCCTAATCAGAAGAAGATGTTTCTGTTGTGAGTTATTGGCCCACCACAAGCCAGTCGGGGTAAAAAAAAAAAAAATAGAGAGAAGAGGCTGCAAAGGAGCTGAGCACCAGCAGCTGTCCATGCCTACACCGAGTCAGGCAAGTCCCAACCACATCTGCTGCCAGAGGACCTGCTAAAGCACCTCTCACCATGTGAGAGGACCCTCAGCTCCAGACCCCAGCACCACAGACTCAGACCACCTCGAAAATCTGGCAAGAGGCCCTGTGGTGCCAAGTGCTGGGGCTTGTATTTGCTAAAGCCACATCCCCTGTCACATCCATGGGACCAGACTGCAGATTCCAGCTCCAGCCCAGCACAGCTGCCTGTCCTCAATGCTGAGAGATGCTGCAGTCCCAAAGCAGAGTCCTCCAGGACTGGGCAGAACCAATGGAGGTGGTGGACTGAGTGGGATGGGAAATTATGTATTGAAATAACACCATTAACACATCAGGACCTGGAAGTACTTTGCCCAGAGTTTAGGGATTCTCTTCCTTTCCTGTTGGTTTTACCCTCCTGCTCCATCAACTCTCCTGTGTGGGAACTGGGGGCTCTACCCAGCAGAGTGCCCAACCTGCCACCTGAGCTCCTGGCACTGCCCTGCTCCCATGCTGCCTCTGACTCCTGTCCCACCATGGCATGTGCACCCCATGCCACATGTCTGCAGGACACTCTGTGCCAGTTTAAATCTTTAAATCTTCCATCCCTCCAGGAAGATGAAAGGAGATGTGAGGACAGCCCAGAAGAGCCTCGCTCAGCCTTGCTGACCACAGGACAGCCCTCGAGGGAATGGCTTTGGCCTTGGCTCTGCCCAGCTGCCCACGTCGCAGCATCCCTCTGCCTGTGCCAACTGCAAAAGCTGAGCAGTGAAGGGGTCCTGGAGGAGAGCCTGCCAGAGAGGAGCGGAGCGGAATCCTGGCACGCGGTTGCAGGGCCGGCTGCCAGCTTTAAGTGAATTTCATGAGAAGTGCACTGGGCCTCTTATCATTTGCAATGAGCCCTGCAGCTCTGACGAGACACGGGGGGACATAAGTAATGTCGGAACAGAGCCCTTTATTAATTAATAAACAGGAGTGCAAGCGAAAAGCTTTACATCCACCTCTGCTAAATGCACAGTTAAAAGCCCTATAACAACCCATGTTCATCAGATATTCCAGGCACTCCGGCTTGCTCCGAGGCGCGTGTGATGTGACACCATCTACCTGCTGCAGCCCGCAATTAAAGCCAGGCAGCGGCTCAGCCTGCGAGGAACCGAAGCGAGACGCTGCACAGCAACATCACCTGGCAGATGCACCCGACCGTCACGGCATCCGCAGTGCCCGAGCCCGGCTGGAGTGGATGTGCTCAGCACAAATCCTGGCTCTGCCGGCCTTTCCGACGGAGCGTCGCGCTCTCCTGCGCTGACTGAAGCTCGCTGGTGCAGTCTAGCCCGCAGCTGATCTGTTTGTAAAATAACACCTAGGGCTGCCTAAATCATTTCAAACCAAGGCACATTTCGATTTTCTTGGGTTTCCTCCGCTGCCACGGAGCACGTGCCGTGGTGGTTATGCACAAATTCACACGCTCCTGTTCACCAGGCACAGTTGCCATCAGCGAACATGCAAAGTAGATATTAGCAGCCACACATGGCCACTTAGATGCCTGCTCATTTGCATATGCAAACACTCATTTTGCATGCAAAATGTGATTTACAGGAAATGGACATCTAAATCGAAGTCCCAGCATTGGCTCTGCCCCCGCTACTGACAGCACTGACAGTGCTAAATCATGATGAGCACGGGACGAAAAGGGCTGTGAAATGGCCAGGCATTGTTGCTGCTCTTACAGCTGGGGATTCATTAGAATCCATTCATTTTTAAAAGACACCTTTGGAGTGGGTCAGTAGTGCTGACCCCTCTGCCCTGGCCCTTGCTCTGTGCAGCCTGCCAGACACAACAAAGGAGGAGAGGCTGTGAGGGGTCAGAAGTAGCCCCTTCCCTCTCAACCTGCTCTGATCCCAATGAGCCCACCCTGCCCCGAGCAATGCCAAGGACATCTTTGAAGGGGGCTATCTCTAACACAGAATTCATCAGTGACCCTGTGAGCTTCCAGCAGCTGATGGGTTTGGCAAAGACTCCCTAAGTGTCCTCCCAGCCATGTCCAGCCAGTGCTCCTGGAAGATGGCTCTGCTCATCACGCACTCCACCACAAGGCTTTCCTGCCTCCCCAGACCGGCTCCTTGGCAGCCCACTGAACACGCGCTCCGGCGTGCTGCCACACACAAAGGAGCCGTTCTGGGAAATCCTGGCTTTCGGCATGACTGAAGTTTATAGCAGAAAGTGATCCTATTTTCAGGCAGATTTCCACTAATGAGCAAAGCCTTGATGGCCATATGCTCCCCACAGCCTCTCCCGCTCACTGCGAGTTCCTTACACGTAGTGGGGAAGAGACATGATACGTTTCCATGCTGTTTCACTATCATACAAGGACTGTAAGGCTTTTACCCATGTTAAATTAGAGAAATTTAAAATAACAGCAGGATATACAACTTAATTCCTTCCGTTACCCTGTGCTGTACAGTCCAGTAGGCCAGACTCACATGCACAGAGAGCCAGGACTGCTTCCCTCTGACCACACAGAATTAACACGGGACACAGGTGTGAGCAAGGTTCCAGACCTTTTATCTATGTAGTATCACACAATTATTTACAAACACCTGTGAACAGAAAGACAAAACAGCCTTTCTGTACAGCATAAAGGCCCATACATCCTCTTAGAAAACTCTGAGATGTGCAGGGCTCTGCATCCTGTAAGACAATCAAGAGCTACTCTCTTTTTATGTGTCCAAGCTCTCTCTCATACCCCAGGACAAGCAATCCTTGAAAACTCTGCAAAGCTGAAAAAACTTCTTTATCCCTGTCAACCTTCTACGTGACACATTGGAGAGCCAGAGAGGTCTTTTACCTGACCTCATGGATACCCCACCCCAGGGGTGCAATCTGCGTTCTTCTCTCTTTGGTTAGGCATTATCATTCTTCTTTTAGAACATATCTAGAAAATACAAGTTGTCAGTTGGACCTTGGAATGCTTGTTTAAAAGCTTTAATAACTAGGTAATGAGAAATATTTCTTTCAAAAAGGAACTGGGATATTTGTGTGAAATTCCGGAACTGATGAAATGCCGCAGTTCAAATCACAGAATTACAGAATCATTTAGGTTGGAAAAGACCTTCAAGGTCATCGAGTCCAATTTTCACCACCTTGTGAACTAGACCAGAGCACTGAGTGCCATGCCCAGTCATTTCTTGAACAGGCATACCCTGTTTGTGCATGTATTTTCCTGCATCTCCATCTGAGCTGAGCACCCCAATATTCAAAGTGATGAATGTGATGGTTGGAGTTACTCCCCTGCCACCAGCACCATCACCCAGCCATGGCTGGGTGAGAAGAGAAGAAACAGCTTCAGAACAAAGTTTGAAATAGTTCCTACAGTTTGTACAGCTGCTAAAAACAGACAAAAAGTCAGCGAAATGCTCATAAGCAGCATGACACACCTCGGTTTATGTGATAATAAAAGCATGGTTTGACATTAATTCTCTGCTTTCTGTAGCAAATCCCTGCGCAAAGCTTCTTAGCCACCAACCCAGCTGGATATGCGGAGCAGCCAGGCTCACACGGAAAGGGTTAAAAGAAAATGTTATACTAAAAGAAATCTCTCTACAAGTATAAAAAAAGCAAAATGATTGTAAATTCCACCAGGGGAATTCTGCCATGAATATGCTTCACCTTTCGCAGAATCTCCCACCCTGCCTCAGAGGATAACTGACCTTTGGAGAAAAATAATGAAAAGAAGAAATTCCTTGGAGAAAATAATGTGGCCAGGCCTCAGTAATGAGATCTGCTCCCTTTATGTTGCTATGACAACCGCAGTCATTTTATAATACAAAATACATGAATGGGGAAGAGGGCCATCTCCTCGCACCGGGGCCGGCTCTGCGGCACCCCCAGCGCTCGCACACTCCTCACAGGACAGCAACATGTTTGGTTTCATTTGTGCTCCACTCCATTTCCTTTAATGTGCACGGGATCAAGGAACACAACTCCTCTGAATGCCCTAATTATGGCTTCTGAACGCATTTCTGGGTGGCAGGGAGGTGTGGGGAGGGAGCAGCTTCCCCGGCCAGCTGCGCCCACGGTGCCCAGCCTGAACCCTCAGCAAGGCACACAGGGCAAGTCTCCCCACGGTTCCGTGCAGCCTCTGGGAACTTCAGCCTGGAGATGGCTCTTGGAAAGAGTCTCCTGCTCTTGGTTCAAAACCACAGGTTTCCCACCCATTTGAGTTGGTGACAATGAGGAACGAGGAGCCAGAATGTGCCAGTCCCAGAGCAGGTTCCAGGCCACTAGGAGCTGCCTGGTGAGCACACCTCTGCTCTGCAGGGACACAGGAAGCTGAGCTTCTGTCAAATCAAATGTCAGCATAGTGGGAAGATTTGTATGAGAGCCTTAATGCATACCCCAGGCTTTTCCAGAGGAAGATACACTTACTCCTGGCATGCAGGGCTCTCCAGCTTGCCTCAAACCACTTCGGTGTGTGAGCACAATCATAGCTGCTAGGACTAAAGGTGGCCCTAAGAGCAGGAGTTGGAAATGGAGAAGTCAAGGGGGACCCAAGTATGGTGTTTCAGTTAATCCAGAGGTTCAGAGTGTTTCCTGTTTCCCAGGTGGTCTGCGGGGAGACCTGTGCTCGCTGCACCGTCAGCACAACCGCTCGAGGAACTGGAGTGCTGGGAAAACGACAAACCGAGGTTTGCAAATGAAGAAAACAGCCAGAAACACAGAGGAAACCAAGAGGGTGGAGGAAAAGGAGGCCAGGATGAAAGCTCCAGCCCATGGTGTTATACAGCTCAGAAAGGAGCAGCATGGAGAAGGGCTGTCTGATGGGATGAGCCACCAGGACAAACGGGACAGGGTTACTTCCATCTCCCTCTTTGCTGTCCATTTATTTCCCAAAGAACAGAGATTAGCAGGAAGCGGTGGAAAGCTGAGGCAAACAGTCCCAGGCAGACAAAACCCAGACTGCTAAAATGAACTGCCGTTCTCCAGCTATTTCAAGTGCAATGACAAATGTGCCCAGGACAGGTTGTTGGGTCACTTCTGAGTCACATGGACGTTGAAGCGGGGTCTGTCTCTTCGCCAGCACCTGAAGTCAGCACCATTAGCCAGGTCTCTGATCTCCCTGCTCCACTCCAAAATACTTTCACTTGCCTCTGGCAACTGAGGCTGGGCACCATGGAAGGATTTCTGCAACTATCTACTGATCCAAAAGCGCCAGAAAGGCATCAGGAGTAGCTGCTACATCAGGACACCTTTGAACCACCCAGGTGTTCACAGGGGGCCCAGGCATTACCAAAGTCAGGGTAAAATTTAAGTTGCCCCCTGATTGGTACCTTCTTTACATGTGGAATTTGCATGTGGCAGCAAGATCCACCTTATATCAAATACCAAGGCAAAGGCTAATTTAAATTCTTTTTGTTCGGTAGTATGGAACAGTAATAAATCTGGGAAACCACTGGAAAGAAGTTTAAGAGGACATACAAATTGCAGTCACACATCAGCAATTAGGAATCCCAGGAAGGAGAAAGCACCTGACTTGGTCTTTATTGAATATTATTCTCAATTAGAATATTCATCATACATACAAGACAATTCCTTGATTCCAACTTCCACAGACATGTCCAAATTACATCATATCCGCAGAACAGAGGGAAGGAAGTTATCTTAATCTGTCTCTGAATAAAGCATTATTGAAACTCTCAATGATCCTGCCTGAAGCTCACTGAGGTGCAGAACCCTGGCAGATGCTGCACAGAAATATGACTGCCTGGGTGAGCCTCCCAAAACAGCTTGCAGGAAAATGATCCCATTAAGGCTGAGGCTTCCCAAGCATCCCCCACGAATGGCTGGCAGGAGGCTGAGGCTCTGACTTGGAGGGGAACATGCACTGCACAGCAGGTAGACTCCAAGGTTGCTGCTGCCCGTGGGGAGTGCAGTCCCACCTGGACACTGTCCAGGCGTGTCATGCAAAGGAAAGCAGCCACAAATTCCTGCTGCCTGGAACCGAAGATGTGAGCTATTCCTTGCCTGGAAAGCCAAGTTCTGGACAGAGCACGTGCTGTTGACTGTGAGGTTCGTTGAATCTGAGGTTACTCTTTGCCTGGGGCTACCCCTGTGCACGGCCAGCCCTGGGAACAGAGCTTCAGTTCAGAACTTTCCTACCCCTGTCCCTTGTCCCTTCCCAGTGATGCCAGTCAGACTGCCAGGTGTTTTCTAATAACAGATCATACATTTCAGGCCAGAGGGATCCTCACGCTCATCTGGCCTCTGCTAAGTAGGAGAAGAGACCTGAGGGCTTTTCTGTCTCCATTCCTGATACAAATCCCATGTCTCTGCTTGGAGTTTTGACAGGACTCCTTTGCAATGAAACCCCCGGGATGAGAACTGCATTGCCATAGCAGTGGTGTTCACTCCTGGGTCTTAGGTAAACCCAAATCCCACAGAGGGGACGCTGCACGGCCACAGTGCTTGGAGCAGGTCCCCATCCTGCCTGTGGGGCCGTGGCTGTGCAGGCACACGGTACACATGGTCGTGAGAAGCAACAGAGCTCCCAGCTCTGTCCTTCACTGGCTCACAGAGAAGTTACATTGGCCAAAATATCAGATTTAGGATAAAAAAGTAAAGCTGAGGCAAAGTGCTTTAAACGGAAGTCCTTGTCCTGGAAATGGGGGTGCCTGGCTCCTTGCACCAGCCAAAGGAGCAGACACACACCTGCAGGGTGAGCAGCACCCCTGCTCCCTGCACCATCTTCCCCATGCAGCTCCAGCCAAGCACCTGGGCAGGGAAGAGGAGCCACAATGCTCTGCCACACACTGGTGCTGTCACCAAGGGAGCCTGGGCCCCTGGCGTGATCTCTGTGATCCTGCCCACCTCATCTATCTCCTGGGTCCCTTTGAACCATCACCTCTCACTGCCACTTACCAGGTTTCTTCAGAAATAAAAGGTATTGAGAAAAATCAATGATAATTCATTGTATCCCGTGATTTTTAAAGGCAATTAAGGCAAAGACAAGGTAAGAGGTTAGCAAAACCTCTCATTCTTTAATATATTGTATTTTCTCATTAATTCCTTAATCTTGTGACAAATTCCCCCGGGCAGAGGGCCAGCTTCCTGCCCACTTGAACTCTCGCCGAGTTTTGAATGAAGCAGGTAACGCCTCAGCACCAGCCATGTCCAGTGCTTCCCTGCGGCACTGGGGAGCTGTGGGGGTCCATGGGGGATCTCCTCTGGCCCCTTGCAAGCAGCTTGTCCTCTGACCCTGCACAAGGAGAGGGCCCTTCCTGCAGCAAACCTGGGCTCTGGGCAGACCAAGCATCCCCAGGGCACGAGACCTAAAAGCAATGGCAAAACCTTCTTGTGCAAAAAGAAGTCAATGCTCCCCAGTTGTGTCCCTGCTTATTTGCACCAGAGTTAATAACTAAATTACTGCTAATTAGGGATACTATGAATGAGAACACATCGCATTTCTGCTAATCACCAGTGTTTCTGTGTAATGTCTGGAAAATCAGAATTATTAATGAAGAAGTTATTTTGGAATTCTGAGTTTAATTCCGCAAATTCTGGATAATGGCAGTCTGGTTTGCCAGCTAATTTTCACATCGTAACATCAAAACCCCTTAATTAATAGTGAACTAATTAGAAAACACTAACTTAAAGACAGTAGGAAAAGTTCTTTCCATAAGGAGAGTCGGGTTGGAGCGAGGCAGCACAAGCTGAAGGGGCGGATGGGGAAGGGCGAGAGGAAATACTCAGTCTGGTTTTGAGCAAGTTTCAAATCAATTCTCTTTGAATGACTCGCCACAAGGCCTCCCCTTGGAAGAGCTGGGAAATGTCTCCTTCCCTTCTTCAAAGGTGAGAGCTGTAGCCCTGGGAAGGGCAGATGCAGCATTAACAACCTAAATATTTACCTGCTTCATTTTGTTTCCTAGTTATTAGGAATATTTTCCATCACTCCGCCTATCTAAACAGAGTTTCCCCCCAAAACAGCAGATATTATGGCCCTTCATTCTACAGAAATTTATTACTATGGAGTAAAAATGCTACTGTATTCCAAACATTGGCAAGAAAGCCAGGAGGCTCCGCTCCTGCCAGCTTTTAATAAGATACACATTGGAGCTGCATGTTGCTCACAAGTTGCATGTTTATTTAAACAAGAGTTTCCAAGTGTTTAGGGACAGGGGTTGCTACAACAAGTTCTTATCATCAAACACAATGGTGCTGAAACGTTCAGGAAGGAGAGTTACAAATGGAGTAACTCTGCAGAATAAATCACTGATAAATTTTCAGCACAAGTAGTTTTAACACAGGATGGAATACTGTGGATCCTGAGTCTTCGAATGGATGTGGTCACTCCTAGGATGGTTTGGGACCCATTACAAGATGAAATGATTTATTTAGGGATTTCAAATGCTTTAAATAAACCTTTCTTTTAGTCTCTGAATTACATATTTTTCTTGCAGAGCCAGAGATCTGACACTTTCTTGAGGTAATTCTGCAAGGCCAGGATCACCCAAACCTTCCCACTCGCCTGATGACAGAAGCCTCTTCTATGACTTCCAAAAAACAAAGCAAAGGGTGCTCAGGGGCTGCCTCTCGCCTTCAGTGGTGATGATAAATGGAGTTTCTCAGCTTGATTGTACTGGAGACATTGTCACACCCAATATAAAATACTCCTGGCAGTACAGCTGCTGAAGGGATGCCACTCAGGCCACGGGGTCACGCCACCCATCCGAGCTTTACCCACTGCCCGTGCCCCCAGTGCAGGACGCAGGGAGAGGGTCCCACATGGGCTTGTCACTGTTCATGGCTTAGCCTTTGATCCCTCACCAGCAGAGAGACCCAGGCCCCGTGCCTGGACGCACCAGGCGCTCGCCCAGCGCCGGCTCTGTGCGGGTCCCGCACAGGGATCCCCAGCTGGTGCCCTCTTCGGTTTTCCCCCATACGCTGGGATCTCTGCATGTCCCCACAGCACTGCTGGGAGCTGGCACAGGGCTGGGCACGCACCGAGGCACCCTGTGCCCAGCCCCATGGGTGCTGGCTGCTGGAGCACCCACAGGGCTCGGCACCCATGGGGCTGGCACCTGCCAGGAGGAGCCACACATGGCAACAGCCCAGGGCAGAGGCAGGAGCATGACCCCGAAGGCACCGTGCCTGGGGCCAGCCCTGGCCCTGAGGCAGGAGTTGTGAAGGGTCCGGTTTAATGAGACCTGAAAGCTGCGGGAGCCGCGTGTTGGTCCCGCGGGCTCGCCAGCCGGTCCGCTGCCCGGGAAATCGGCAGATGTCAGAGGCGATCGGATCTCAGCCTCTCGCGTGTCAGCAAAGAGCTTGCAGATGTGAATCCCTCAGCTCCATGCTCTAAACGCACCCATAGGTGCCTCCCACGCCCACATTACCATCAGTTGCCAACCAAAGCACGGCGGTGAGAAATAAAGTCCATCCCACACTCCCTGGCCTGTTTTTGACACCCACCATGGCTCACTGACCCCCCAGAGATGGAGAAGGAATGGTTTAATTAACTTTACTCTTACTCATCTTAGCCAAGCTCTGAATGAATGTGAGGGACACTTATTGAATCGAAGCTGGATGGGGATGCAGGCTCCAAGCTGCCCCCACCGAGCCTTCAACACTTCTCCCAGTCCACAAACTGGGAGTTATGTCCAGCCCTCAGCTCCAGGCTGGCTGCTGGGAACCAGAGCAGGAAGATAAGCGATCCTCTGCTACAGCACCACTGAAAACTGCTGGGCTCGGTAAATAAAAGGAGTCTCTAAATATTATTTTTGGTAGGGATTTTCATCTGAAAAAGTAAAATGCCATAAATCAGGCACAATGCTACAATCAGCACATACTTGTGACTAAATGCATCCTGTAGCACATTTCAGCATAAATTACAGCCATTTGATTTAGACTTTGCTGCACAAAGCTATATTATTTAAATTCAGCCAGAATTGAGTCCACTCACATTGCTATACACTTATAAACCATAGTCATGATTATTGTCATAAACTTCTGCAAACTGGCTGTTGAGTTACTTTGCCACATCATCATCTATAGTAAACAAGACTTATTTTACATTTTTCTCTCCTTTCCTGACAATCTGCCACAAAACACGCTGCAGAACTGAGGCTGAAGTTGTGGCCGGATTCCCACAGCACGTGCGCAGCAGTACCTGCACCCTGGGGAGGACAGAAAAGCCTGTGTGCAGCCAGAATCATGGAATCATTAAGGCTGGAAAAGACCTCCAAGATGAAGCTTCAAGCTCCACTGCAGGACTCTGTGCGAGGCTCCCCATGCCCACTCCTACCCCAGAAGGGCAGGTAGGCAGGAGAGGAAAATCAAATGGGAAGGGAGGCTGTGGGATGTATTCCAGGGCAGGACTTGAGGGGAGGTGTCTCAGCGGTGTGAAGCATCACCCTGTCACAGTGGCACTGACAGTGTCCCTGTGTCCTGCCTGACCTCCTGGGAAAGCAGTGACCCCCAGCACACACCTCCCAATGGGCCACAGGCACCAGCCCAGGGGCAAAGGGCTGGGGTTGGAGCATCAGCTGCCTTCTGTTGGTACCAGAGCACTCCCTCCAGATGCAGAGCTTTTGATTTGTGAATCATTTTTTGTTCTCTGTGCAGAACCTATGAGCTCATCCCTAGAAACAGCGTGAGCAGGAGTGAGACAGGGAGAATGCTGCAGTTTTGAAGTTTTCCAAGTTCATCAAAGAAAGTCAGAGTGTCTGGCCTGAATAACAAGTCCCATAACTGTAAAACTGTCCAGTGCCCCTTTCCCTGCCACGATGGCAGCATTCCTCCCCAGCCTGGGGGGACCACTCACTCACTAGCTGGCTTGTCTGACTAAATTAATGTTTTACATTTCTCCTCTAGTTTGCAAACTTTCAAAAAATTAATCCCATCATTTCAACAAGTGTAACAACTAAATTATCATCTTTACATGATTAAAGTCTCTGCTGCGTCTTTTCTTGGCAAACATTACATGCCCATAATTTTACTAAATGTAATAAACCAACCATAGAACTATTAATTTTAGCATGGTATTCATGACAATTAGAAACGCATGAACCTTAAAATGATAAAAACTGAAATGAATACCAAAATAGCATGAAACACAAGAATCCAGCTCCTCAAACCAGGGAAATTGATATAATTGTCTGGTGTCACAACATCCATTTCAAGAGACAGCCCCAGCACCAGCTGGGATGCCACAGGCCGGAGCCCAGTAGTGCCCGGGGCAGGGGTGGCATCCATCCCGGGGCCCTGGGGGCTTCACTCTGAAACCCTCCCAGCTTCAGACCCGCCACGCCACGAGGATCCCCACTTCTCCTACTGCTGGGCTGGGTGCCTGCAGGGAGCTGAGCTGTCCTAGCCTCAGGGGCTCTGGCCAGAGGAGTCCCCACCTGCAGTTCAGTGCCCCTGCCTTCGAGTTGCCAGATCCACTGCTTCCAAAGAGCTGGAAATTATCCCTTTTAACTTAGAGAACCACATGAGTGAGAAGCTCCTTTTCCTCACTTTCAACAGCTGAACTTTTTTTTTAAGAAAAAAAGAATAAAAGAAAAAGCAAAAAACTAGACACTGAGTATTTGATCCAAAGCCAAGAACAACCTTTGGTATCAAGGCATTCCTGAGCTGCTTTGTTTATAGATACCAAAATACACACACACCACCCCACACTGCTGCAACCACTTAGAGCGCAAACCGCTTCCATCCGTGCGGCCCACAGGCACAAATCACACGCTCAGGCCGCAAACACCAGGGGCCAGCAGCTGGACTGGGGCTGGTGGCCACGGGAGAGCCGCTGCTGAGGGCCTGGCCCAGCCCTGCCGCTCGCCCTGCTCGCTGTGTCCTAGTTTGCACAATTCCTGATGGACTGGACGGTTCTGCGTTTCCTTTTCCATTATTGCTGATTGCCAAAATATTTGTGCAGTGATGGAATTTGCCTGCCAGAACTAGAGCAAGAGGAGGGAGCTCTGTTTTCATCTGACCTCGAGTCAGGAGAGGTTCTGGGTCCCCGGCTGGAACTACTGGAGCTGAGCTCTGGCTGGAGCCCAGCGCTCCTCCTGGGACGAGCCCGGGCGGGCTCTGCCTGCCGTGCTGGGGGACGGTGGGAGGGCTCCTGCCTCCGACAGGACAGGGCAGCCCAACCCATAGAAGGAACCGGAATGTTTCCACTTTGCCTGAGCGCGCTAGGAAACTTTTGGAGAGACTATTTTAGCAAAATATGCTAAATGCCTCCAGATCGATGCCCGTGAGTAGGAAAAATCAAATAGCTTTGCCATCATAAACAGCAGAAGGATGGCAACCAGAGGAGTCCAGCAAGCAGTGGGACAAACAGGAAAGACTTGGAAATTTCCAGGGCATTGTTTGAAACGCAAGACAGAACATTCTGATCTACTTTTACTGTTTTGATGTTACATTTCATGTTTTAAAACACTCCATGCCTTTACAGAAACACTGCAAAGATGTCAAAAGAATTCAAATACACCAACTGCTCTTAACTTGGCTCTCCTTAGTCATTGCTGATTAGCAACACTTCCATCCGAATGGAGGCAAGACATTTAAGGACAGCCACATGGAGCCACTTTGGTTGTCACTCGGCCCACAAAAGGACAGGGGAGGTCTCCTCCTCTCACAGAAGGTTGGGCAGCTCCCAGCTCCAGCATCACTGCACCCCAGACTGGGGGCAGGTACCCCATAACACAGCAGCAACGTGCCAGGGCACAACCTTCTGTTGATGAAAACAAGCAAGAACTTCCCAACCGAGTGGTGACTCAGAAGGGGCACAGAGAGATCAGCTGTCACCAACTTGTGGGACAATGGGAACAGACAGCACAGGCACCCACTGCTCCTTACTGGGGTTGGGGAGGCAGCGGGGGATAGGGTACAGGAGCACTTTTAGAGGCACTGAGCAGCCACCCCATGCAAGGGATCACTGGCTCAGCAGGGACAGCCTGGAGCCCTGCACGGGGGAACGGTGACACCGCTGTGGCAGCAGGACCCCGACCATCCCCACCAACAGCAGAGACCAACAGCTCCCAGGCCCAGGCTCACATATAAAACCCTATCCACAAAACCCCATTTCCAGCACTGCTGCTCCTGCCCAGGGCTCCGTGTCCCATCCCTGCTGGGCACACAGCTCAGCTGGTGCCCTGGCGAGGCTCTGAGCTGCCTTCTGAGGGCTGCAGGTCTGAGGACACCGTGGGTCACAGCTCTGCTGCAAACATGTGTCCTTGTGATGATTTTGGCAACAGAAATGGCCTAAATATTTGTTCAAGAGTAGTGAGTGTCTTTGTGTGTCAGGCACAGAGAGACTTTTCTTCTGCGTCTGCTCAGCCATTTATCCTGCTTTGTTGCTGCCAGTTGGAAGCTGGACTGTGCAATCCAGGCCCTCGCAGAGCAGGATGAGTTTTTAGCCAGGCAGAGAAGTGTCTTGCTGAGCCCAAGCCCTCAGACTCAGTCTCACATCTCTCCCCATGTGTACACAGGTGGCACAGCAGGTTCTCACCCTGGGCTCCAGGCCACGGCTCCCCAGAGCCCCACGGCGCCTGTGCCCTCCCTGGGGAGCTCTCACAGCCCCCTCCACAAGGGACAAACCCACGCTTCTGTGGCAGAGCACTCCTGGCATCCTGGCTGAGCCATTCCCATGCTTCTAGCACTTTCAGGACATAAGCTTCAGTGTCCTGGCTCAAATTGTAAGTAAATGAGCATTTCTCTGTGACAAACCATTACAGGAGGCAGATCAGGTTTGTTCATCTATCCAGTTAGACAGTCAGATATTATGCCCCCCAGGAATGTGCTCTACTGGCTTGACTCCAGGTTTAGGAGAAAGGTGGGAGAGTGCAAAAACCCTCTAATAAGGTCACAGCACATCTTCCACCTCCTCAGGCTGAAGAACAGGGTGCCAGAAAAGCAGAGGTGGCAGACGAGTCCATCTTACAAGACATCTCTCCCCACAACAGGCTGTTCCCAGCTTTCCTTACACTAAGGGAAAACAGGTTTTTCAGAGATGCAGCCCCAAATTTGATGTCTCCCCAACACCAGCCAAGGCTCTCCCTTTGAAGGGCTACTGATGGAGCAGCATCTCCTGTAGCCAGTGCAGGCCAGGGGGGCAGCAGGAAGCCAGAGCCGGGCAGGACGTGACCATCATTTGTACATTTTACGCTCTGGAGAGTTTTACATTTTATTGTCTTATTTTTTATAGTCTAAGCCCTTCAAACAGATATTGGAGCTGTCAAATCTAAAGTCTCCTGACGATAAGCATGCTCTGTAGAGGAGGTCCTGAGGCATTACTGTGAGAAATGCCTTGGGAGCTGTTGGGGCTGAGGGTCAGCCCTGTCGCCGGTCCCTCTACAGGGCTGCACTCAACAATTAGTCTCTAGTGAAAATCAGCCACAGAAGTTGAGGATTTTTTTTTCTTCCATTTCCACAGATCACCTTCTGCTCCAAACATGGAAACCATATGGCAGACAGGTCCTATCCCCTGCCAAGAAATTCCTTCTTGATGAGATCCCTGTAGCTATCGCTGAGGCTACATGGGCTTCCAGCAAGGGAGTTCACTTTCTGCATCAGACAAACCCTCCAAGCAACCCAGGGAGGAAGAGCAGGGTTTGAGGTGCCAGAATTCATGCTGTGGCTGTTGCCTGTTGAGAGTAATTGCCCTCAGAGGGAATATTGTCATGCTTGGATTTTCCTCTCTGTCCCTCCAGCTGAAGCCAGCCTCGCTCCACACTGCTGTGAGCAACAAGGCACAGCTCAGATGGAGGCTGGAATCTGGCTCCAGACCCTCTTCTCCATCCGAGGGGTGCAGGGGGAACACATGGAGAAGCACAAACAGTGAGTGTTTCACCCCCAAGCATGGTCCAGGCTTGGGAAAGGCTAGGGATTACACCATTCCAGACAGGCAAAGGAGTCACACAGGTTTGTAGAGGAATAAAATCCAGAATTCAGCCCCATGTGGGGAAACTTCATTTAAAAACTGTACAAGTCCATGGCACAGCCCAAGATGGGGAGCAACAACAGCAAGAAGGGGGGAGGTTTACACCAAACCCCCAGAGTCGTGGTGTCAGCTGACATTCCCCCACACCTGCTGCTGGCTCAGAGCTTTGTGGGAGCATCCCATGCCCAGGGGCTGGGGATCCCACCTCAGTTCTAAGGGGTTACCTTGCATTTAGCTCTGTGGTGATGCATCACATTGGCTCGTGACCATTGAACCAGGAGAGTCACAGCTCTGCCCTCGCTGCTGACACCACCCAGCTCCATGTCACCTGCAGGCACTACCAGCAAAGGTTTTTATCATCATTGTTGTTAAATCACACATTAAATCATGTCAGAATGTTCCTTGGGAACACCACAGGGAGCAACACTGCCATTACTGACCAGACTTTGAAAATTGTCATTAAGCCAATTTTTAATCCATATAATATGTGCTATTAGCTACAGGTTCTCTGGGCAAAATGTCAAACATCTTCAAAAAAATTGAAATACACAGCACCAACTGTGCTACGCTTCCTAACCGGGCCCAAAATTTGATCATACTGGACTCCTCATATGTTTTCTCCCAGCAGGAGCTGCCTGTCCCTGCTCCACACAGCACTGCTGGATCAGCAAGGGAAAGTGCACAAGATGTCTGGCCATTGCTGTAATTAACTGCTTGTTCCTGCAAGGAACTCCCGAGTTTCTGCTCCTGGGCTGCCCTCCACTACCCGAGCAGATGGAATCTCCCCAGTGCGCTCGGTCACTCCGTGTGCCCCACTCCAGCATGGCACAAAACAGCCCCAGAACAGTTAACTGCAGGGAGAACCTGCCTGCAGCCAGACCCCAAATAAGACACACAGCAGCACAGTGAGCTCTGCACAAACCCTGTGAGTGTGCCATGAAATTCTATTTATTAGTCAATCATTGGGCATCGATAGCGTTCCCAAGCTCCTGTGGCACTTGGGCAGTGGAGGCAGCAGCTGCTGGGTCAGGAATTGTCAGATGCCTCAGGAACACCAAGTCCAGGAGAGTGGGCAAGTGCTGAGCAAACAGCAGGCAGTGTGCTGGGGAGATGCTGTGCCACTGCAGCAGACACAGGACTCTCAGGGGACTCCGTGTCAAAGGCAGCAGGCCCTGAGCAGCAGAGACCTTTCTGGCCTTTAGTGTGACACCAGCTCATTCCCCTGCCCTCCCTCAAGCAGCACCTGGACCCCTGGTGCCATTCAGTCACTTCTGCTTGCCCAGCTGATGATTCTGGCAGAGGGTATGGGCCAGCTGAGACTGTTTTGCATGGGGTCCTGTGCCAGTGACCACAGCGCAGGGCACAGCCACCATCCCGGCTCTCCAGAGTGGACCAGCAGGGCCACATTTGCTGAAGAGCTGGGAAGAAAAAAAAAAAAAAAAAATCAATGAGCACGGTGCAGTCAAAACAGATTCTGGCAGTCTAGGCCATCCTGAAGTGAATATTACTTGGGACTAAATTGTTTTCCTTATCTAGCAGTTTGTCCTAAGGAGCTGGACTTAGCCTCCCAGCGAACCCAATAAGTCTTTCAGTTTGACTGGAAACTCCACATTTTTCCTTTTTAGAAAAATGTCACAGACATTCCTCTGTTTCATTACTCTCCGCTGCTTCTCCTTTCCTTCCCATTAAAGCTCTGGCGAGAGGAGGCCGAGCTGAGCGCCAGTGTGGGGCTGGACACCGGCCCAGACTGTCTGGACGTGGCTCAACAGTGGAAAGACCTATTGTTTTCCTTGGCAGGCAACTGGTATTTTTCCTTATGCCCAGAAAGGCTGCGCCAATTTACAGCCCATGACCTGTGGAGGGGGAGGAAGAGCCAGACTCACGTCCCACCCTTTTCCCCCTCCAATAATCTCAGTCTGTGGAGGCACCACACACCCTCCTGCTGGGCAGGGACCATCACCCTGAAAATTAATTCCTGTAACCAGGGCAGCAGTCCTCTGCCCCAGGTATCCTGTGCCCCTCACTCAGGTTTATCATACAGCCAGGATCTGATCCTGAACGTAACCCCAGGGAGTGGGCAGCCTCCCTTGCTCCAGAGCAGCCTCCCAAGCCCTTCTCATGCTCGTGGGGCTGTCCCAGGGGATGGCTGGCACATCCTGCTCCTGCACGGACAAAAATCCCACCAGCACGGCCCCCCTGATGCTATCTCGGTACTTCCAGCGCCGGGGCAAGCAGGAAGCACAGGGCTGTGGGAAAACTAAACAAGGAAGTTCGAAGAGGTTTCTCACACCACCGAGTAGGTTTGCTCCCTTCCCACTGAAAACCGCTGGGCACAAGTTCAGGTCAGGACTTGCCTTATCACGAATTGTTTCTCCCAGGCCTCAACACCATCAGCAGCTTCCACCGTCCTGCTCCTGGCACCATCCCTGGGCTGGGCCACAGACCCTGCTGGGGTGGTTGCAGCGAGGCTCCCACAAGCCCCCTTGTCCCTAACCCTGCCTTGTCACACCACTGCATGCCCCAACACCCTTGCTCCCCAGTGTGTGTTGCACATCGAAGCCTGAGGCATCTTTAGGCAGTTTCCATGACAGGACCAGCACACGGTATCTTCCCCTCCTCAGCAGCAGAGCCCAGTACCATCAGGAGCTTCAGCCAAAGGAGCTCTCACCCTGCACAGAGCAGTGGCAGTGCAGGGACCACAGCACGGGGGCCTGGATTGTACTCCCTGTATTTGGGGAGGGGGCAAAGAGCCATGAGTACACACACTGAGTCTTCTGATAGCTGAAATCTCCCCCAGGGAAGCTCCTTGGGGAAAAGCTCAACATTTCATTGAGGGTTTGCTCCCTAGCCTTCCAAGACTCTCCCCACATCAACTCTTGAATCCCCATTTACCTCCCTTAGACAAGAATCACTGCAGCTTTAGAAAACTGAAATCCTGCACTGAAGCAGCAGATCTCCCGGGGCTGGGGGAGGTTTCCAGGCCTGCCCTTTCATCCATCAGCAAGATAATGCTCAAAAAAGGAAAAAACAAGAGTAAAGCAGAGGGTTTGCTCAGTGCATGCATCCTTCCAGCTTTTTACATTAATTACTCCTCTTCCCTCCCAGGCCTCCACTTGCCAAGCACTCTGCCCTACCAGCCAGGCTGTTCTGTGGTGGACAAAGTCCCACAAGCCCAAATGGCCTTTTCCCACTGTCCTGCACCAGCAGCTGTTCACAGTGTCTTGGTTTAAAGGGGAGCTAAGAGCAAGTGTGACCCCAGTCAAGCCCCACCATCTGCACCAGTTCCTGGTCCCAGGCTCTCCCACGGCCTCAGCTCACACCACGGGGCCACACAGCTTCTGCCAGCAGGGCTGTGGGCACAGAGGAGCCACAGGGCTCACACAAGGGGAGGCTGGGTTTGGTCTGTGCCCCAGAGCAGTCTGGCTGTCCTCACTACAGGCAGAGCCCAAGGACACGAGAACCCTCACCCCAGTGCCCGCTGCACACAAGGAACAGGACATGCCTGCTGCTCTTGGGCTGCTCGTGGCAGCCAGGCAGAGCCCTGAGGCTTTGGCCAAGGGTGGTTCTAAATCTGTCTGCATCCACTGACCACCCTGGTCCTCAGCAGCTGAAGGCCCCAGTCCTTGGGGAGCTCTTGGAGAGCACTTCCCACCATCTGAAGGCAAATGTGGCAGGTCTTTGAACTGAGCAAGATACTTGCAGATACTTAGCAAGATGATGACAACGAACATTAATTATTGCCCAGATTATGTGCTTCATCCACCGCGTCTCTGCAAGCCCCCCAAATGTCCTCAGACAGAGACCTCCATGAGCAGATATGGATGGAAAGGGAGGAAAGCTGAGCAACAACCAGGCTAATCAGAAAGGAAATGGCCTTTGTCACTTGGCCAAGTCAAACTCAGATTGTCTCTTCAATTTAAAGTGCTGCTGAAGCAGGAAAGCTCTTTAAGAGCACACACGGTAATTGTGCAGCAAATAGGATGGTGCCAGCTTTCCTCCTCAGCTTTGGAAAGGACATGCAGGATGCAATACAGGGGCATCACCAGGGGTCACAGAGTGGTGATTCGGTACCCAGCAGAAAGTTTATGTGTCACCTCTGCTAATTGCAGATCCCTCCAAAGGCTCCCAAACTCTCAGTCCCCCAAGCCCCTGCCATACACTTTGGGTTCTGCTGCACCCCAGCAGAACCCCAGGGCATTCTCAGAGGTTGCATCTCCCCCGTTTCACCTCTGCAGTCCTTTCAGAGGTGATTATTCATCTTTCTGGACGCTCCATCACACCTCACAGCAGCAGAACTGCAAAGCTGCTCCTGGCATTTCCATCTGTATTATTGCTGGCTGGGAACACAGCTTCCAGTCTGGCCCCTGCCCCTGCCTGTGACTCCTGAGAGGCGAGGCTCCTGCTGGGACTGCTCCAGCTGCGGCAGAGAAAATGCTTTGCAGGGATTGTTTTCGCAAACCTTTCTATTGCCAGCTATTTTGATACCACAAGTCATCCCTGCAATGGGGAGGAGAGACCTCCCTTCCCCTCCAAAGGATATCCATGCTTCGTCAGGAGGGCTGCTGGGTGCCAGAGCAGAGCTCATGAAAAGGGGGTCAAGGGCTGCCCCTCTAATCAGGGTGGTCCTTCCTGACTCCTTTTCAAAGCATTTTCCAAGGAAACTGGATGCATTGGCAGCAATCTGGACAACTCATAAGAGAAATTTCGCTGCCTTTGGAGGCAGACAGCTCCACAAGATGGAAGGTGTTGGACATTTCTTGTCCTGGCAGCAAACTCCCTTCAAATGATTCTGTTCTGCCTACAAGGTATGGATGACCCTGGAGGAGTCGGGGACACTTTCACCTGCAAATCCCAAGTCTGTCACCACCAGTGCAGCTGGAATTACATCTCCAGACCCTTGGTAGCCCAAGAGCTGCCCAGAGGACCCTGCTGCCCAGCCAGTCTCTCAGGTGGGAAACAGGAGGCTGCACCTCGGAGGACTCAGGACCATCCTCCTCCAGGCTGTCCCAGAGAGACATGGAGTTGGGTCATCAGGGCTGGGAAGAATTGGATGCAGGGGTCCAGTCTAGAGCAATGATAGGGTAACTTTGACACAGGGAAAGGAAAAACCACGTGTTTTCCAGGTTTCCAGCTCCAGCCTTGCTGAGCCCAGAGCTAGGAGCCCACCCCACTGTATCTCGGGATGCCAGTGCCCAGAAGCCCTCCCAGGGGTCAGGGTGGTCTCCTCATCCAGATCACAGCATGGCGTTTCTCCCCATGGGAGCACTCTGCTCAGCACAGCACACCACACACTCACCCCACACCCTTGAGTCAGGGACCACAGTGTGCCGCGTCCCGCTGCCTTTACCTGCAGGGCAGGAGGAAATCAGGCAGCTCCTGACCCACCGGGCACCTGGAGCAGCTGTCCCATGAGCTCCCTCAATCCCTGCCAAGGGAGGAGTTTTGGGGATGGGAGGGGAGCATCTCATCCCACCGAAACACGCCTGGCAGCGCTGGAGGAGCATGACTAATCCTGCACCGGCGCTGGGAATGCGAGCAGCACCGTACGCCCCAGCACCGGGGAAAACGCCGCCAGCACCAGCCAGTGTGAACATGCTGGTCGGGTGTGATTGCTGCAGAAACGGGGTAAATAAGGAAGTGGCAGCTCAGCCAGGGCACCAGGTAACCCCAGCCTCACAGGCAGCTCATGCACTGCCTGCAGTGCTCTGCCCTGCAGCTCATTCTCCAGACACACCGAGGGGACGGGGCTGGGCTCTTCCTGACTGAGCCGCACAATCCCAGCTGCTGCGGACACCAAGGGAGCTCTCCCAGGGACTGCTGTTGGGCCAGGGATTTCACTCCCTTTGAAAAAGGCAACAGGAGTTTTCTCTCACCCACCAGGTGAGCGTTGCACAGTTCCCCAGGTTGAGACCCTTATGCCTGAGCGTCGTGGGAGAGCAGCCCAAAGGGATGAGCTGCTCCATGAGGACACATCTGCTACAGAGCAGGCTGGCTGCTGGGGACAGACATCTCCATTACCTTACAGCCCAGCTCTCTCTCATCATACCCAAGCTAGACTTCTCTGAGGAACAAAGGATCTTTCCACTTGCCTGTGGGCAGCCCCAGGTTTTGTGTCTGGGTGTTCTGGGAGGTCAGCTGTGGCTTTCAGAACAACAACTACCATGAAGAGATGTTGTAAGTATGTTCATATGCAAGCAAAGGAAAACAAACCATGATTTTAAACAACACAGATCAAATAATATTCCAGTTACAGCTAATTAAACCCCTCACAAGAATATCAAAGGGAGGGGTATTTTCCAAGATGTTTTCCTTTGATTTACAGTGTGCGTTGGGATTTCACCCTCAACTTTGTCATACACTGCACTACCTTCTCCCTGTCACTATTTCAAGTTGTCCTGCTCCAGGTGCAACTGCAGCATCTGGGGATGAACTCAGGGTGAACTCAATCACCTCTGTGGCACCAGCCAGGGACCACCAGGTAATGGCTCTGGACACCAGTGTGACACTGGGCAGTCACAAGCTGGGGAAGTCACAGGAGATGGGACAGACATGGCTGGGACAGGAACCAGCACCTCCTGCCCAGCTCCTGCACCTCTGCTTGGCAGCTCACATGCACTCCCAGGGGAAGGCTGAACCAATTGACACAGAGAAACTACAAGGGCTCAGTGGAAATGATTTGTTACCAATTAAGGCGGAAGTCAATTAAGGCAATCGGTACAGGTTAAAGAAAAGATGGCCTAAGAAATACCTAATTGACAGGAAAAAAGTAATACAGAGAGCCACCTTGCAGCAGCCCTGCATTAACCAGGGAGACCGAGGATGCTGTGAGGTTTCAAGAGTTCATTGCATTTATGATCAGGAGCACAGAACTCCAGAGGCTTCTGTCGAGATGAAAGGCTGAGGGAAAAATATTGCAAATCATCACTGAACTCTCGACTCCTTTAATCCTCCTCTGTTCCCATTTTCTCCCATTCACTGTGTCAGCAAGATCTGGAATCCAACACCCACAGGTGTGTTTTCACACACAAGTGATGTGTAACAACTTCCACATCCACCCATCTAGAGAACAATGTCCGTCATTACAATTCCAGACACACACTTTTATCCAGCCCAGGAAACCCCCAAGCTAAAAATATTTGGAGGGTGGAAATATCCTCAGACATCAATCACTGTGAGCCTACTGGAGGATCCAGGAGCTGCAGAGGCAAAGGTAACTCCAGGGAATGACAGGGTGAGGGCCAAAGAATCCGAACAGCAAGAGACAAAGGCTGAGGTGGTGCTGAGGAGAGACATCCTGGCTGCTCCCAGAGCTGAGCTGCAAGGAAATGCTGGTGAGCCCACAATGGCTCCTGGTGAATGTAGGACCAGGACACCACAGGGGCTCCCAGGACCAGACATCTCTGGAGCCGAGGACTGCAGCACAGCACAGGGAGGAAAGCACACTGATCCCTCCTGCTGCTCAGCTTTGGTCCAGGGGACAGGGAAGCAACATTACCTGTGAGCAGCCAGGAGTACCCATCACCAGCACAGCCTCCACCCCTCCAGGAGCACACTGCCCTTGTCCCACCAGCACAGTGCTTTGCTGACCAGTAGAAGCATTTGTACCTCACTAACTGCTGTGTGAGCAGGTGGTTGCACCTTGATCTCCCCTGTGACCTCTACAAACCATCTGCTGAACCCCCCTGCCACCACCTCCTGCCCTGAAGAGCTCTGCTCCCACAGGTGCCAGCACACACATCCATTATGGGATCCTGGGGTCCTTTGCAGGAATAACTCTGATGTGCTGCAGACTTCAGATGGGACTAAATCACTTGCCTAGTATAAAGGATGCCTTCCTTGGTGACATTTTTAACACTGTTTTTAAGGAGCATATTGCCCAGCTGGAAATGAGAATCCATCAGGCAATAGCATATATCGTAGGTCCTGGTCAGTAAGTGGAAAGAATTGGGGTTTATGGCTCAATAAATCATAGAACTTTCAATTAGATGAGTAGCTTAATTACTCTGCTGGATTTCGCATCCTACCTCTTTTGTAAGATCGTCTTCCTTTAATGGCAACACAGCCGTTACCGAGGGCCTGACAAATTGCACTTCGTTCCTTCCTATTCAGCATCTGACTGGAGCAGGTAGGGCATCACAGCTTAAATTCATTAAATTACTCTTAACATACAACTTCCCTTGACTTTCTGTAGATTATTCAAAATAAATGGCATCCCATGAATGCCCTCTGCGCTGGGCAGGATTGACTTCCCTTCTGTGACCCTCCCCAAACAGAAAGACACACTGAGTAAAAACAGGGGAGATCAGCACACATTTATTCATGGGCATCAGGGTATTTGTTTCAGGACTTCTGACACTTTAGGCCTGGTCTCTCCTGCCTAGGCTGGGCAAGGCTGAAGCCAGTTGGATTGCAAGAAACCTCTCCGGTTTCACTTATTTGTCACACACCTGGATGCCTGAAAACCACAATCATCTGGAGTCATGGCCCCAAGGAGCAGCAGCACACACCGGCATGCACAGCCCCCAACAGCCCTCAAAATGCTCCTGATGCCTTCAGGTGAAGAGGGGCTTGCCAATACACAAAAGTAGTCACTTACAGCCATGTAAATATTGCTGAAGTCCTGGGGATAAACAAACATGGCTTTCGACACAAAATAGACCAGACACTCCCTGCCCCTTGGCAGTGGGACCCGCCAGCGATCCCAAAGACAAACTGTCATCAGTCCTCCAGAAGGATCTGCTGGCAGCCATCTGGCTGAGCTCTGTGGAGCTGTAAAGCTTTAGTGGGAGAAATCTCTTGACTGGTACAGCCTAAACAGGGCTGTGGAGCGTGCCCTGGGCACAGGGAGGAGCTCGGCCAGCAAACACTGCCCATCCTGCTGCCACTGCCCACAGACCCCACTCCAGAGTACTCCCCACTCGTGTGTGCCCTGTTACAGCACGAGCCAATTCGATCACTGCTCCGTGCCAGGGACCCATCATGGGCAGACACGGCTGCAAGGCCCCGCTTGACTTAACATGCCCTGCTCGGGGGTGCCGGAACACGCAGAGCTCCAAGGGCTGGGCATACGGCAAAGCCAACAGTGAGGGAAACCTCCAGGAGAGCTGCAGGAGGTTCCTCCACCAGGAAAAAAGAACATCCAAACCCAGGCAACAGCAAGCAGCAGTGAGCAGGAGGGATTCAACCCAGCCTGGTGATGCTGGCAGACAGGTGCCCAGGAGAGCCACCTGAACACCTTGACCTGTACTCACGACTCATCCCTTCACAGCATTAGCCAAGAGCAGCAGCCCAGGATGACCTGTGGGGTGACCAGTCTCAGGGGAAGCTTCAGCAGTTGGTGTGAAATGAACCCGTATCTCATCCTCAATTCTGAAAACCCAGATTTTAGTTGAAAGCCAGCATTTCCCATACACAGAACAGAGTATCTGATCCATGCAGAGCGGCTCCCCGTCTCTCCTCACTTTCTTCCTATTGCACCTCAAGAGTTATAGATCCTTCACACTCATAAAAGATAATCACCCTTCATGGGTGAAGGAGCCTCTATTTATACCACTGCAGCAGGATGAATAGGCTGTGCAATTAAAGCAGGAGCTGCAGCAGAAGGGCTGGGCACAATTCCTACTGAAGGGAAAATCCAGTATTTTCCAGTACCTAAAAATTAGGTATTTTTACCTCAGGGTTAGAAGCCCTAGAGGCAACGATTTAATCCCAAGGCTCAGTCATGCCATTTCCCAAGATCAGCACCGCTCCACATCCTGCAAACACGTGCGCACAACACTGCTCCGGGTACCGCGTCACGGGGCCCATCCAGGAGCTCCAGGCACATCCCTGCTTCAGGGCACTCCAGGACTACAGGGATGGCCGCTGTCCATGCCTGGCCAGGGTCTCCCAGGAACCCTGGATCTCCAGGGACCCTCTGCCACAGGCGGCTCCGCGGGGGGCACTATTTACCTTGTTAATTTCTGAGGGAGGCGTTTTAATTGCTTTAAATTACTGCTGGAAAAACTGGAGTGGTCAACAATCAATCAGGCTGATTTACCACCCCGTGCCCACCCGCCGCGAGCCGGCAATCAGCTGCCGCCACGAGATCTATTATTGATGAACTTTGCGGCACTGCTAATTAGCCGCGAGCTCAGGTCCCTGGCATCGCTGCGCCGGCAGAGCACGGCGGTCACCGCTGCCCAGGACAGGGGACCCGCGTGGCACAGGCAGCACCTGGGGGCACCGGGAGGGCTGCCCAGCCAGCCCAGCTTTCCCCTCCCTTCCCGGGCAGGACATAGCTGGATGCTACAGGCAGCAGGGCCAGTGCAGGGGTGAAGGGGGCGAGGAAGGCTGCACCTTCCCCAAACTGCAGGGGACAAACGTGGCAGGCAAGTTAAGGCGCCCGGGGAGCAAAGCCACCCTGTATTCCAACAAAAGCAGTGAGGGAAGAGGAGGGCATTGCAATTCTGCGCTGGAATCCATAGTTCCCATCCCTGCCAAGAGCACCTCCACGGCGACGGGCGCGCGCCTGCCAGTCATCCATCAGCCCACTGATCTCATCCTTGATTTTCATGGACAACTTTGATTTTTCATCATAAATTCTCCTTGTTCCTCACTGGAGACTGACAGGGGGTTTAAGTACAGAATGAAACGGGGAATATTAAAGTGGCTGCTATTCTTCTGTGCCTGTCAGCTGATTCCCTTTAAACACTGTCCTTTTTAGTGAGAATACCACAACACTTCGGGACCCTCAGCCAAGGCCCTCAAGGATGTTGATTAAATACAGCTTCCCCTAAAGACCCTTTCTTTTCTTTAAGTTCCCCCCATTTTAAAAAGGGGCAATGGAGGTCCAAGGGTCCTGCCTGGCCATTCAGGGTCACTATCAGGATTGGGTGGGAGCACAGCAGCCCCAGAGCAGCCCCCAGATTTTCCCAGCCCTGGCCAGCTCCTTCTGCCACACTGCTGCTGGGTGGCCCCATGCTGGTGGCACTGGATGGCTGCAGTCCAAGCTCTCCTCGCAGGACCAGTCCTGACAGGAGTTCCGTACCATGATCCCAGGAGCCTGAAGAGCACACCCAGCCCTTGGAGAGCCCTTAGGAACCCTGCCTGCAGCTCGCTCATGGGACCAGGCTGAACCCCCTCAATCCTTGCTTCCAGGGGCATCAGCTCCCCTTCCACTCGAGGGAGAAAGCTGCTTTATCATCCCCTCCTTGTTATAATCCCATCAAAGCACTCCTGGCCGATGGCCCCCTCGCCCGGGGCACCTCTAGCGCAGGCACCCACACAGCGCTGGTGCCAGCACCGCTCCCTGGCAAGCCCAGCCGCAATCTTTTATCGGCAGACACAAAGCAGCAGTGGCCTGCAGCTCCTCCGCTAACAGGTGATTAAACGTGCATAAAGATTTACTCATTTCCCCTTCCCGGTGTCAGCAAGCAACACGAAAAAATAAATATTCCAAGCACTCAAATATTAAGGCTCCAGATTCACAGTGGGAAACAACGACTTCGAGCTATGGAGCTTTCCAACCCCTGCTGGAAGGAGGCTTCCGTCCAGCTGCAGGAGGCGACCATTCCCTAATTCCTCTTCACAGCCACGAACTCCGTGCTGCTGCTGTTGCAACCTCCTGTGTTTTTCTCAGCAAAGGTGCTGAGCCCCACCCGGCTGCCAACGAGGCAGGGCGGGGCACGCAGGGGCGGGTCCTCAGCATCGGTCTGGCTGGTGCTCCCCCGGTGCCCACACACCCCCAGACCACCTGCACAGCCACCACCACGGTCTATCAGGGCACCAGTCCCAGTGGCCAAGCTCGCTGCTCCTTCCTGGGACTGGGCTGGACGTGGAGAAGTGGGAGATCTCTGGTCTGGGGACATGGGCCAAGAGGTTCCAGCCACAGCCCCCAGCAGGGACACCCCTGGAAGCACGCCCCAGGTCGCAGGCAGGCTGCTCCGGGTGCCCTCACGATGTTCAGTTTGCTCAGCATTCCTGACCTGCCTCCAGCACCGCTTATCTCTGCTCCGCATCGCGCTGGGATGGAAACAGCCCCAGCCCCAGGGGAAGTTTGCTCACCCCGCGTTTATACCTGAAAGAGTCGTTGTTTATCCAAAGCTGTGCAAACTGTAGGCCTGGAAACTGGGCTGAAACCCTTATGCAACCACCCTTCTGAGCCAGAAACAGCCCAGCAGCAGCTTGCATGGCTTGGCCCGGAGCAAGGTGGGTGTAAAAACTGGAACAGAGCCAAAAGCAAGTCCATATACTGAGCATCTCTGTGCCTCCAAGGAAGCCCAGCCTTCTGGGTGACACTGAGGTGACGCTTCTGTGCTGCCAGTACACACACCTGCACAGCCAGGAGAGTCCTGGGAGGCTGGAAGGGGAATCACACATTGAGCAGCACCTCTAGCCCATCCCCAGGTCTACCTGCCCGTGCAGAACTGCCCCCTCACCACCTCCATCCAAGGAGAACAAGCTGCAGGAATCATGGCTCTGAGCTCTCTGTAAATCCCTGCAGCCTCTGACTCACCGCATCAGCTCCTCCAAACACAGAGCATGGCACAGCCATGGCACTTGGTCTGAGTCACATGCCAGGAGGAAAATGCCACCACCCTCTCCTTACTGCCACCAGTTCGGTACCAGGCAAGGAAAAATGCTGGTTCGCAGTCAGGCACACCAAGGTAGCGCAGAGACAGAGCATCTCTGCTTCCTAGGTCTCCCTGGCCAGGTGAGCCACTCCAGCCAGAGGGGCAGGACACAACCCCCCCAGAGCCAGGGCACCCCCTGCACTCCCACAGCACAGAGCAGGGTGCTGGGCACGCAGAGCCCCCAATGCAGCCCCTCACGGTGGGGGAACCCTCCTGCTCCAGCCCGAGCAGGGAGACCAGCACCCTCCCGCAGCCGGGGACCACGCTGCACCCAGATCTGACCCAGCAGCTCACCACGTGCCACCCCCAGCACGACTGACACCAGAAACAATAGCCACCAGTCCCGGCAGTTTATCACCACCACTGCACTAACCCCCGTGGAAATCACATTTTGATTTGTCTATTGATTTTTAAATGTTTAAATCAGCACAAACTCACTTCTTACCCGCTTCCTTCTCATCACAGCCACCTGCCCCCAGCACCTCCTGTTCCCCGGGATTCACCTTCCCCCAGCTCCTGCTTTATAAACGCCTCAGTCTCCCCACTGCACCACTGAGCACATCAGGGCTCCTGCTCCAGTACGGACCCATCGGTTCCAGGGCACAGCTGCTGCCAATTACCACTACTTAACTGGCACATTAAGCACAGAGTAAGGAATTAGGAGTTTCGGTCTGCTCTCTACTTAACAATAACAAAGTCACTTGACCTTTTTTCAGCCACCACAATGGCTGTGTAAGTGACTGCTTGACAAATGGGCTTTGTAATGGTCTCTGCTCTTTCTCATGTGGCTGGTGGAACAGTTAATATCTTGAGTCACAGCATTAAGAGGAGTGCTCGTGATTAATTTAAGATGTCAATTAATCACCCCAAATGGACTGGTTTGTCATCACTTCCTAATGGGAAGATGTTGATTTGTCCCGCAGAATTTGTAACAGGAAGGGAGGCTGAAGGCCCTGCTCAGAGCGGCGGGAGCTCTGTGACCAGCGCTGGTGAGAGAGGAAGGAGGAAAGGAAACAACCACTTCCACATACAAGGGTGCCACTGTGTTCCCATTTTAAAAATCACACCGCCCTGGGAAGAGCCTGCACGTATTTTTTCTGAAGTGCCAGCCCTGATTATGGCTTTAGACACCTCCTTCCAGCAATCTGAGGTGCATCGCCCACAGTGCAGGGCGTGGGGGGCCAGGTCCAGTCTTCAGAAAACCCACATATTCTTTCTCTCTAGCACAGACAGCGAGAACTGGAAAAATCTCTGATTTTAGGTGGACAAAGGAGACGTTGACGATTTCAAATCTGTCCTTGGTTTCCTTTTATAGAAACAAGACATGTGCAGCGATGATTCAGAAATGTAGCTCCGGAGATTGCCAGGGCTGCTTCACACCAGCTCCTCCGAGCTAAGCAGGCATCCTCAGCAGAGCCTCCATGCTCAGAGTTACCCACCCTGGGCATGGGGTCCATGGACCAGGAGCTGCACTGGGTCCTGGCTCTCACATCCCATTTCTGGAGGCCAGGAGAAGCCCATTGGTCAGTGGGAGCGCTGCTCTGCACTGCATGGATGGTCAGAATGCATCTGTGGTCTGGCACGTGTTGCAGTCGTTCTGGACAGGTTCTGCTGATCCCTGAAGTTTTGGTCCATTTCTAAAAAATGTGCTGTTTACTACATAGCACTGATTGCTGAGCCCTGAAGTTTTGGTCCATTTCTAAAAAATGTGCTGTTTACTACATAGCACTGATTGCTGAGCCCAGGGCCACCACAGCCAGCACACACTGTCTTTAGGAAGTCCATCTTAACTTTAGATTGTGTAAGAATTTCCTCCACTGGGAAATGTAAATGTCCGAAAGAGCCCCTCGTCAGCCCTCGCGCTGGGAAAAGGTTCCCCATGCTTCAGAGAAGATGAGCAGGCTTTGTCTGAACAAAATCCTGTGCAACAGTGTGACAGCCGTGGTGACAGGGAACTGAACCTCTCTGGATTCCAAGTGGAGAAGTTTGTACTCAAAGCAGGGGCCGAGCACTGGAGGAGGAACTGGACCCGGGGCGCTCCCGGCCCACAACACACAGGGCAAGAGCTCTGTCACCCAGGCAAAGAAAACCCGGGGCTGTTGTGCAGCACCATCATTTAGGTATTTGTGAAACAGCTAAACAACACCTTCCTCTGAAAATAAAAATATTTCAGACATTTCAACAGCTCTGCTCCATGAGCCCACTAGTGCCCAGACTTTGCAGACACTGAGGCTGCCTGAGCCCGAGGTGCCAGGGAGCAATCCTCCATTCCAGTCACAGTGGGCACCGAGACGTGGGAGACAGCAAATGCCTGCAAACACCCCGACTGACTCCAAGGGGCTGTTTCCTTGGCTGCACTTTTCCAGGATGTTTCTGGGTCACTTGCTTCCATATGAGGCATTACCTGGACTCGTGTGAGCTGTGTCACCCCTCATCAGTCTCACACTGTGGCAATAAATAGAGTCCAAGCGGAGACAGAATTTTTTTCCACCCTGAAGTCTGTAAAAGAAAGGGCTGCAGGAGTTGGGAGATGGAGCATCACCTGCCTCCGGCTCCCATGCAGATCCCAGCAACGCATCACACTCCAGGCTGTAATTCACAAGGCATATTAATCATGTAACAAAGAAGTCGCTTGGGATGTTGAAAAATAAAAACAAGGATGAAAAACATAAATTTTTTTCAGTTGGGGTGCAGTGAGGCAGGTTTTCCCCCACACAGGCAGGTTCCTCCCTGGAAGGAGAGCCTCACTTCCTGCATGCCCAGGGGCCCATGACCCCCACTCTCCGTCACACCCCATGAACCATCCTCCTCCTCCCAGCGCCGCGGGAAATGTGCACTCCTTTCCTACGAGTTCCCATGAAATCACAAAAATGTTGGGGGTCTGGTGAGAGGAAGCACTGCCTTTCCATCCATTCCTTGCCTCCCATGGAGGAGGTTTGAAAACAACTGTCCTTGTGTCCGTGTGTGCCTCGTGCACGGCAGCTGCAGAACGGGTCCTGCACACAGGGTTATGGCGGGACCACGCTGCATTAGGGACCCCATGGTCAGGGTTAGGAACTTCTTTCTAATGGGGTGACCCCAAGGAAGTCAGATGAACTCCCTGTGCCCACGAGATGAGCCCAGACTGGGCAGGAGAAGGCACAGCATGGCACCAGCCTGTGCTTACTGGGATCTCTCCACGGCTTTCACCAGCCAAAGCTCCATGACAAAAATGTCAAATCTGGAATTTTAACCCATAACAAACCCATGAAATCCCAGATGCATTTCCATGAAAGCATCCAGTCCCCTTCCTAACCATGCCTGGGCACACACAGTGGGGTGCCGGCACAAGAACCTCCAGTGGAGTCACAGGCTTGTAACAACTGCTGCCAGTGGGGTAACTGGTTTTACTGGACAGTCTGGTCCCAAGGAGGAAGGTTTAGGTGATATATCTCTTCCCTCCTCTCAGGAGCCTTCCCAAGGGTCTTCTCCAGCCATCACAAACATGCACACATGTATGCAGCTTGTCTGGGGTGTGGGACACAGCTCGTCTCATGCCACCTTGGGCAGCAACAGCAGAGCCCATGTGTGCCCGTCTCACTCATTCCAGAGCTTTTGTGTTTGTCAGCTCCCTAAGACAGACACTGGAGCTGCCGCACGTCGCCTCCAGCAAAGTCCTGGGGAGCAGGGAGAGCGTGGCCCTGGGAGGAGGCAGCTCTGCTGCTCTGATCTAACCGGGAGTGACACAACGGCTGGGGGCCAGCGGTGGCCACCCCCTTCTCCTGTGATCCTGGACTTTTCATCCACAGTGCTGCAGTGGGAAAGTCACAGCCTGAGCAGGGCCACAGTGGACAGCTGGGCCATGGGCTGGAGAAGGTTCTTTTGTCACAGACCCCTCAGCTCAGAGCAGGGGATGATTTCCTGATAATTTCCTGGTTTCAGTCGGGGATCAATTGGCCACTTGCTCCCGTTCCTTTCCCCCAGGACCAGGGCCTCCAGCTCTGCATGCAAAGCAGTCGCTCCCTATTTCCAAATGCAAATGCCTCTGTGAAAGGCCTTGCTTTGAAACCAGCATTATTCCCCAGGGTCCCGACCCTCCCGCCACATCCCTCACCCCGGCCTCTAGCCCAGCCTCTGCCTCTGCCTTCTCAGAGTAACAAAGGTTACAGGAAATAAAAGCAGAGCGATTACCATCTGGGAATCATCAGGCAGAGCCCAGAGGGATGGAGCAGGCTGCAGAGACCGGGCTGACCCCACGGCCCACCACCCGTGTGTGCCTCAGCCCCCCAAACCCCAACAGCCAGCCGAGGGCTGCAGGGACCCAGCCCCAGGAGCACGGTGTGAGGGGCACCGAACCAAGCTGAGCCAAGCCAAGTGACACCCTTCACCCCACTGAAAGGGGCTGGAGGGAGGAGTGGCTGCCATGTCCCTCCTCGCACCCCAGCACAGCAGTTCTGCACCCCCAGAGCCAGGCACAGGCAGCCCAGGATGGCAGCATACAGCGATAGCTACAGCAGGGCCACAAAGTGCCTGGTAGCTCCATCTCACCCTATCCTCATCCCATGACCCACTGCCAGTGTGGCTGAGGAGCATGCAGCTGGATGGGTCACACACCTTTGCTGGCCCCAATGCTGGGGGTCCCTAGGCCACAGTGGGAACAGGGATGGGGATGGGGATGTCCCACAGTTCCACACTCCCTGTAACCCCTCGTGGGCGGCTGTGCCCATGAATGGAGTCGCTGCTCCTCCCTGTCATCAATCTCCCGCTCTGTCCACTCTGGAGCCTGGAAATAAACCCCCCTGTAAATCTCCGCCACAACCGCTCTGTTTTGGTGGCGGAGGGCCCCACATTCCTGAGTTTCAGACTGCAGCCACGTCTTCAGGAGCGGAGCCACAAGAGCTTTCTGATGGTTAATTGCTGGCACACTCTCACTGAAAACATGAAACACCCCCTGACAAGCCGTGTGATTTATTACTGCCCACTGCAAAACGGAACAAAATCAATTGGCTATTACCTCACTTAGCGAAGGCTTGTCACCGCCTGGGAGCAGGGTGTTAAAAATAAAAGCCAGGCACAGCCCCGGCTGCGATCCCCACGCTGGGGCTGCTCCACCTGCTTTGCCACAGATAACACCTGGGCCATGCCAGGGCCGGGCTCCGCGTGCCCTGATCGCTGCCATGCTGGTGCAGCACCGGCTCATTCCTGCTTTGCTGTTATTAATCACGCAAATGCCACTGTGAGCACCGGCACAGCAAATTTTACAAGACATGCAGAGCAGTGACAGAATATTTATGACAGAAACGTATCCTTTAATTAATCAAATTCATGCAACCCTTCCTGCCCTGGCAAGGCGGACCCTCCATGCCCAGGAAAACACCCTGTGCTGGTCGTGGCTGCCTTCACATGCAGGTGGAATGTGCCAGGGAAAGGGACCTTCCATCCACCCATGTCTGAGTGTGACAGCCTTGGCTTTCCTTGGCTGTGAGTGTGTCTCTGAGCAGACACCCTCGGTGTGCCCAGCACAGGCTGCTGAACACCCATGCTGTGGCAATGCTGATGCAGCTGCCTCTGCTTGCATTTCCAAACGTGCAGGGAAACCCATATACTGCCCTAGAAAAGCGACCAGAGAACCGCTCTAGCAGAAATCCGCCTGTATTTCCCCAGTGCCAGGCCTTTTCCTTGGCAGGAAAAGGGAGTGAGCCATAAACCACCACAGAGGCAGTCAAGGTCTGGGAGCACACGCCCTGTCAACAGTGGAACAGCTCATGAGCCAGGGCCAGGGCAGCTGCCACTCAGTGGGACACTGCAAGCAGTGCCAGTGGGACAGCGCCGTGCCTGGCAGCCCCGGGTTCCTCACCATGATGGATGTGAGGCAGAGTCCTGAGGGCAAGCAGGGACCCTGCTCCCAGCTGTCTCCACTGTCAGTGCAGGGTCAGTGTTGGGGACCATGTCCTGGTGCATGTGGCACAGCCCTGGGTGGCAGCTCAGGACCTGGCAGAAGTGGCTGAGGCACATTTGCAGGATATTTCAGAAACTGAACAGTCCCTCTCTTTACATTTCATCGCCTTTGTTTCGTACCCAAATCACTTACAGTCTCCTCCAGTCATAGCAGGGAGATGCTCCTCCCATGAAGCTCCAAACTGTGCACAGCATAAAGAGGCTGCATTATTTATAGACTCTGGATGGGTATTTCACACGAGGTCCGGCCCATTCCCAGCATTCCCTCCATTCACAGATCATTAAGTAGCACTTGCTGACATACAAGGCAATGCAAGTGAGTGGGGAACTTTGAATATTGCCACCCAGCCCCACAGTAAATGAGATTCAGGATGTAATTGTCTGAAGAAGGGGGACAGTTCTGCCCTCCCAAACAAATCTCAGCTCAAAGCATCTATGCAAGCACCCCGCACTAACGCTGTTGCAGGGGGACCTGTGGGACCCACATGGCCTGGCCACCACCAAGGGGACATGAAGGCTGCCCAGGGCCCAGTAACACCATTGCTGAGCCTAAGGGGGCTCCCCACTGAGTTCATGGCTGCAAGGTAATCAGCTTGTGTGGACAAAATTCCTCTAAAACTTCAGGAGCAGCACAGCACAGAAGAGCAATAAGGACAAGGGCAGACCCCAAGGCTTTAACTCAGAGCATGGCAGGTACAAGAAGGGGTCTCCAGTGTGAGCAGCAGGAGCAGATGTCTGTGCCCAGGTGCCGCAGGACATGGCTCTTTCATGGCTGCCAAGGGTTCTGTGCCCTGTGACCATCCTAGCTGGGGTGCTTGGAGCAGCGACTGGCTCTGCTCCTGGCCCCCAGACCCCACTCCAGGCAGGCAGTCAGTGTCCCTCCTAAGGGCTCATGGCCACCACATTCCTGCCTACAGCTGGAGTAAACCTGGGGGTGTGTCTGCCCCCACCTTGGGCTGCAGCCCAGCAGAGACAATGGCAGGACGTGACTGTGGGGACATCTGTGCCTGATCCAGGAAACATTTTGGCATCTAGTAGAAGTAGTGGGTTGTTAAAAAGGAAAAAAAGAGATGTGTGATTGCGAGAAGATCTGGGATACATTTGCAGGCTGCAGCAGAGCATTTCAGAAGAGGGCAAGGCTGAGATTTCAGCTCCCAGGAAGCCTGACACTCTGCTCCATGGACTGTGACCCTGCCAGGAGCCAGTCTCCGATGGGCAGGTCATGCCACCTCCCCAAGGGCTCACCCCTTTGTCCAGGGGCTGCCCAGAGGCAGAGTGGAGCTCACTCCCCTCCCAGTGCCCAGCTGCTGTGCCCACACTGCAGGCCTGTGCGCTTCAGCAGGACAACAGATCTGTGTGTCCCCTCAGTCTCTCCAGTGCAGAGGGTGACATGGGGAGTGACATGGGGAGGCTGAGGTCCACAACAGAGCCCCTGCATCCCATCCCAAGGGCAGGTGCCACTGCCAGCGTGGCTTGGCCATGCGGGCCTCCCAGGGAACAGCAGCCTCCTGCTGCCCCTCACGTGGCCAGTCTGGGGACTAAACATTCCCCACAGCTCTGTGCCCTACTCTCGCCCAGGTTTCCTCTGCTGAGCCAACACTGCTGGTCAGCGTGACTGTCCGGGTGGTGCCACCAGCTGGGAGCTTGTCCCCAGGAGCACAAGGCCTTGCTGGCACACACAAGGGCTGCAGCAGAGCCTGCTCTGGGAGAGCTGTGGCTCATCCAGCTCCAGCCCAAGGCCACCCCGGGCAGCAGCACTTCCATTTCAGTCCATGTTGCGGTGTGCTGCGGCGACGGGAACCGCGGGGCCAGTGGAAAATGGGGCTCTGAGCTCATGCATCTTATTTTAGCTCCCCATCCTCTCTGGAAGCTATCTCAGGCATGTTTTGGGAATACAGCAGGTATTTTTATGAGTGGGATTTGCAAGGGTATTTTCATCTTAGACTTGGAGACAACTGGGCCTGCTGCCAGGTTTAGGAAGCACAGGGGCAAGAAACATAAAACTAGTGAGAGGTAGGCTTCCCACTGGGGCTTATATTTAGCTGAGGGGAGCAGGAGCACTCGAAAATGTCCTGCTGGTGCTCCCTGTGCCAGACCATCCCTCGGCCAGTTCACTGAGGCCAACCTTGACCCAGTCCAGGAAAGGCAAGGGGAATGTGTCCCGGCCGATGGCACTTGTCCGGCTTGGCCCACCTGGCACTGCCAAGACCCCGGCTGCCCTTTAGAGCAGCTGTCACCAGCAGAGCAGCAGGTACGGCACGAGCCAGACGTCACCTGCACTGCGGGAGCTGCTACTGAGCAATGCCTGGGGACAAGGACGGTGAGGGCTGGGGCACAGCGCTGGCCAGGTGCTGCTCTGTGCCCGGGCAGCAGAGCCGAGCTGTCCAGGCAGGATGACCAAGCCAGGCTCTGCCCCAGGCAGCACCAGAGCACAGCCCCAGGACACACACAAGAGGCCGGGTCCCCTGGGTGCCACGGGGTGCTGCCCAGTGGGGGACGACAGCTGACAGCTGAGCTGGAGGAGCCGGGGAAAACCACGACCTTGCAGTGACACAGGCCTGGCCGTGCCATGCTGTGGCCGGGAACATGAGCCGAGCAGCTGCATGGTGGTGCTTGGCCAGGGGCCGAGGTGCACGGGCTGCTGGTAGCCAGCACAAGAGCTGCTCTGAGGCCCCTCAAAGACCCTCCCTAGCAAGCACAGCCAGCTCGCTCCAGAAACAAAATGCCTTCCCAAAAAAAAAAAAAAAAAAGGGGAAAAAAAAAAAGAGACAGCTTCAACCAAGAAATAGCCACAGGCAGGTTTTGTTTTTAAAGCATTTTTATTTTCTTCATTTTGAATTGAATTTTTAAATGATTTGTCTCACTGAAAATGGACACATTTTGAAATCCCATGTGTTCCCTCCTCTCTGCCCAGAGGGGGTTGGCTGCTGACCCAGCGCAGCGAGCTGGGGGGCTGAGCCACAAGCTCCTCATTTTCTGTGGCAGTTTTGTACCTTTTCTAAAGCAAAGACAGTCCTCAGAAAGGGGTAACCTCAAGCAAATACCCTCCTCTCCTGTACCTGGGGACAGGTTTTACTGCACCTGGCAAAGAGGGCCAATAGCTAGAGGGAACAGAATAAGAAAACAAGATTTCCTTATGACTTTCTTTTTTATAATCAAACTAAGTGTAACATCATGCCCACCATCCAGTGCAGCCCATCACCCTGTGGGGGCCTTAGGCCAGAACTTGCTGCTCTCCCTTTGTCTTCCCAAGACTCTCCTGAACAACCGGCATTGGGAAGAGCCCTGATCAGACACGGCACAGGAGCCCTTGAGCCCCAGCTCCATCGGCACGGGGCAGAACAGGACACCCTGAGCCAGGCCTGCCCTGCTGCCCCAGTGCCTCACAGCACTGAGGGGACCTGGGCCTTCGAACGGAAGCAAGTGATGCTCCACCATTTTGGCGGCCGCCCTCGGCGCATGAAATGGTGTCGGCACAGCTGCACCACCAGTGGCTGCCATCGCAGCCCCACTGATTACAGCGCCCTTGTCACGCCGCTCCGCGAGCGGCAGTGGAGCTAAATTAGAGCAACTAATTGCACGTCTCTTTGAAACAATCAGAATGACAAATCAGTGGTAATCTCTTCAGTTCTAGAGGGAAGCTATTGCGGCTCGCTCACAAGGATTAATCAGCTTTTCATCAGTGTTATTATACCAGCACTGCCTCAGGAGAAGCCCTGAGGCCACGCTGGCTGGGCTCACACCGCAGGGACACCGAGGCTGCTGGCGGAGCAGGCAGCACGGCCAAGCTGCTCGCTCCCAGCTCTTGTCCATCCCATCAGCAGGGCTGCCACATCTACTCCCAGGCTCTGCAGGCCTCGCTCGGGCTCTGCCCGGGGGCAGCTCTGCCTGGGGGGCTGTGCACTGTGGGCGGCAGGAACCTGGAGGGAGGCTGAAGTCGAGTGCACCTGCCTCAGTGTGACTCTCCAATACACAAAACCATTTTAATGATCAGTGCCAGATCAGAGATCAGTCAAGGAGAAATAACTACAGGTCTCTCCCTTCTACATAATGAGCTGCAGGAGACACCCTGGTGCCCCTCCCCAAGCACAGGGAAGGCTTTCTCCATGCACCACCAGCACTGCTCCGCATCTGTCTGGGGCTGCGCCACAGAAATTCCACACACCCTGTTGAGCGGGAGCTGTCAGCGAGCAGAGCTGGTGCCTTTCAACTCTTTACCACCTGCACTCAGCAGAAAAGCACTCAGCAGCATCCCTTCTTGGCTGATAGTCAACATCCAGAGGACACAGGCTGCTAGGGATGAATGACCTAGGCTGGGTTCTCCCAGCCCTACCAGTGTTCCATGGCATGACCATGCCCTAATAAGCCACTTTCTGCTCAACAAAAGCTAAAATGGGAACAATATTCATTGACATCCACACTTCCACTGCACTTGATGGCAGTACCAGAGCACTTTGCATCTGCCCACATATGTTAAAAACAATGATGGCAGAGAGCTTTACTGAAAATGCCCAGACCTTGTGCTGCAACCAGTGGTGGTGCCCTTTGGCCAAGGCCTAGGAGGGAAGGATGCCTGAGGGAAGAAAAGCAATTTGTGATTCTACTCCACGGACAGAACTGACTACTTGCTTTTCATGGACTCATCTTCCACTATCAGAGACCTTCCCCTGGTTCAAACAGGTCCTTTTGCCCCACCAGGCAGGAACTAAGCACACACGTGTGAGTGTGGGGTGTGCAAGGTGAAGAGGAGAAAGCCATGGTGCTGCTCCAAAAGGCCCCAGAGACAAATTCTTGATCTTTCATATACTCAGGCCAACAGCCCTCAGAGCTCTGGACAAGACGGCTGAAGCTCTACACATGGCTCCGCTGTGCCCTGGAAAAATTCTGCAGCGGGCACGTGGCATTTCAGTCCCCTGTTTCAGTTTACAGGAACACAGGTCATTCATTCCCCCCCCAGCACAGCCCTGCTTTCTCTGGCCAAGGGGCTGATGCTGGCCTGGGAGAAGCCTCTCCACCAGCATGACCGTGGTGCACCTGCCCATGGGGCCAGCTGAAACTCGTACCAAACGTTCTGGGCGCTGGGCACGGCTCTTCCTTAGGTGCAGGTCAGCACTGCTGCCACGGAGCCTGCCCAGGGCAGCAGCTCTGAGCAGGGCACTGCCCAGCCTGGCAGTGGGAGATGGTTCTTGGCATCCAGGAGACAGTCAGCAGCAAGGCCAGTGTGGTGCTGCATGGGGGCACCGTCCGAGTGGGAACCACCATCTGCAAGGGATGGAGAGAAGAGAGGATTAGCAGAACCCAGTCACAGCCATGGAAGCCCAGCTCCCAGCAGCTCCTTCTGGCTCAGACCCTATCCCTGCTCCACCAGGAGAGAGACTGACATTAAGTGGTCCTGGATCAGGCACCGTCTTCCATGGGAAAAATATCAGACTGCAGCCCACTGCTGGGGCTGGGGAAGGGTGTGCACAACAACCCAGCAGCACTCAGAGCAGCTGAGCACAGCTCTCCTGTCACCTTCAATAGCTCTGTGCCAGCTCTGCCACATTACGGCACTTGGATCACACCATCAAAACTCAACAATGCACTTGAGCATAAAGATCCAACTCGTGGAGAAGAGGCTCTTGATGTTTCCCCACAGCAGGCTTTTAGGGTACGTTAGGAATGCTAAAACCATAGATGGAAAGTGCATGGAAAGGTGAAGGCAGGCTTCAGGACTCTCCAAACAGTTGAACTAAAACTGCTTGAAAACAGACAAGGAAACATACAAGGTCACACGCTGCAACCAGAGGACCCTTGAAGTTGTTTACAGATGGCAAACGTGCACTACATGGCATGCATAACTTCAATTTCCCACTAGCACGTGTGTGGGCACACAGCAAGTATAACATGTACATAAAATAATACAGAGAGATATATATAAAGTCCTCTTCATGCACACGTAAAGCCAGCATCCAGGCAACAAACTTCTGGTGAATTCAAAGCACTGAACCAGGAGAAATCCTTAAAACCAGAAGAGCTCTCTTAACTCATTGTCTCTCACACCAGAACAAGTCCATGCTAATCCTATTTTTTTTCCCCTTCTGAATACCAAACTCCCTCCCACCTGGTTTTGCCTTGCTGCTCCCTGGAGCTCTGATGCACACAGTTTACCCAGGGCACGTTAAAATGCCCATGAAGTACAGCACTGTACCTGCCCTGCTCCAGATGATTCTCTGCAGATCCCCACTCGCAGCTTCACTCAGGCCAACTCACTTAGAAACTGAAAGCCAAAGCATTGCTCTCACTCAGGGAGTTTCACGGTGTATTTCGTAACTGAGCCTCACAAATACAATCCTTCCCCCGTGCGCTGCCCACAACAAAGGCGTTTGGGATCAAAGGAAAGGGTTAACCCCCATGCAGTCATCGCTTGGAGTCCTGGAGGTCTGAGTCCTGCCAACTCCTGAAAAATGGCCACCAGGCAGGCAAGCTGCTGAGAATCATCAGAATAAGATTGGAAGGTGTCCACATCAATCAATCACTTGTTGACAGATGACTGGAAGCCCCCACTGTGCCCGTGGACAGCTGACCAACTCTCGGCTTAACCTGGAGTCTAACATTAGCCTGTTTGCTTCGTGTGGGTGGCTGCTGCGTTATGACCTTAATAGTCAATCAATCTTGCAACGAGCAGTCTGTCTGGCAGAAACATTCATTATCCATCCTATTCATGCATTGAAAAGCTTTATCTTCAAAAACTCTGCGTCACTTAGGGAGGAATAACAGAACCCTGAGCAAGAAAATAGGCCCAGCCCCAGTTCCTAGGGGGAATCCGGATGTTGGGGCCGAGCTCCCACAACCGCTGCAGCTCCAGACCCAGGGGCACTCAGGGCAGGGCTTGGCCTCCCTTTTATTTCTGGTACCTATTCAGGCTGCTTTGAGGTTACTGCTCTTGTACCACCAACTGCTGGAATCAGTGCCAAGAGGAAGACAAGGGGGAGAGATATAAAAGGACAACAAACACACATCAATTAAACCTTGCAAGCTGTTAGTCACACTAGTTAATAAGTTCTTTCTATCTGTAAAGTGCTCTTAGTGACAAATCCTTTAACTGGCACTCAGAGCGTTATTATGGCTTTCAAGATGCCTCTGTCTTTCATGTGCAGCTTCTCGTACACATGTGAGTGCTCCCCATTGCGCAGTCTGTTTACACTAGTTGTGAGAAGACATCATCAAAGCAAACTAAAAGCAACACTAAATGCTTGAGAAAAACAGAATTTATTCACTGCTGCCTGCTCTGAAATCGCCTTTCACTTAACAAACCACTGCAAACCGCAGCAGCAGCGGGAGGAGCTGGGCTGGCACAGAAGCCTTTGGCCTCTCCGGGCATCACCACCAGCATCCATCTCCCGGCATCAGGCAGGGGGACTTGAACCCACTCCCACCAGCTGAGACCTGGTGGTCACAGCTCCAGGGATGAGGAGCTGCAGGAGCTGCCCATCCCCTGCTGTGGCCAGGGGTCCCGAGCATGGCAGTCTGTGTACCAGAGCTGTGCCTGGGACAGGACAAGGGCAGCACCTGCACCTGGGGTTGGGAAGCAGAGAAATGCCCTAAGGGCCCTCATATCACTCATCCCAGCCACCCCTGTGCCATGGGGCACCCAGAGGGTGGTACAGGCTTTAAAGAGCTGAAGCCAAACAAAGCTTTGAGCAAGGTGAAGGAAGGAGAAGAGGCGCCACGCTGGGGAGGAGCACGCCTGCCTCACTCACCGCCCGCAGCCGCCAGCACAGGGTGAACACCCGTGGGTGCCCCATGGGGCAGGCTGCAGAAGCCCTTCATTGCTGGCTGCTGTTCAGGAGAGGGGCAATGAGAAGGTGGCTCCAGCCACAGCTGCATTGCACAAAACCTGACCAACATCCCGGGAGAGCAATGTGTGACATACAACAGCACATAAACACACCGGGGAGGACGGGGACCCGACCCCAAGTGCCCTGTCCAGGGCCAGCGGCCACACACAGTGCCATGGGATGCCCTTACAGAAACCACCCTCTCCTTACTCAAAGTCAAAGCAATTAGGGCCCTGCAATGTTAGATTAAAAAAGAGACAGTTAATCGGAGAGCTTCCACAATCCTTCACACTCAGGCTGCCAAAGCAGCCGCAATTCAGCAGGCCTTGTCCAGGCTGATTGTATGTCCTGAAAAAATGAACAGTAACTCTTGCACAGAAGCAAGTTATGTTTCTGCAAACTTTCTTCCACACAAACTAATATTAACCACCTTAATAAACATGAATGTGTAATGGTTGTTCATTAAATTCAGGAAAATACAGGGCCTCAAAGCAATCATTTCATGGTTTCAGTACCTGGGGCACTCACCACACAGCACCTGTGCTCCCTGTGCACGGCCTGTCTTGGGCCACTGCTGCCCGATGCCGCCCTGTTCAGCTGGCACCCACTTGCCAGTGGCAGCACAGCCACGCTCCCACACCATGCAGCAGGAGCAGCACTGCCATATCATCCCCTTCTGGGTGTGCAGAGAGAACAGCCCACTCTGCCAGGACAGCCACCCTGGTTCCCTGTGCGCCAAGCAACTCAGTGCCTGCTCGACCTGGCACCCATCCACACAGCTCCTCGGGCAGCATGGCCCAGCACGGAGGAGCCACTGGGGAGTGGGATGGCAGCAGTGGCATGTGGAGGGGCCTCCAGGCTATCAGTTGCAGGTGACAGCATTAGATCTGCTGCCCCAGAAGGTCCTCTGTGCAACCTGGCCTCCTCCGGCTGGCTCAGGACTTCACAGAAGGTGTCAAGTGGCAACTTTCTGGATTCTGACCTTGTAGGAATTTGCTCCTAGGGGGGACACGCCAGTCCATAAAGTTCCCATTAGTGTAAAAGCAGATGTAAGGACTTTGCTGGCAGAGCTCAGCAGCAGGGAAGCCTGCAGTTCATCAGTTCTGCCTCGCTGGTCACTGCAGTCAACAGGAGTTACCGCAGAGGGTTCTTTTGCCCCTCTCTCAAAGCCCACCCCTCCAAAAAGGGTGGTTTAAGGAAGCCAGCCAAGCTCAGGCACCACTCCAGGATAACACAGTAAATCCACGTGATGCGTGCTTAGGGGAGCCAGCCCCAGACAGGAATAGCCAGCAGGAGAGTGGTGTGGATTTGTTTATTGGACAGAACAAATCTAACTGTGGGGACTCGCTGCTGCTCCCACGAGGAGCTGGTGACTCCGGGTCCTTTGTGCCACATGATTCGGTGCAGGACCGAGGGACAGGCAGGTGGCAGCTGGGACTGGCCTTCGCCACCAGCTCCCACAAGGACACCCAGCACCCCTGGATTGTCACAGCCAGGGAGCAGCACCTGCCCCTTCCTATGGCACCAAGGGGACTGCCAGACCCTGGAACACCGCCTCAGGCTGGGGATCTGAGTGCAGCCCCTCCAGACCCTGGCCACTAAACGGGATCTGTGGGCCACAGTGCTCAGCCACAGGGAAGAAAAAAGGCAGCAGTAAAGACTGCTGTGGCCATGGCGCTTCCTGTCGCTGGTGGAGTGGGACTACCAGTCCCCCACCCCCCGTGCTCCCTCTCCATCATGTTGCACTGAGAACCGGCACCAGCTGACCTGGTTTCAGCCAGTTTTCCTTCATGATTAACACTCTCCGGGCCCATGCTCACTCTGTTATTCTCACCAAATTAAAGAGCAGTCCTGGATCCTCGTTAGATTTGCTCACATTTGAGCAGTGTCATGTGGTCAGTAGCCCATGGCAATACACTAAATTAAAGGCCTAATGCAGAATCCACCTACGAGCCTGACAACTAATGAATCGAGGGCTTCAGGCCCCAGAGGAGCTGCGCTGGGATGAAGCCACTTCACACCGAGCCAGAGCAGAAGTGCAGTCCCTGGGCTGTCATTCAGAAATAAAGAGTTGTTGAATTTTATTCACCACAGGACACAGAAACAACAGCATCTCTGTAACTAACGCTGGTTTGCCAGAGAGCCAGGCAGCAAGGAGCCCTCTCAGCACTGATCCCCCCAGGGCACAGCGGCTCCCTCCCACACAACAGAGGTGCTGCAAATGACCTCCCACTTGGTTTCAATGGACTGGGTATGAGTCCCCATCAGGGACACGCTGACCCTTCCCTCTGGTCAAAATGAATATCTCCACCCATCCCTCTAAACCATGCTGGTACTCCAGAGTGCACAACATGGCCTCTTCCTGTGCCCTCAGCTCTTCCTCTGTGCCCCAAAGGGCTCAGGGGAGTGCAGCTGCCCATGCCACAGCAGCCAGCCCTCACAGGCATCAGCCAACACCGATCCAGCTACACATGAGAACAGCAGAGACTGTGGCTCCCACACTGGGCTGTTGGCACCCTCTCCCCACCCCCAGCAGCGGCTCGGTAAGCGCTGGATGTAAGCTCTGGGGCCAGTGCTGTGGCCATCAATTTTGCTCTGAAGCATTTCAAGTTGGAGCTGAAGCCTGGAAAGGTTCAGCCTGTTGCATCAGACAGCTCCAGCCCTGCAAAGGTCAGGGCTGTTTTGGTAAGGAGCTGTTTGCTGAAGCCTCCCCCTCCCCCAGATCCCTGCTCTCAGCCACAGGCTCATGCACCCATACCCCTCCCCGTGCACACTCACTCGCACTCTGCTCCAGCCTTTGGAAACGGAGAAGCTCCACAACAGGACACTGCTCCTCACAGTCAGCACACGTGTGCCACGAACTGGCGGCTGCACGGTGCTCCTGAGGCACCCAACGTGGCACAGGGGGATCTCACCTCCTCTGTGCCCACCCCTCGTGCCCCTGCTACAGCTGGGAGCCCAGGCAAGCCCTCTGCCAGGGAGTGTGACCTCTGACCATGTGTGCACTGCCGGTGCCACCATCCACTGTGCGTTCCCGATGGTCACAGTCAGGCACCCGAACCTCCCTCCTCATCTCCAAAGGAGAGGCAGACCCACAGCACAAGGACAATGCAAGGTGTTCTCTGCTCAGACTGACCTGAAATGCCCTAGGAGGAGCTGCCCCAGAAAGCAGCACACTGCAGACAGAGGACACCCAAACCTTTGGCCTTGGGGGGACAGGAGAATGCTCCCAGCAACCCCCAAAACACCATGACGGGGGCTCTGCAGGCGCAGTGCTGGGTGGTGCAGAGCGGGGCTGGAAGCAGCCAGCCACGACTGCAAAGGGAGGAGGGTGGTGAACACGGTGATGAGCTCTATCATAGCCACCCTCCAGCCAGGCACAGGGAATTGTTCCCCTCTCCTCTCTGCAGCTGGCATCCATCCATCCATCCATTCATCCATCCATCCCAGTGAGGATGGCAGGGGAGGGAGGAGCACTTAAGGCTAGAATGTGTTTATTTGATGCCAGTACACAGCCTGTACTCCCCGCATTCCTCCATCTGGACAAGGCACAACCACTTCTCCAAAGCCATCTTTTCATCCCTAAAGTGAGAGCTGCATTTTAACATTAATTTTTTTTTTTTCCTAGACAGACTTCAATCTCATTAATTTTAAAACACTTCAAACTCTCTTTAGCAGTCCCTAACATAATTCTCCTAACTTAAGATACAAGATACTAGATAGAAGTAGCCAATCCCGTTTATAATTGTATATATGACCAGCAATTCAAATTCACTTCCCTTGATTTAATGTCCTATTTGTATTCTATCAATAAATGGAGTTCTCAGGACCATACTTAAATGGAAGCAGCACTATGCTCTGATAGCCAAAGCCAGCAAAAAAAAATTGCATCACTAAACTAAAATGTCTTGTAGTATATGATTCCTTGACTTATTGTTCTCTCCTCTTCACTGCACTTGAATATTAACTGTTGTATTAATAGCTCACTCTTAATTATCCATGAGTAATGTACTACAACCAGAAAATTAATGGAGGGAAGCACCACAAAAATGGAAAAGAATTCTCCCTATCCCGGATACATTTTCAAGCATGCTGTGAGAATAAGATACACACACTGCCTTGAACACAGCCAGAAAGAGGCCAGTGCTGGGGAGGGTCCTTTGCTGAACCCCAGTGATGGGTCCTTGCCCTCCTGGACCTTGCTTGCCACGGGAGGGAGATTCTGAGCAGGGATCTGAAAATGATCCCAGAGAGCTGGGCTGGTTTGGAGAGGGGCAGCAGAGCCAGCCACTGACTTGGTTCTCCAGCCCAAGATGAAGATGATGAGTGAGACATTTCCAGTTGTTAAGGAAGACTTTGCCACAAAACACATAATTCAGCTGCAGACTTCACTGCAGCAGGAACCTGAAATTGAAAAGACTAACAAAGGACGGGGTGTTTTTATGGATAACACAGTTCCTCAGAGTTAAACAGTACAGCTGACAGGAGTGCAAAGATGTGCTACACCACTCATTCAGGCCAAAGGACGCCTGATAGAGAGAACCTCTCATCTCTGCTGGGACATTTCCCCTCCCCAGGAGCCTGTTGGAAAGTGCTGCTCACCATGATGCCATGACACAGTGTCTCTGTCCCCGAGCTGGGGCCGGGGACAGTACCAGCATGGCTCCTCCAAGGCGGCCAGGAGCTGCACAGGCAGGGCCACCGCATCCTTCTCCATGGGTGCGATCCTGAGGCTGCTCCAGAAGACTGGAATGGTAAGGTGCCTAATTAAATATGTGCCTCCCAGTGCCAGAGCCCTGCAGCAGCCATGAATTATGCAGCGGCTCACTTACATGTCAGCAGGATCACAATATTGATGAGCTATCCTGTGTGTAATCTGATAAAAACCAAGATAAACTCAGCAAAAATTGAGTGTAATATGATCCTTTCCTTTCAATAAACCACTTCCAGCCCAGCACTGGGAATGTCTCCCCCAGGCTCCCTGCTCACCTCAGGAAGCCAAGCCCAGCAGCTCCTCAATATGGCCCAACACGGGCACAGAGCAGCAGCAGCATTTCTCTACACCTTGAAGGCAGCTCTGGCTGCCTGTGAAGGCTACCTGGGGATATTTCCATGCCATATGGAATTAGAGGCTGGTGCTCTCCACAGTGCCAGTGCATTCCAAAAGGTCTGCGTTTTGGCATTTAGATTAATGCTGGAGACAGGGAGGAAGAAGTTGCCATGTCTCACACTGACTCCCTCCTCTCTGTCTGAGCAAATGAAGGATGACAGAGTGCAACTCCCACTTGGAAATGCTTTCCAGTGCTCACACAGACCCAGGTCCGACTCCAGCTCCCATGACAAGCCAACTTCTTTGTAAACCTGTGCCAAATGCTTTTGGTGCCCTGGGAAGAGCCAGCAGCACAGGCTCTTGCCCTCAGTCAAAACACATCCTCTAAGAAACACCTCAAAGAGAGGGGAGAGGCTTCTGGCCATGTGTGGTCACCAGATCCATGCAGAAGGCTGAGGGCTGCAAGATGAGGACAGAGGATGCTGCTCCCTGCCCCAGCACTTCCCCAGTGCAGCAGGGACTGATGCAGTTCCCCCTGAACTCAGCAAGACCTTCAGAGAGCCCCTGGGGGGAAGCAGTGCCCACCTGCCCAAGGCAGGGGGAGCCTATCCCACCCCCCTTCCAGACAAAGCCAGAGGCAATGAGCACTGAGCAAAGTGACTGCCTTCACCTTGGAGACACACACTGGAGCCTCCTCAGCAGCCTCACTCACAATGTCCCTGTCCCATCAGCTGCAGGGACACAATGAGGTGATCACTCCATTGACAAGAAACAAGCAATGGATGAAGTATGGACATGAAGGTTACACCAGCTCTGGAGCCTGATGGACATTGCCAGGGGCTGGGGACCCTGTGACAGCCCATAAACCCCACCACCAACCCCAGTGCTGGCAGGTCCTTGCAGAAGAGGTGACCATCAAAAGCTTGTTTGACCTCCCGAGGGATGCTCACTTCAGAGCACAAGAACAAAGCTTCAAAAGCAGCACTGCTGGCTTTCTTTTAAAATGATATTTCAAATCCATAGCAATGTAAAGATACAGGAACACAAAGACTGAGAAAGCTCAAACTGGGGATCTGCCCAAGAGAACCAAGAAATGGCAGAACAAGCCAGTAAAAAAAATGACTGATGAATGCAAAGACCTCAGTAGCTGAGCAAGTGGCCAGCTCCTAGCTCTGCTACTCCTTTCTCCGGACCTCTCTCTGGCCCATGGGAGGGCATTAGCTGGAATCTGCCCTGAGAGTGGGGGGTGACAACACCACAGTCAGCACCATGTGCCAAGCCAACCAACCATAGGCAGCCCCAGGTTCTCCATAGCCATAGTTCCTCCAGTTCCTGACTTTGCAGGAGGGGTCTGGATCCAGCCAGGTCCTCCTTGCCCCAAAGGTGGCTCTCCCTCATGCCCAGAGGGTCTAAACTGGCTCAGCAGGTGCAGCTGGGGGGAATTGGGCTGGCCCAGCACCCTGCAGAGGTCTCCAGCCCCACTGATAAGCCTACAGGGAGGGACAGGAATGTTGCTGCGTGGAGACGCCTCATTTCACAGATGTGTCTGTGTCTGCGCAAGAGAGGAACTTTCACAGTTTTATTGCTTTTCAAATATTTTAATGCAAGCCATTTGGTGTCATATTTTTAAAAAATGGGTACCAGCACAAGCTACATGCACATTAGCAACTGTCTCTCTATTAGTGTAAATACAAGAAGCAGAAAAGCACAGTCTGACTCCTAATCCATATGGTTATTCCAAATAGATTGCATGGTCTTAAACTTTGGCTTATTAGATTGGATCTTACATATGGAAAGAATTAAAATGCTGGATTTACAGTGCAGGCTAATCAGAACATGTTTAAATAACGATGCCCCAACAGCCCCAGAGGGTCACAGCCTCCCAGACACCTGGTGGAGAGGCTGATCCTACTCCCACAGCAAGAGCCTCCCCAAAGCCCGGCGTTGCAAGGGCTGCACCGTGGCGCAGGGCAGGGCAGGATCCAGCCTCCAGCACTCCAACAGAGCAGGCTGCGAGGAGGAAATACCTCATTTCCCACCGACTAGTCCATACAAGCAGAGACAATAGGGCCAAGTGTGCGCTGCCGGCAGCGCTCCCGCTTCGGAGTGCTGGCCAGCACGGGCTGCTCTCTGCCCTGACTCTTCCTATCTGAAAAAGCCATCAGCCCGCCTGCTCCTTCACTTAGAATGAAAGGTCACTTCAGGGCTTTTAGGGTGGTTTTTCCAAACAAAAGAATTATCTCGATTTTAAAATAATACCTTGCCCCGTGATTACAAAAGCTATTAAAAGCAAGGCATGATATCACTGTTAACAAAGCCAGAACTCACGGGAAGGTGGATATACATTACTTACTTCTGCTAATTCATTTCTGGACAAGGCCAGACACATCTCGGGTGCTTCAATACTTGCATGTCCACCACACAGACCTAAGCATACTCCCCCCACCAGAGAGTCTCCTTGCAGCAGTCCAAGCCTCTCCCCTTTTATTCCACTGATGTTGTTTCCATGTGAGTCAGTTGCCTTTTTATTGCTCCTCTAAAAACAGCTTTCTCCAAAGTTGCTGGATTTCTAGACTTGGAAGCATGACAAAAGAATGCACTGATTCACCCCCCTCCACACCGCTCTGCTCCCGCCGGCTGACACCTCCCCTGGAGCCGACGCACCACAGGGAGGTGACCAGTATGAACCAGTATGAATCCAGCAAAGGAGATGTGGTCTGGGGAACTGGAACCCAGCCACGTCTCCAGCCATCCTGGACTCTCCGATCTGCCTCTCTGCTGACCCAGATGACAAACCCCAAACCTGGTCTCACACCAGCCCCAGGACTGGTCCTGCATTGTGCCACACCACCCAAGCTTCAGTCCGTGTGCTGGAGCCAATGCCACCCACAGGAGTCCAGCCCCCTCAGCTCCATCCCATACTCAATCACACTGATCAACAATGCTCCTTTTCCTGGAGGGTCACCAGAAACTGTGCAGAGCAGAAGGACAGAGTTTCAAAAGCACAGCCAGCCCCTTAACAACTATGTCAAGTGGCAAGTCAGTTATTAGTCCCTTTAACTGCCAGAAAACATCAGCACCAGGGACCCAAGCAAGTGTTTAGTGTCTCCTCGACTCCCTGGTGCCAGGAAGTGCGCCACATGCTGAAGGGCAACCCATGGCCAGGCTGGCCAAGGAGCAGGATCACACCCCCAACCCATCCCTGCTCCCTCCTCCTCCTTGTCAGCCCTGGCACAGGCCATGAGCCACAGCCTGGGTTCACAGGAAGCCGCACACTGGGCTTCCAATGGGCACGTGCAACCAGGAACAAAATCCAGCCCCTCCATGGAGCTGCAAGGGGGTTTATCTGTGTCAAGCTGGCAGCACCCAGCACAGGGCAGCTTCCTGGGCAGGTCCTGAGAGCGCAGCTGAAACCCAGAATGGTTTCCCCACATGGTCCATACTGCCAGGTACACAGTGGCACCTTACCTGTGCTGAAACCATCATCAGATTCTGCTGTCAAAAGATGCAGAGGAACTTGGAAAGGCCACAGATGAATAACCCTGTTCAAACCATCCCCTCAGTACTGAGATCAGTTCTGCATAAACACACTGCACTATCTATGGCCTGACACAGTCTTCCTCTCTCCAGCTTCTCATTACTGAGGACCAGGAAAACAGAAGGAGCATGTGCTCCTTTTGGTTTTTAAGGAAATTATTAAATTGGGCTCAACTTTTCATCTTTCCCACAAAAAGGTGCTCTGTCATCTCGTGCCTGTTCACCTACGCAAAGACGAGATGACATCTCTGGCTAAAGGCCGACAGTTCTGCACCTCCTTGTCACTTTTAACAAGAAAATAATCCTGCAGAAACACTTGAAAAACAAATCTGTGTTGACACTCCTCATCTGCTAGGTACACTTTACAAAAGGAAAAAAATACTGCATTAGCGTTTGACCTCCTCACCTTTCTGACATTGGAAGAAAATAAAGAGGGAAGGCTCAGAAAAGCTGATGCTGAAGTAAGAATGTCAGGAGAGCAGGCAGCGCTCGAGGCTGGAGCCCCCAGCCCAGCAGGCAAGGCAGGGCTGAGTCAACCCAGGCAGAGGGGAGCTGTGAGCCAAGAGCATCGAGGAAGCTGTGAGGGGTACACAGAAGTCCCAGGGATGGGTGAAGAGATGTTTCTGCAGATGAGGGCATGAGGACTTAGAGAGGGACCATCCCCAAAAAGTTTCCCAGTCCAGTGAAGCCCTGGGACTCTGCAGTCAATCCCTCCACATGTGCGAGCAAACATCCTCCCACCTGCCTTATCTCTCCCCCACAGCAGCCCTGTTCCAGCTCCATCCTTGCACCATTACATGGTTGTGTAGTGCTGAGCGGGTCCTTGCACTCACAAGAGACTGCCTTGTCCTGCTCCAAGTGCTCCTGAACCACACTTACAGCTCCAGGCTTCTGCAGCCTGCGGGCAGGAACAAGAGGGTTTCCTCAGCTCCCAGCACTGTCAGCTGCTCCCTTCATTCTGGGCACGGTGGATTTCACCAAATAAGTCATGCTAACCCCACCTCCTCTTCCCTGAGCAGAGGCTACCAAGAAATAAAACTGAGCTTTGTCTTCTGAACAGCCAGACACACTCTCCATGAGAATGCTCCCAGCACAGGCAGCTTGCCCTTTGGACACAACACTCGGGTGACCTTCCACGTATGCAGGCACCAGATGGTCTCCTTGCTCCCCCAGTGTGGCTGGGCACAGCTCTGCTGCTGCCTCGCCGGGCACAAGTCCTTGCCTGTAGGAGGTGGGGGCACTTCGAGGAACTCACGGAAATATTTTCCCACCAGTAGCTGTCGGCCTGAGCTAATGCGACATGACACGTATCTCACTACGAACAATGTGCTGACATTCAGAGCCTGCTCACCATGTTCCCAACTGCGCCACTGTCACCGCAGCGAGATCACAGGCAGGGGGATACATTTCCCCCCGAGCTTCTTTCAAGCACCCCTTTGAGGTGCCACTGCTATGGAAGGCTCGGCAATCCCTCCACAAGACAGCTTCGTAACAGGTAGCACAGTACCGTGGTAATGTCAGCTGGAACAGGAGGACAGAGAGAGAGGCAGCGCTGGCTGAACAAGAAGTCTCCTGCAAAGCCATTCTCATTAGTGTCCAGGCACACCGCCAGCTTCACATCCTGCAAAGATGGCCCTGGACTCTGCCATGTCTCTGTAAAAGGTGCAGCTACACACAAGAGCAGGAGTCAGACACGAGTGCCAACTGTTTGCAGCCTAAAGACAACCCTTCCACCAACAGCACCGTCTGAGAACCTGCTCTGGTGCCTGTCCCTGCAACACCCCCAGGGAAGTGGATGGGAAGCTCTTGGGACAGATCCCCTCCAGGCTGCAGGTGGGGAAATGCAGGGAGCATGACAGAGCATGGTTTGTGTGCCGAAACCCCGACACCCGCCCGTGCCCTGCTTACACAACAGCATTACACAACACGGCACTTCCGCAGATTGCATAAGGCCAGGACTGGCACACCCGAAACCCCGGAGGTGGCAACGTGCTGGGACAGCAAACCCACCACTGGTCACCCAAAAGCACATTCCCACCATGCTGCCTCCCCACTGGCCCTTCCAGGCCACTCCTGAGAGGAGGCAGCCCAGCACAATGTCAAGAAGCATCACGGCACGATACCAGCAGGCAAGAGAAGGAGCTATTTCACCACATCATAGGAAGAGGCTGATTTGACCCCAAATCACAGAACCTGGGGAGTTCTTTCTTGCTGGACAAAGAAATTGTTGTAACTTCTGGAGAATTTAAAGTAAATTTCATTAGGGATCATCCAGGGCCAGCCCGGCACAAGAGACAAGCGGCAGTTCCCCAGTCTGCAGGTTTCAGCTGGGTGACAAAGGCAATACTGGGGTCATCAGCAGTTTGTAGCTTCTACCCCAAGCTATTGAGAGAAGGAGCAGCACTGCCAGGTGCTGCCATACAGCAGCACAGGTGTGAACTCCTGGTCCCTGTTTCAACAAAATCCATCCAGTACATCCCAGTGTGTGAAAAACAAGCATCTACCACACCACACAGCACAGAGAAGGCTGCTTGGAAGGACGAGGCTTGGGTTTCTTCCCCAGCCACTAAAGTCTCCATTTTCTGTACCCAAGCTAGATGCCTGCGGCCTGAGCAAGGATTTACAACAGCATAAACTTCAGAGTCCCTCTGCTTCTCAAGGAAGTATCAGGAAATAAAAGGGCAATTGCATTAGTCAGTCATCAGGAGTTCAGGGTTTCTGCTTGGTTTCAATGACAGCAGGTAAAAAAAATTGCTCAGCTTGCCTGACTGCAGCCAGCAGCACCGCGGGAGGCCAGACACGTCCCTTCCCAATGCACGGCACACACAGCGCTGGCTGGGAACCCCACGGCCACACACCACACCACCACCACCACCACCTCTGCTCTGGTAAGCGCCAGGACCAGGCTCAGGTCATCCAGGGTGTCCCTCCCCAGCACGGCAGAGCAGGTCCCAGCAGGAGCCATTGTCTCAGCCTGAGCTCTGCTCTGCTCCAGTGGCTCTTGCCCGTGCAGGGGGTGGATGGAAATGCAATGCTTGGAGGGTCTGAGCAAACCTGTGAAGTCCTCCCAGCTTGTGGGCTGGTGTGGAGCATTTCACCTCTATTGAAAGTCCCACCAAGATGAGATTTGCCTCTTCCACAGCTGCATCCCACCAGCACCCTCCTATCACCTTGGGACACCAGCCCCTGCTCTCCCTGGGCCCTACACCCACGTTCTCAGTGGTGGCAGAAGCACCATCAGCAAGGTCACAGACATCCCCACCCATCTGTTACCTCGCAGTCTGCTCAGTGGGAAGGCCACCCATATCTGTGGGAACGCTTTTCAAGGTTACATTATGAGCAAATTCCAGTTTTTCTCGTAACACAACTAACCAAATACCCCTATCCAGATCTGAAACTCGTCCTTGGAAACCTCACTAACATCCTTCCTTCTTCCTCTGTGTATCCTCTCCACACAGCTCTTGGCTGGTGACCAGACAGCCAGTTTCACCCACAGTGCTCCCCCCAATAATTGGTTTCTTACCTCATGTAACAACTCCTAAAAGGCCACTGCAAATCCTTTCAACAAAAGCTGAGGTAGCCAAATCCAGCTTCTACTAGCCTCTTTCCCTCTCCTCCCCCACAGATAAGTCTTCTACTTGGAGCTACTAAAGTTGGCTGAAAATAATGATAACTGACAGATGCTGGGTTAAATAGGCCACAGTCTTTCCCTCGGGCCTAATTTAGACCGGATATCAAAATGATACAAAATATCATTGCTTGCCTTCACTCCATGAGGACATCTGTAGATAGACCGATATTAACTCCTTCCTGGGAACATGGTGTTTGCACTGTCACCTTGCAAGAAAAGGTACATTTCACCTGATCTCCTCCTGCCCTGTATCCCATGCTCCAAGGTGGCTCCTCAGCAAAGTCTCTTTAGTTCCAGCCCAGCTTAGTGCCAGGCAAGTCGCACCAGCCTGAGCCTCTGCCCCTCACACCACAGCAGCCTCAAACCACAACCCACCCATGGCACTGCAGCGTGCAGGGCGACAGGACCCCCCACACCAGCACCTATGGACACATGGCTTGCACCACTAGGACAGGTAATTAGAGGCTGTATTCTAATGAATATGCACAAGGGGGCAGAGTCAGAGTTGTGCACCTGAGGTAAAGTTTTGCATATTTTAATTTTTCAACACTTGGCAGTGCAATTTCACTGCATTCACTTGACCTCCTGCATCCTGTTTCCTAGGAGGCTTGTTGGGTTTGTGTCTCTTCAAAGGAAGAGGAAATGTTACAAAAGAATCTCCTTTGCCTCCATCAAGCACTCAGGGTAAAGCCCAGGAGCAATCCCAAGCCCCAGCCCAGACAGGGTGCACGCCCCATCCCCACTGGCACCTGCCTGCACCAGAGGCAATGGACCCATCCACTGACAAGACTGAAATGTCTAACTAGCAAGTCTCATTTTCAGTTGCTTATAAATTTGCCAAGGGTTAACTGATCAGCCCCAATTTTCCATGGCAAATACATCAGCTGGACTGGATATATTGATTTGAAGACTTAATTCAGAATTTCTTGGTTATTTCTGAGAAATATTTCTGATGTAAACTCTCCATCTCTCCCACTCTCTTCACTTTAGAGGGCAAAAGCACGTTCTGTGTTCAGAAAAAACACGAGTTTGATTTACAGAGTTATGCTATCACATAGTTACTGCACTGAACAATGAGCAGTGAAAGCAGCTCCAGTAGAAGCAGCAGCGTTACAGCCACCTCCACTCCACACCTGCCCACAGCTGGCTGCAGCTACAGCCCTCGAAGCTCTCCAGCTCTGAGAGCTCAGAGCTCCTGAGGCCTCAAGAAAACCCACAGAGCAGGCCAAGGCTGAAGAAAACACAGTGCTTTAAAGTGAAGTTGAATTCAAAGAAAATCACTTCATCGGTTTTAGAGTTATAAATGTTAAACTCAGGAAGGGGATCATTTGTGCTCCCATAGACTCATAAAACTGCATTAAACTACGTTAAAAAGACATTATTTCCATGCCCCAAATCCAGCATTCAGGAGTTAGGAATGCCTCTGCAACCTGCATTTGACCTTGTTTCTTTCAGTTGCAACATACTTGGCTTGCACTGGTTTTCCTCTGAGAAGCTGGGTGCAGGCAGGTGCTGAATGCTGGAGCTGCTCTGTGAACAAACTGAAGACACAAAGTCGTGGACACTGATGCCATCAAAATCCAGCTTTGCCTGCTGGAGCTGGAAAGTGTGGGTATAGGAGACAAAAATGGTTGGTTGGTTGAGGGAAGCCTCACAGAACACTGCTTGCTGTACTCGGCACTGGCAGATCCTGTGCTGCCCAGGCACTGCTGCCAGGCTTCAGACCCTGTGGGGCTGGAGAAGGGATTGCAACAGGCTGGCAGCCCCCAGAGCTAGGGGAGCAGCCTGCTGCCCACATGGCCTCACTGGAAAGCAGCGTCGTGGGTCCTGCAGACCCAGCAACTCTCCCCAGCCCTGCCTTGGGCTGGATGAGTCCAGCGCAGGGCTGTGAGGAAGGGCACAGGGCTGCAGGGTACAGGCCGAGCCTGGCAGCAGGCTGGGCAGCACGGGCACGAGCAGCTGCACGCGTGTGCCAATGAATCACACACTTAACTGGACACCACCGAGCACAGCCGACCTGTCAGCGTGTCAGTACGGGGACTCCTAATCCGAGTCTGTGTCAGGGACAGCCAACGGCCTCGGCATAATTGCAGAGAGGCACAAGCTCATGGTCTGGCAGCAGAGATGCTGCTACTGATCCGACACGTGGAGCAGGGGAAGGCAGCAGCGGCCACCAGTGCCCAGCATCAGATCCTTGGAGCCCACGCAGCTGCCCCTCTGTCTGCCAGCCCACACCAGCCTGCAGCACCCCAGCAGAGCCCAGCCATTGCTATAATCAAGCTCTCCCTCCTTCAGAGGGCAGGGAAAACAGGGATGCCACAGAAAAGGGATTCCCTCAGCCTGTGGGCAGCCAAGCAGTGTTTATACCTGTGTGTGGTACCCGCCACTCTGCCATGCTGAAACGTCAGGGTAAAGAGCCAAAGTATGTCAGAGCCCCCAGCAGCAGCTCTGGTGGTTTTACTCACATCATTAATAAATTAAACTTTGAGATTTGGAGAAGATAATGGCAACAGCTGTTTCCTGGCATTGCACCTTTCCTGGATCACACCTTTCCCCTTGACAGTGTAAGAAGTATGAGACCAGCATCACCTCTGCTCCCACAGAGACATGGAACCCTCTCAGACATCACACGGGAAACACCTCCTGGGGTCAGCTGCAATGAGAGGGAGAGGCAAAAGAGCAGAGAGCAGTGCCCCAGGTTGCCCAGACCTGTGTGAAATGTTGCTGGGATTCCCAGCATCCACAAGCAGGAACACAGTTTGCCAACTTACCCTCCAAATGAGGGACCCAATTTTCTGGAAGCACTGTGAACTGCAGGCAGTTATTAATGGGGTGCTGGTCCTGCTTCCCAGCCCTGCACTGCAGGATTTGACCAGGGCATGCTGAGCAGCCATCACAGAGCTGTGAGACAGCCCACAGACCCCAGGGGCATCGCTGCCAAGCACCTTCCCAGAAGGACAGCCTGAGGCCTGGATCTGTGCCCCCTACCTGGCGAGGCAGAGGCTCAGGTTGCTCTATGGGCACAAGGAATGAATCTCTCCTGCAAAATGAAGCGCTGCTCAGTGCACAGCAGGATGTGCCACTGAGCTGACATCACCACCAGCTCTCCGTGGCACATCCATATGGCTGGCCAGCAGTGGGCATGTTCTTTCACTTACATTTCCCTCAAGTTTTGATACTACACCAGGAGCTGCAGCAAAGCAGTTTAATGCCCAGGGTGATTGTGTAGCTGGATCGTGATGAGAGGGCTTTCCCCAACGGCAGCCCAAGCAGCAATGAGACGGCATCATGCATCAGCCAGGTTGTGCTAAGCTCAGTCCAGGGACAGGTGTCTGAGCAAAATCTCTCACCTCACTCCAGCCATGCCTCAAGGGGCACCCACGTGTATCCCCACCTGCCCAACACCTGCACACTCCCCACAGAAGTAAACCCAGGCGTGCCAGCAGAGCCCAAGCAAGGCAGTGGCTGTGCCTGGCTGCTCCCCCTCCCCACCACCAGCACTCGGGGTACAGGCACAGCTCAGGGGTGCTCCCATGGATGCCAGGGAACAGATCCCCCAAGGTCCAGAGGGGCACACCCAGACCATCCCTTGCTGTCTACTTCCACCCAGCCCCATCCCCAGATCCAGCCACCCCCCACTGGGATTGAAGAGCCATCTCTTCTCCTGGCCAAGTAGCATCTCCTCTGTGAGCAGACAGAATAAGGCAACAAACTATTTCATTTTTACTATTTGTATTTGACCTTTTTATAATGTTTGCTTTTTCCAGCATAATCCCTTAAGAACACGACTGATGATTTATAACAAAAGAATATCTCTATAGTGGGTGCCTTGCAAGACCTCTCTCCTGCTGCTTTAGAGTGATTTACTTTTGGATTAGCCTCTGATAGAGAAGGGCTCGGCTGACGATTTGCCCTCATATATCAAAAGGGAAATCCTTAAGACATCACTATAAAACAGCAGGAAAGAGCACCTGCCTGACTCATAAACTTATATGATGTGGTTTAGTCAGATAGGCCATCTGCTTCCCTTACATACCCATATGTCCTTCGCTGCTCCCCGCTACCTCACTGTTAACTTTGGTGATTTTCTCCTTCACTTCCGCAAAGCTAAAATAGAGAAATGAATCGAATGATAAACTTTGATGCAGATGGAAACAAGTGCAGTAGCCGCTGTCTCTGCCTTCTAGTTGCACAATAAATAATGACAGTGAAGGTGAGGAAACACATGTCTGCTCTTCGTTAGAGCCATCATATAAACTCAATGTGCCAAATCTGGCCCTGGCCTACACCCACATGGTTCAACCAACTTGGGCGAGGAGAGGAAAGATCCACTCTTGGAGCGTGTCTTTGCCAAACCCTGGCTGTTCCTAACAGGAGCAGGCCATGGTCCCCAGCATGGCTGCACTCCCGTGCTGGAACCTCTTCCCATGGCCAAGGGATGGTTGTCCAGCCAGGGTTGGCCTCAAACAATCCTAATGTTTAGGGAAAAAATACAAGAAACTGGAGTTTACTCCCTTCCCTATGACAGGAAAACGCCCTCCATCCTAATGATTACCTATTTAGAAACGGAGCCAAACTATATATCAAACCTTCATCCCCAGTGACCAAACAGACTTCTGTCCCCTGAACTCACCTATGTCCCCTTTGAATCCATTTCTGTCTTGGTTTCTACAACAACCCATAGTCATTAACTCCAGGGGCATATCTGAACATCATGATATAAAAGGTACTACAGCTTCAAAACTGCTGGCTAGCTTCATTACATACCCCCAGCTCTTGCCCAAGAGGAAGGCAATTAGTTGTTTTCTAATGAACCTTTGCCTTCCACGCATGACTGCACATGGCTGGTCAGCACCCCCAGGGACCAACCCAACACTCCTTTCCCATGGACAACCTGCTCTTCTAGCCTGCCTCGCACAGGAGTTCTTTCACACCACCTTCTCCTCCTTTCAGCCTCCTCAGAGGTTCATTCTGCCTTTTTGGCGAGAGAGGGCTTGACTAGCACATCACTTGCTATATCCAAAATGTGCTTGCAAAGACCACTGCAGCTTTTCAACAGCGTAACTTTGTCTGGCCCTCTATCCTCTTTGGTCATGCACAGCCATCAAACACCACTGTTCCTTTACACCTCTCATGAGGAGAAAACCAATAGATCCTGACTGCAGCCACAATCCCAAAGAAAATGCCAGCATGCCTGCCCAGGGAAGTGGAAAGCAGCCTGCATGGAGGCAGAGAAAGCCACAGGCACTCATTCTGCAATGAGAGCATGTCTGCATCCCCTGGCCTGGGCAGGCTGCTGCAGTGCAGGGAGAGGGGGGCTCACACCAACCAGCCCTGGGGGCACGGGGAAATCGGCCTCCCTGCAGCTCAGGGGGAAAGAAAACCTTCTGTAATTTACGTCCTTTTTTAATGTTCGTCTTGCTTTTTAATTTCCCAAAATCGAGTCCCTGGGAGTTCATTTTTCTCCTCTGCAATAGAGTAAGGCAAGCGGAGGTTTTTCCGGCTCTCTGGAGAGCTGCCTATAGCCTACCACAGAGTGGATAAAAACCCGCATAAAAAGACCACCCAAGGGACTGGGAAAGTGGTCCCCAGAGGGAAGAAAGAGGCATTTTGTTTAGAAAGGCTGAAGCACAGACAATTACCCAAAGCAGAAAAAAAAGCCCCCATGAAATCTCCTGCTCAGCTTTTCCCTCCAAGAGCCCAGACAGGAGCACTGGCCGGCACTGTGCTGTGCCAAGGGCAACAGAGCTGCCAGCACGGGAGAAGGTACCAGGGAGCACACGTGTGTGTGCATGCATGCACCAGCACGTGTCCTTACGGAAAAACCAGCAGCATCTCGGGCACAGGAAACACTTCAGCGCCCTTCCCCTTACAGAGACCCCAGTTTGTTGCTCACTAACTGTGAAGCAAACGGCTCGAGCCCCGCAGCTGATCTCCACAGAGATCCAGCTATTGCAACACTCAGAGCGTGCTTACCCGTGAGGTGTCTGCTCTTACACACCCAGCAACAATGGCCTTGCACACCCATGAGGGCAGCGGCCTTGCTGGCCCCGCTGCCAGCCTGCAGTGACCCTGCAGGGAGTGCCCAGTGATCCGGCCACAGGCAGCGGGAGCGGGCAAGGCAGAGCACGGCTCGGGCAAGGGCTCTCTCCAAGAAATTAGAAGTGGAAAAGGCATCACATTAACCTCCTTAATTTTTCATTTCTGACACACACTGTTTTCTCCTCATTTCAAAGAATTTCAAGTTAATGTCTGGAGGGCAGAAAAATCCATTTCCCAATATGCCTGCTGCAGCTTTTTCACCAATCGACTGCCCTTCCTGGTACAATCACTGGGACATTGATTTTTTCCCTTTTTTTTTTTCTAGAGCATCATCCAAAACTCTATCAATGCAAACAGCATCTTTGAAAAAAATACCAGCAATACAAAGCAAGATGCTTTCTCCACCCTTTAACCCCAATGCTGCAGGAAACCTCTGCCTGGTACCAGTTTTAGTAGTGTCTATTGCACTGTGGCAGGGACAGAGGCAGGCCCAAGGTTGCACATACAATAGCCTGGGTTCTGGTGAGCCTGGCAAAACTCTCCTCCTATTACTATGCTAAATAAACACTTCACTCAACAGTCTTGGCACTTATTAAGCACCTGGGAGAGAGACTGCCTCACATTGTCCAAAACACTCTTAATTACCGTTTAATCAAGATCTCTTCCCCTCTAGGAAGAAAAAAAAAAAAAAAAAAGGTGGGTAAACATTTGCATGTATTTTCCACTGCAATCACATTACACATCTCTGTGACAAGCAAATTCTTGGCAGAGCTCAGGAAGAACGAGCTGCCTGTGCAGGAGCATCACAGCACAGCCTGCTCAGCCAAATAGCCTTAGGTCCCCCCTTCCTTAGGTAAGGAACAGAACCAGGAGGATTTCCTGGCACATGGACTAACGCCATCAAATGCTTCTTTTATTTGTTGTTGACACATGTATAACAGTAGAAGAATCACTAAATAGCCTTGTAATATCTTGATTTATGGATTATTCTTCCATACAAATAGCACATGGCAAGGACAACATGCCTTCACGCTGTATCTCTTCTAGCACAGGAGCACTGGATTCCTGCTATTAGCACCCACAAATCCCAGGCGGCACAGGGCTCAGCCAGGCGCAGATGGGATGCCCAATCCCATCCTAACAGAGCAGGTAAAGGCACAAAGCACTGCGTGGGCGTTTAGACACAAATCTTTTTCCTTTTTGTAAGCCTTCTCGAGCTGGATTTTCCCTGAGCAACTCCTGCATGCAGCTTTAGAACTGTGCCTGGTGATGTGCAGCTGTTTCCAGAGGCCAAAGGCCTGGGGAGTGCTCTGTGGCACAGAGCTGGCAGCAGCGCCAGCCCCAGCCAGCACACAGCCTGGGCTTGGGGTGCAAGATCCTGCACAGAACCTCCCTTCTCCTCCACTTCACACGCAGCTCTTCCTTAAGATACAGGGGATTTGTCTAACTGATTTGACTGGCAGTTGCAGTGCTCTGACAAAAATGAATTTATATCCCTGAAGCACATGAAAGAGAAGGGCCTTTGGGACAGTATCACTACACTGCTTTCACGCCAAGGGCCAGGTCCCACACGGGCCAGGCAGGGCTCGGTCTGGGTCACACCACCACTGCCTCTATCACAGTCAAAAACACACCAAGCAGTGCTCTCTGAAAGCTCTGGAAAGGAGCAGGATCGTGTCCAGGGCATGTGTTCCAGCACCCCTGTGCTGCACCTGACTAGTTCTGTTGACTAAGTGACAATTACCCGGGACTCACTGCTGGCGATAGACTATCAATGGCATATGACTTTGCATTTTAACAGCCACTAATCTGCCTGCTAAACCCAGAATATCAGATTAAATCACCTAACGTGATCTTTTGAGTACAGCAAAGCAGAGATCTGATGATAGTGATTTAAACAGTTGCTGGTGAAAGCATCCCAAGAAGCTCAGCTGCAATATTCCAACACGGATGTTCAGGCTTTGGGCAAAGGGGACACCTGTCCAGGAGAGAGGATAAACTGACTCCCCAGTACCTTTTACACCGTGAATGCATTCAGAAGATCCAAAGCTCTTCATAATGACAGGCTTTGGGAAAAGGGCAAGAGCCCCCAGGGGAGATGGGCACAAAATGTTTCTCTAGGTCACATAAGCAAGATGTAGGTAAAAGGGTCTTGGAGTACATATTAAACCAATATTCATTTTTATGAATGACTGAATTTCTTCCATTTCTCCTCCCTATGCATGGTACAACATCCTCACATAGACAACAGGCAGTCAACCAGAGATGTGCACATCCATGTTCACGTGACAACAACGTGACCAGGAGCTGCATGAACTGAACCCAACACAGACTCCAGCTCCAAATTAGCATTCAGACACAAACTGAGCTGTGTCAGTGCTCCTATGCAAACCAAACTAGTCTAAGATTATCTCTGTTCTCAGCCCATTTACCAAATAGGTCTCGTAGTGAACATGTGCTGACTCTTGATCTAGGGAATGCGTCCAAGGAAAACAGCTGCCAGAGGCTTCACTGCGAATGAACACTGTGTGCTAAAGGAGTCCCGTGCCTGACACGGAGCTGGAAAGCTGGCTGGAGGCTGAAGTGGGGACAGACAAAAAGTTCACTCCCTCAAGTGCCATCTCTTAAGAAAGCCACACACTGACACAAAGGGCAGGGCAATCATTTGCAGCCACCCCCAGCCTAGAACAGTCCTCTACAGGAGCACAAACTCCTGCTGCTCTCTCTGGAGGAGTCCCCCCCAGCCCAGCCACACGTGCCTGTTGGGCACTGAAGCCCACCGGGTGTCTGCACAAGCTGTGCAGAGCTGCCCCTGCTTCTGTGCCTTCCCTCAGCTCCACGGGAGGATGGGTCACCCCATCAGCAGCTGGCCTGACCAAAGACCCCTCCAACAGCACTGCTCCCACCCCAGGCACAGCTCCAGGCCAGCACTGCTCCCCTCTGCAGGGGGAGGGATGGCAGTCTGAACCAGCACTAACAAACCTACTAATTAAAAACTTGGGAAGGACTTAAAATTCACTTTCCTGGGGAACATGAACAATTTGAAAAAACAAACCAAACATTTTTCTTTCATAAACAGGCGGTGGAGCCAGGATCTCAGCATGCTGCAGCCAGGAACAGTGGCTGGGAGCAGGCTAATGCTCATCTTTGCTCCACTGGCTGCTCCCCATTGCTACCCTGAAAAGCTTCATCACCATGGGCAGAAACACCAAGAGGAACAGGCTGGCTGCTGCTCTGTCAGTTAAACAAGACATTTCCCATGTTGTGAAATTAGCATCTGACTTCACTGCTTTCTCCTTCCCTCATCCTTTGAAAATACATTTTCTCCAAGATTTTGAGAACCTACAGCAAGGAAGGTAGAAACCCATTCAGGGTACACAAAAGAAAGGTCATCAAGTGCATCTGGACAAGTTTTAAAGATAATTACTCATTTTCATATCCTCTTTCCATTGTCCTGGGAGCACCAGATATGATACAAACAGCCTTCCTTGAAGCCTTTTCTTGGCATGCCAGGGTGCTAAGGGTCTTCAGAGGAAACTCTGAAAACATTCAGAGCCGGGCTGTGATACCCTTGCATCTCATCGACGTGCACATCCCAGTCAAGAGCTAACGTCTGGTGCTGAGGATGTCCGTCCATTTCCCGCTGAGCCCACAGCAGGATCGCTCTGGGCCTGGTTAGTGAAGTCCCAGCACAATAGTGCTGCGAGGCCCTTAATCACGCTGTGCTTTAGCAGCATTCCTTGGCCCAGCAGAGCACACCAGCAGTATGAGACGTGAACAATGGCCAAGCTTTGTTTCCATGTTCCTGTCTCCTGAGCCCATGAGGAACATCTGGTTGCCTTCCTTCCACTGCAGAGGGTGGGCATGGGTGGGTCCCCACTGACAGCAGCAAGGCTACAGCGAGCAGCACACCCCGAGCAGCCTATTGATCGACATAAGATGAGGCAAGACCAAGGACGTGCTTGGAGAGGTGCCTGCAAGACTTTTGCCACGCTGGCAGCAGAAATTAGAATCTGTGTGAATGTCAGCACTGCAAACAAAACCAGGATGAAAGACTTGACCATGGCCTGCAGAGAAAGTGGCCGCTTGTTTCCTCGCTCCACCGACTGGAGCTGGAATCACAGCACCACGCTGTACAACTCTTCCTGGTTCCTGCCAGGACATGGGCATCTGCTCCGAGGGCTTTAACCACATCAGAGGATGCCACTCAGGCTCACAGCCAGTTTCAGTGGCAATGCAGGACCAAGAAGCAGGAGTCAGCAGCCCAGCACCCCACAACCTGTGCTCGGTCTTGGAAGGGTTCAGGAAATCTCTTCCACAGAAGTCCCACAAGAACACTGTCTGTGCAAAGCAGACACAGTCCTGCTTCTGAGGGACGTTCACCACGTGAGACTCCCATTACGCAAGGGAGGTGAGGACACCATTCTTTCATCCAGGAATGGAGGAGCAGCCAGGGCACTCACTCCTTGCTTTGAAGGGGTTCAAGTTCCAGGTATGTTCAAGAAACAACTGAATGTGGCACTGAGTGCCATGGTCTAGTTGACAAGGTGGTGTTTGGTCAAAGGTTGAACTCAATAGTCTCAGGTCTTTTCCAGCTGAATTGATTCTGTGGTTCTGTGTCCCTCCTCTTAGGGGTGTTTGGTAGGTGTTCCTTGGGATAGGCAGACAGCAAGAGTGCACGCACTGCTGTGCCTCTGGAAAAAAAGGCTTTTAGAAAATAAACTTGATTCTGGGTTTTTCTACAAATAATTCATATAAAGTAACTCCATAGTGGCAGCTTGTCTGATTTGAGAGCCAAGGCATAACTCAGAGAGAGGCTGGGGGGCTGTGAGATGTTGGCGGGAGACACCAAGTCCCCGAGAGGTTTCAGGAACATGCCGGCCGCACAGTTCCCTGCTGAGGAGTTCAGGCAGATGCACAGCAACCTGGCTCTCACTTGCCACACCTGCAGAGGCCCATGACTGCAGAGCCACTGAGACTAGGGCTGTGATGGCACAGGCAGAAGCCTGGCCCTGAGCTGTGCCATGCTCGGGGCACAGCTCTCCCCACCGGTGCAGGGCAGTGATGGAGGCACTGCCTGGCGTGTGTCTGTCCACCGATGTGACCCAGCAGTTTGTCCTGGGTCCTCAGGGCAAGGGTCCAGCCAGCAAGTGACACGCTGGCTATAGGCTCAGCAGCTCCATGCAGCTGAGAGCCCAGCACAGAGGGAAGCCTGGATTAGCTCCTGGCACTGTAGGAAGTGCTATAATAGCAGAAGCAGAGCAGCAGGCAGCAATTGTGGAGCCTGAGCAAAAATCCCTTGTTTTCACTGGCTAGTTCTGGTTTCATGTTTCTGATCTTTTAAACATCAGGCACTCCCCAAGCCTGGCCAACAGCTCCCTAACGCAGCAGTCTGCTCTGCCAGCAGCCTGACCTGTGCCAATGGGTTTCCTCCAAACTGCCAGCTCCAGGCTGGAGACAGAGCTCCAGCCCCACTGCATATGGGCTGGCAGCAACCCCCAGCAGCAGGAGCAGCTGAGCTCCCCCCCCCAGAGGAGAGCAGCACCATTCCCCTTGCCTCCAGCCAAGGCTCACGACTCCAAGGCACTTTTCCCAGCCTGTCTCTGCAGGCAAACCCATGAGTGCCCCAAACCAAGGCAGCAGAGGCACAGGGAGCAGTCTGCAATGGCATGGTGCAAGACCAGTATAAACCAGTGCCAGCTGCCACTGACACATGCTCTGCTGTCAGCCCAGCCACTTAACCACACTGTTTTTTCCCTGGCTGTAAGGCAGCCAACAGCAAACCTGCTTGTTTCCCCTTCCAAAGGGGAGAGAGAGAGAAGGGAGCTTGTGGAAAATAAAATCACTCTCAACAGCCTGGAAAAAGCTGCATGTTATAAGACCACAGAAGTGATGAGAGGTTGTGTGGGCAGGTGAAGGGTTAACAGGTGGAAGCCAATGCCCCTCTACCAGGCAGCCGATATTTCTATCAATAAATTATGCATCAGCATCTAGTAATAATGACCTAGCAGCCAACGCTATTTAAAACAAACCAATCGATGGTATTAACGTAATCCCCAGGAGAAAACAAGACACCGCACACAGCGCTGGGATCGGGGCAGATCGGGCCAAGGAGAAAGGGACCTTTGGGACAGCAGTCAGCCAGAGGGGACAGAAAGGTCCCCGAGCTGCAAGGCCAGGCAGGGGCTCTGGTTCAGCCAAGAGCAGAGAATAGAAATCACCTCCCCAGCCCTTCGCCACAGCCACCACAGCCTTGGGCAGGGCTGGCACCGAGACCACCCGGCTGGCTCACCCGTGTGGCAGCTGCTGCAGCCCAACTCGATCCCCCAGGCCAGACCCTGCCCGAGCACAGAGGCGAATGGCTGCTGCCCAAGCAGCACACTGGCCCTCACTGCCGGGCAGGGGCCACAGCCCACCCACAGCAGGCATGATGGACTTAATCCTACTTATCCCCAGTGCTGCTCACCGTGCAGAGCCACCAGAACCTGGAGGGGAGCAGGGATTTGGGAGCTGTTGCACCCCAGCAGCCATGGCCAGGCCCCAGGAGCACGGGCCCTGTGCACAGATACAGGGCTCACCAGCCCACACATATAACACACTTCATGTGCATTCTCCATATTAATAAACGGGGAAAGAAGGAACCATCAATCTATGAACTGCCAATTTGCACAGGACTAGCTCTTTTACTGGCTACGCACTAGCACCTTTTACAGCCCATTAATTACTTTCTCTAATAAAGTTTGACAAAATGATAACTTGCCCATGAAAAGTGTTGTAATAAATACATTTTCTCTAACTTTGGACCATTCTTGCATGTCTGGCTCATAAACCCCTCCCACGGTTCAGTAACTTAGAGCCTACCTGTACTTTTCAGGGAAGGCGGGGGCCCCGGCACGGTGGCTGCTGCACAGCAGCAGGACAGTGGCACTGGTGCCACAGCCAGCAAGCAGGGGCCTCTGCACACTGGCAAGAGCTGGCCCCACTCTGGCACATACAGCTCAGGCTGAGCAGGGGGGACCACAGCAGTGCCCTGCAGTTCCTGCTTGCCTGGTGGGTCCTGGGGACACCACAAAGCCTGTGCTCAGGGCACCCCCTCATTTCCCACTCCTTGGGTCACACATAGATCCCTCAGCTCAAACCCCTGGCAGTGCCCACGACAGGGTCAGCCAGCTGCATCCACAGCAGAGCCAGCTCTGGATGAGGAGGCTCAGGGTCTCCACGAGCTTGAGTGCCGTCACCACGTCCAAGAAGCCAGATACTGTCTCCCATGAATGCAGCCTGCACTGCTTCTACACTCCCTGTCATTTCACTTCCCATGCCAGGCACTAAGACACATCATGTTTCCTAGGCTGATGCTGACAGCTTGGGATGCCCACTGCTTCCATTATTTCTTTATCTACATAAGGCCACAGCTGAGCTCAGTAGACAATACAATGGCTGAAGCTGGTCTTTCCTAATACAGAAGCAGGAAGCAAGTGGTATGTTTTAGTCTCAATTCCAAATTATAAGCTGTTAAATGACCTTTTTATTACACTGCTTAGGAGCACTAAGCAACCCAACTCATCTGAGACAGAAACTGTCAGCCCTGTAAACAGGAGCATTGGAGACTGGCTCCAGAGCTAATGGTCAGCACGGCCGGGCATCACTGCAGATGAAGCAGGAGGCACATCTGCCCTCGGTTCCCCTTCCAGCCTCCTGCCCTCTCCTGAGGCCGGCCAGCTGCTCTCTCTGGCCCAGGCACAGGCCCAGGCAAAGCCCACAGAGCTACCACTGTCACCTCTGCAGAGGAGCACAGCGAGTGCAGCAGCTTTGTCCAAAGGCCTGAGCGGGCTGGCACAACGATGGCACACCCTGGTGCTGCTGCGAGCCGGCCCCACGTTCACTGTGCAGGCTGTGCTGCTCCCCCAGCAGCTGAAGGCTCCTTCCCTCTTTAATTAGTTGAGTGACTCTGCTCTGCCCAATAAAATCATCACCCCCCTCAGCAGTGCCATGCCGTGGAAATTTATGATCATAATTTAGGGCTGAATTACCACCGTCGGTACCTGTGCCATATGAATTACTCAGTCATATTAAATTCAACTGTTGATTTTGCAGGGTTATGTGAAGCAGGAACACTTAGAGCCAATGAAATAATGGAGGAGAAAGAATTATGGCCAGGGAAGTTACATTAGTTGTTCAAAGCACCCTGCACAGAGCCCACCTGCCCATCCCCAGCCGAGGGCTGCCTGCCCCTAGCAGCGCTGAGCTCCTGGGATCATGCAAGCTGGGAGCTGCAGCTGGTCCTCTCCCTGCTCCCCATGGCCAGGATCTCTGCTGTCAGAAGATCTGGAGGAGTATCTGTCCCTAGCAAAGAGTTATGGAACTCCTTCAGGCACTTGCACTGGCATGAAAGAATCCTTCCATTTCTGAATCCAGCAGCCCCCAGGGCAAATGCTGTGGTAAGACTTTTGTGTCCATGTACATACAGAATTTGCTGGTCTGTACAGTCACAGACAGAAGCTCAGGGACACTCAGCACAGCACCAGGGGCCTCAAATCCAACATGATCTGAACCCAGCACTGACCTGACTTTCACACAGATACCTGTGAAGACTACCCTACAAAGTCAGAGCAATGAACTTGAATTCCTGCCAGCCTAGACACACTTGGTCCAAGACTTCAGATCCCAGCAGCCCACTCTGACATAGAAAAGGCAAAACCTGGAGCCCTGCAATGCTGCAAACTGGAAACAAAAAGCCCTTTGACTGGAAAGCCTAAGTCTCAAGCAAGCTCATTTTGGAGTGAGGGCTTTAACAGCTTATGTGCAGGCAGGATTTCTAATGCACAAAGAGCAAAGTGCATTTGTATATGGAACAAGTATTAATCAACTAATGCAGAAAAAATGTCCATCAACAAAAAAGAAAGCCTGAGATGCTTTATTACAATCCTGAGAGTTTTGGTATTGGCAAAATAATTACCTCAAAGGAAGTTACAAACCCTCATTTTACACAGATCTCTTCATGTCCATCCCAGACCTCTCTAATCATAAAAAAAGTGCATATAAAAATTCTCATGCACGGTTTCAATCAAGTGCATTTATCTATATAGATTGCCCTTTTTATGCCAAGATAATGTCAGAAACTCTACACAAATCACCACAATTTACACTCTCCTCCTCTTTTGTATAAGGTAGACTCTGCCAAATCAAGGGCTAATATATCACATTATTTCTAGTAATCCAAGGGCTGCCTCCTGCCACCTGCTTTATGAAATACCTATGTCTTTGATTCATTGATCCCTGCCTAACCTTGTAGGTAGAAAAGCTTTTCTCCCTCCTTATAGAACTTTAACATGTTGTGTACTGTGCTGCTTGGCTGACACCAGCCTCTGCCCCTCAAGCCAGGATTAACCCTCCCCTGCTAACACAGGACCACATGTACTCTGGAAGCCTGCCAAGGATTTGTTTTTTAGACAATAAATGTGGGGTTTTTTTCCTTTCTGGGGAGAGCACAAACACATTTCCCATAACCAATGCAGTCAGTTGCATGTCTGAGGAAATGCAGAGGTGAGCAGAGCTGGAGGGTACCCCACTACCACAGTGTCTCCCCTGTCACAGCCCACAGTGTCTCTACCTGCCCAGCACCTCACTTTTTGCCTAGTAGGAGCAGATGTACCTCAGGACAGAGGTCCCCTCTGTTCTGGCCATACAACACTGAGCACAGCAACAGCAGCTGCCACCAGAAACTCAATTTTTTGTAATAAACCTTTTCCTTTTTACACAGAGACAGTCATTTGAGTTGCCTACGTGACCTCAAAGGCAAACACCAAGTAAAAGCAAATTCCAAAGGGCCAAGAACAAAATCAGGCTGATGTGAGCACCTAAATCCCTTTGCAAAGGGTTCCCAAGCCTGGTGGCAATGCCAGGCAGGACGCAGGCAGCAGTGTGGGCATGGACTGGCATCGCTGCTGGACACTCCCCTTCTGTACACCCACCAACTCCATCTCCTGGGGAGAGGATGGAGACCAGAGGGAACCTCAGCCACTCCACAAGAGACCCCCAAGGCCTCCCACAGCCACAGGATGGGTGGTCATACCTCAAAGCATTTGGGAACAGATTTCACAGGCTCTGCAGCAGCAGTGCTCATGCTGCTCTGAAACGGGGCCTCCTACAAGAGCCTGCCATGGTCTCTCTCCGTTCATGATCGAGACAGTTTAGTATTCCAGCTGTGCATCCCAGCATCACACAGCAGATCGAATATGCATCGGTAAATACAGCTTCTGCTGCAAGAGTCCACAGAGAAGTTATCAAGAGGAAAAGCAAATGTGTACAGCAAACAGTGTGTGGAGAACACAACTGCAATACAAAGCATGTCCTTCCCTTCCCATGCCAGCTCTGGGATGACTAATTCTGTGCAAGGATGCCAGTCACCGAAAGACCTCAGTTGCCCTTCTTCTACAACTCTGAAAACCGAAATAAAAGTGTGAGACTGTCTTTCTTGCAAAGCTGGTGCCTGCAGACCCAGGTGCTCCTGTGTACCCCTTCTCCACACGAACAGGCCTGTCACTGTTCTTCACATTAACTCAGCAGCCCCTCTTCCTTCACACATCAGCCTGCAACAAGGCTCCTGCTCTTGCAGGCAGAGAACAGCCAGCATACCCAGTACCGATATTTCCCTAGAAAACGAGGTTAAAAAACCCTCAGCAGTTTCCAGCCCCTTTCCAAAGCCCCTCAGGAGGTCCCTCCTGGCTGTTAAGGACTTCACGGGAAGGAGCTCAGCCATGCAGAACCAGCTTTCCCAGCTCCTGCTCTTTCACAAATGTTCTGGTCCTTTCAGATAAAAATTTTTAAGGGCAGGGTCTTCTCTGGTCTTTCTAAAAGGGTTACAGCCCCTGGCCTAAGAGCTTGCTGGAAAGCTTCCTCCTTGTGCTCTTTGGTCCAAATGCACTCTCCCAGACACGGCAAAACAGCTCCCTGGGGAGCGAGGGTGGCTGCTCACACGCTGAGCCCAACGGGAAGGCACGCCACGGCCAGGAGAGCACGGGCAGGATGCACTTTGTCCACTTACCAGTCTCACCAAGGGCATAATTTCAGACATTTTCTGCAGATCAGAAAAAAAGGGGGTTGGTTTTTTCTTTTACAGGAAGCAAATCCAAGGCTAAAATCTTCCCCTGCATCTCATGTCCAGTAGCGAGGGCTCCTCTGTTCATTATAATCTTCAGTGTAACTTCTGCTCTGCAGCTCCTTTAATCACATCAGATATGGGAACAGAAAAATGTCATTGTTCCTTGGCCATGAACAATACCATCCGTGGAGCCATGAGAAAGTGCAAGATGGATATAAAAAAGGCGGGCTCTTGTCTCCCCATAATCTCTTCTACAAACTGACAAAAGAGGGTTTTGTATAGAGAAAATTGCCACATACAGAAACAAAACAAAAATAGAGCATGCGAGCTGGGACCACTTTTATCTGGAGAGGCACCACAGGGAGATATGCCAAATGTGATTCATTTTAACAAGTTTAGCCCTTGAGAGACAAGAGCAGAGCCCCCCATTAAGAATGAGGAGGTTAGCCAGGAGGGTCAAGGGGGGAACAAGGCCTGGCACAGCCAGGGAGGGTAAGTGACCCTGAAGACTGCTGCTTCCCTTATTACAGTAGCAAGTGGTTCTGGCCTGGGACAAATGTCTGGAAAAAACAGCCTGGTCTGGGGTGGGGATGGAGATTTTCAGGGTATTTTACCCCTGTTAGTTTTGTTAGGTTAGCCTGTGCATTGGCTCAATTACAGTGGAGTAATTAAAGTCTATAAACAGATACAGAGGTTCTTGCTCTCCCATCCATTACGGGCAGCTAGCAATGATTAACTGCATGACCCTTTGGGGAGACTCTTCCCCTACACAGGCACCTGAGCAAACACCCCAGAGCTGTTGAGCAACGGCGTGCAAAGCGCCAAAAGGCTTTGGTAAAACATCATACATGCACCCACGTGTGCTTGGGACCGGCCTGCCCCCTCCCCAGGCTCTGCAGGCACAGAAAGACCCAGATCAATACAACCGCCAGGCCCTTAGAATGAAATCAATGCAGCTCAACAAGCACCTAAGTCCCGGTGTCATCACATTATTTATTGCCCAAAGTCCCCATCCCACATCAGTCCGAGGTGATGCCTTAGGTCGAGTACATTCCCTCCCTCTGCTCTGCAGCACACAATTAAATCTCAGGCTCAGGTTCCGCCTCTCGACGTACAGTGGGATCACAACACATCACCAGCTCGGAGTGGGTGAGGTCACAGGGCATGGTGGCACTGGAACTCTCACCCAGAGGAGCAGCCAGCACCTCTCTGTGAGCAGCTCTGTGCCCACCCTCCTCACAGGTTCTCCTCCTCCAGCTCTTCACTGCCTCCCTAGGATGTCCCTCTGTTCACTGCCTCCTTTCAAGCCATTGTTAGTTTATTAAGTGCTTTAAGAGATGCAATTCGTGCCCCAGGAGAACAAGCTGCAGAGAAAGAGCTCCACAGTCCTGGTGGCCTGGCAGCGCCAGCCAAATGTCACATCCAGGCCCAGCAGGCAGCAGCATGGAAGCAACCAGTGCCATCCCCCACCGTGCCTCCAAAGAATGGGCGAGATGGGCACAGCCCCACCGCGGCGCTGCCCACCCTCCGCGGAGGGGCCACAGCACCAATAAAACTGTGGGCATGACAGCAGACAGCCACAGGGCCGGGCACCGAGCCTCTGCCCGAGCAGGCAGGGTGGACAGGGAGGTCCAGCGTGGCCAATCTCAGCCCTGAGTGGGGCTCAGCCAGGTCCAAAGCAGTACCTTCTCCCTGGCCATCAGCCCCACGCAAGGAAAGGCCTCCCCCAGGCTCAGAGCTAACCAGCTCTGGCCTTCCCTGCTCTCACCACAGACACACAGCACACCCCAGGGAAGCACCGAGAGGGCTGTGGCATGTCACAGGAGCAGACTAACACCAGCCCTGCTCTGAGCACAGCACCCAGCCAGCCCCTGCCAGGCACCACAGCGCTGTAGGGGCCAAGGAGATCCTCCAGAACATCAGCCCCACAGCAGGGATGGGGAGCTCAAACACTCCCAGCCTAGAGATGCAGCAGAACCCTCCCTTGCTCTGCTTTCACACATGTGAAAATGCAGATTAAGTGACTTGTCGTACAACAGGGACACCCAACTGCAGACGTTTTCCAGGTCCAGGGATGCTGGGCAGCTGGTTCTCCTCAGCTATGAGCTGTACAGTGCTCCTGAAGGCCCTTCCAGAAGCTCTAGGCTCACCCACAGATGTCTGACACAAGTGCCAGGCAGGGGCAGTGCAGGAGACATGTGCACGTGCTCCTGTCCCCAGCCCCACACTAGTGGCTCTGCTCCCTGCAACAGCCCAGCACCCCACAACAGGGAAAGCAAACTCCCCTCCCTGCATGTCATCACAGCCCTCCACTTTGCCCCAGTGCCAGCTAGAACCCTTCTTACTCACCCTCCTGACAGACCTCGACATACAACTTGTTGCCAAGGACCATCATCACATCAATAAATCAGCAGCAGCTCACACAAAATACCCCCACACTCTGCCTTCTGCCACGCAGGTTTTTAACCTGAAGGCTCTGGAAGTGACCAAAGTCTCAGAGCCCCTCCCCGGACCACCAGCAGCTCACACACCCTTCACAGGTGTTTGCTTTTTTCAGATTAATCCATATTCCCACCCATGAACGAGTGACAGGTGCCTTGCTTGACACCTGATTATGTCAGCCAAATCCCCAGCCAAAAGCCATGTCACAAATCAGGTCATTTAGGATTCCTAACCAACACTGTTAGCTAAATCCTTAACACTGTTAATTATGTTTCCTATCACCAATTTACAAAGCAACTCTATTGATCTTGCCCCTACTCTGCAAATTACAAAGAAATGACCAGAATTAAAAACGCAACATCTGAGTGGGAGCCTCCCCCCAACAGAGAGGAGAGCTGCACCTCAGCACTGCACTCCCCTGATGTAAGTCTTCCTGGAAGAAGATCTGCGTGTTGTCATTTTTTGTGGAGGGCAATGAACCAGAGGTCTAAGGAGCAATATATTTTTTAGCTGTGGTTATAGCTTGGAATTAATGATCTTCCCACAAGTGCAAAGCTAACCTGAGGCAGCAGCAGCATTTTACATTATCTCATTGAGAAAAAATACCACAGAAAACATGGTTATAAGTGCATGGTACAGGAAGGCAGCCTGGGAATACCAGGGAAACTATAGTTAGTTGTTGAAAAAAGAGTAGAAGTCTCATTTGAAACTGAGAAGTTTCCTCATTCCTCAACTGGGCAAATCCCTACTGCGATTCCCATGTGACCCTTGGGGATGCAGCAGCACCCCTGGGGCAGGCAGATGGGCCACTGAAGTCAGCACTGCCCTTGCTCTGCTTCCCAGCAGTTGTGGCTCCATGCAGCACCAGGGCTGCAAACCTGGCTCTCACCTGCACCTGCCAGGAGCTGAGCTCAGCCCTAAAACCTGACACTCATTTTCATGTGGTTTGCTCTAGCAGGAAGAGGCATTCTTTGAGATGAGCTCCATCAAAGCTTGTGCACATCGATCTCTTTACAGTCAGAAAGCTCAATTAGACCCTTCAACAACAAGGGGAAATAAATGGTGATTCTGCCCACCAGCAGATCACAAATCCTCTTACTCTGAGGATACGGTTCATATTACACCCAAGCAAGAAATCTATCAAGCCATTTTAATTAATTCCCCTCCTCTAAAACACTTGAGTGCAGACTGGAGAGGAGACACACTCCTGCAAGGAAGTGCTGTGTGCTCACATGCCAGGGGCAGAGCATGTTGCCCTGAAGAACACCTATGGAGGATCCCTTCTAGTCTTTACTAGACTGCACAGAAATTTCACTCCACTATTTTCATGTTTTTATTGTTTTTAATATTTCCTCATCTCCTTACAACTGCAAGTAACCAAACCTGCAAACTCCTGACACCACTCACCCAGGCTTGGGGAAAATGAGGCCAACCAGAACAGGGGCAAGGCAACCAGGACCAACAAAGCACTGCAGAGCCAACCCCACGAGACATGCTAGCATTGCTCAGGCTCAGAAAAAAGTGTGTTTGGATGCTTCACTGACAGTACAGAGAAAGAAAACCACTGGGAAAGAGAAGCCTTATGGAAACTGAAGGGATGGGAAGCTGTCATGGGAACACAGAGGAAGAAGCAGGCCAGGAATAAACCCAGGCTAGAGATCAGCAGGAAGCTTCTAGCAACCAGAATGAGAATGTTCCAGACAGAATATAACTTTTGTCTTTTCTTTCAACAGCCTGGAAGAGGAATTCATCTCTACTACTTCCCTCAAAAAATCCTACTCCTTCATTGGCACATCTGTCTCATGGGCATCCACTGAACAACACTCTGAGCAGACAGATAGGGCAGACAGAAACACCCGTGATTCCACGCAGGAGAACATACGCAGTGAGTCTGTCTGGACACACAAAATGTGTTCAGCACCATAACATCCAAACAAATTCCCAAGGCTCTCAAATTAATATTGACTGATCCCAAAAGGCTGACAAACACTGTACAGGAGGGAGCCTGGGAGATGTTCTACCAGATTTTAGAAACAAAACCTCCTTAAATATCATGAAACTTTAAAAAATCGTCATAGCTGCTAGTGTTTGCAAAAGGAGAGGTGACAGCAGCCACTGTCCTGTTGCCCTGCATGCACAGCCAGTTGGGTTTTCACTGCAAATCCACTCAGCATCTCATTACTGTCCATCACAGGGGCTCTGGTACTAGGACCAGATTCACTTCAGCAGTGTGAGCCTTGCACTTCGCTTCCTAATGCAGCTGGATTAATGGGAACACAGGGAACATCCTCACCAACCAGAGGAAAACAGTAACATCCTCTGACAGTTCTTAGGCAGCAAAGCACAGATCCCCAAAGGGAGAGAAGTTCAAAGAATCTCAAGACCTGATGGGGCTGGGACATTGCGAAAGGCTGTGCATGACATGCCTTCCTCTGCAAAGAGCTCTCACAGCTTGAGCTGCAAGAGCAGGAGCTACATTTCCACTTGCAGACATGATTCCACATGAAAAGAAGATAGTACGATGTCAAACTCTCAGCACTGCAGAACAAGAAGAAAAGTAAGATAGAAAAAAATACAAGTGTAAAATACAAATAGGTGAACTCAGTTACAGTAAGCTAGAAATTTTTAAGAAAATAAACTCCTGTTAGCTGAAGGACAAATATTTACTGTCATTAAGAAAAGCATTCAAAATACAGACGAAAGAAACAGTCTGCTGTCTTTATGTTACTGCTATTGTTATGTCACAATCTACCTTTATGTTGTGCTTCCTCAGAGCCATGAAAAAGACTTGGAGGGCTCAAAACAGCTGTGTTAACCAAAGGAATCCAGTTTTTAAAGTTATTGTCTTGCTTCACTAGGCACCTTCTCATAAAACACAAAAAGAAATAATTAGCTGCTAAAGCATGGGGTTCGGAGCCAGAGCTCTCAGCTCCCAGTCTGCCACAAAGGCTCTCAGTAAATATCTTAGATTTTGATGGCCACTGATGACAAGGTACATCACACTCACACCTCACTGCTTCATCGGTGGCAAAAACAGGGGGGTGAAGGGGCAAAAGATTTGCTCCACTGCTCTTCGCTTTTCCCATGCCATTTGCAGGACAGTCCGGCTTTATAGAAGACACGTGTCCCACTCTGGGAAACGTCCAGCTCTGATCCCCCCTGTTCCTGAAGGCCCTGTTCAGCTCAGAGACAGTCTCTCTCTCAATGCCTGCATGGTCCTGCATTCCAAATGGAAAGCAGCAGTGCTGTGCACAGACCAGCCACCCCTGAGAGCCATCACAGCCATTCCTGTGCTGTTTCCTTAGGTCTAGGTGCAGCCTTTAGCCATGTGCCTCCCACATTCCCCCAGATAAGTTTCTTCTGCAGTTTTCGGTCATTCTTATCACCCTGTTCAGCCGGGTCTGTCTTGCAGGATGTGAGCCAGACCACCTGCAGATTCCCATCCCAGGGAAGACATGACCCTGCCCGACGGATGCAAAGCAGAGCAGTCAGCCACACACGGTGGAAGTGCACGGAGTCTGCTCCCAGGGTGGCAGCTCTGAAGGTGCATTTCCATAGCTCACATTTCCATAGGGTCACACTGGCAAAGAAAGGAGAGCGCTGGGGAAAGACTGGCTTGGCGAGTTTGAGAAGAAGGCTCTTCTCCACCAGCCTTTAGATACAAAGGTCGAGGGCTTGCAAGGGTCAGCAACCCCTCTTAATATTCACCAAAGCAGCAACAACAAAGGCAAGCTGGGGAAAGGGAAGCGTTCCTGTGGAGTCCCATCTTCACTCTGGATACCACTCCACAATGAAGTTATTTCAAACCGCCCATAGGTTAAGCTCCGGCTTTCATCCCAATAGCACAGTTCCCGCTGAGCTCTGCCTGCAAAGGCACATCAAGCAGAGACACTCAGATGACATCTAACCTCACCCAGCTCGCTGCAGCAGCACCTTTCTCAGCCAGGCTGGAAATTCAGATAACTGAAGAGAACATTTAATGAGACCAGAAGGAGGTCACAGCTCTGTCTGAGCAGCACTGTAAAAGCTCCCATCTGTTACAAATGCTGTGTTGGACACTGGCAGTGCTTGGTAAATAAAAAGACAAGTTCCACCTTCCAAAGCAAACCACATGAATGATGCTTGGCTTTGATGATGATTCCTAGGAGTCAAGCCTCACATTTCACCTTCATACACCTGGGCATTAACCACAGTCAAGGACACTTACTACTTTCTCATTCAAATGATCTGGATCATGTCTCCCTGAAATCATCACCACGCTGTGACAGCAGCCGGGAAGCCAAGGAGCCTGGCCCTGTGCATGGAGCAGTCTGGGACTCCTGTGAGCCCAGGAGCAGCATGCCTGGCTGCAGTCACTGGCACTGTGGTGGGGAGCAGTGGCAAACAGTGTCTGACTACTCCAGCAAAATGATTGAATTCTCCCTTTCAGGTTTGTTGTCTGAAGCTCTTCCAGGTCTGGAGACCATGCAACACCTGCACATCAAATCCTGGGCAACAACAAAACTGTAAAGGATTGGCACCACCACCAAGTATTCCCTTCCCAATCTGTGTTTCTCTGGGACTGAAGACGTGGCTGTTACTACAACAGGTGACCTAGCAGCTTCCTTCCCTTGTGTTTCCACCCTGCACTGAGCACAGCAGAGAGGGACATGGTCAGCCCTTCACAGCCCAACCCATGGCAGAGAGCAGGAAGGGGGCAGCGCTTCCGTGCCCACACCCTGTGCCCACTGTGCCTCCTGTCACCCACCTCGGCACTGCATAAGCAGCAAGGTCTGCCCAGCAGCAAGCACTTTATGTCCTCCTTGTGCCTGGCTGTGCAGGCAGAGCTGTGAGAGAACATGAGGAGTTAAGCTTTTTCTTGCAAAATGTGTAAAGATTTGGTCTGCACACTTGGTGAGCTGCAGCGGTTGTGGGCCAAAACATTTTGCTGCATATTTCTGAAATTATTTGTCAGAAAAGAACGTCAATTACATAGAAAATGAGTTGCAGATGTAACCTTTTCAAGCATCAATAATAACTTAAGACATTTGAAACAAAATCTTAACTCACAAGTGACTCCATCACATGGGGCAGTTTCTGAGGCAAGAGCTCGCAGAGCAGACGCAGGACTGTAACACATCCCAGCAATGGTGCCCCCTCCAGCTCTTCCACTTAGCAAAGAACAATTCAATTCTTGCATCTGCCAAAGGTGCTTCCCTTTCTGACACCTTTTGTCCTGATTTCCAGGCTATTCCTGGACCCAGTGGGCACTCCTGGCTGGAAAAGGAGGCTTCCAGACCAGTTCCAATAGCAATTCCCACAATACACTGACATGAGGACAGGCAGAGTGATTTCTCTGAGGTCCAGCACAAAGACAAAGGCACTATACAAGAAAGATTCATGTTTTAACACTTCCTCATTCCCACACACACACAGCCCCTGCTCCCATGGCCAGTGTGCAGCTCAGACTCCTTGGGCCACACCAGCGTGGCTCCTCCAGCACAGAAAGGATGAGGCCCCTGTGGGAGAGCAGGGATGTGCATGCTGCAGCAGCACTGCAGACAGCATGGATGTCCTGTGTGTCAGTGTGTGCCACAGTGTCCACAGCTCCGTGGACCCGTGGCTCATCCTCAGCCTGCAGAGGGTTCCCATGGCTCAGGGGCCAGTGGGGCCACCACTGCTACAGATCTGGCATAGCCAGAGAGCCAGCGCTGCCACCACCCCGGTATTTCTGTAATGAATATCACCACTGTCATCTCAGAGGCACATGCTTAAGGAATTTAACTACTTTAATACAATGGGCTCAAATTGCCAAAGAATGTTTGTGCATCAGTGTGAAATCAGAAATTCGGGGAGGGGGTGCTTTATCTGTCAAAGGCCAACCTCAGGGGGCTGCCAGAGCAGACAGTGGGAAGCTGGATTGCATTTGACACGCATCAGCCCATCAAACACAAACAGCCTTCAAAGTGCTGGGAGGCTGAGCCAACCCCATCACAGCCCGTACCGGCCCCACCGGGCTCCGACCCGGGTCACGCCCCGTGGGCTGTGCAGGACCCACCTGGGCCCCCCCGGCCTGATCTTGCTCCATAAATCACAGCAAAAGAGATACTTCTTAACAGCTCAAATTAAGACAAAATGCCTTCGTTTTCAGGCCAGGAGCTACCTGTGCCTTTCCCTGGCTGCGTGTCACTGCTGAGCAGCCCCGGGATGCCCCAGCCACGCGGACAGCAGATCTGCTGCAGCCACAGTGGACAGGGCAAGCCAGGATGCAGCATCCAGGCTGTCCCCCCATCCAACCAGGCCAGCAACTGGGCCAGGTATGATCAGCTAATGACTGTCCAACAACAGCCTGCTCAGGGTGGAGAGAAAACATCCCAGCCCACACCATGGGCACGTGCTGTCAGTGCTTGAGGGAGGCCAACCCGAAACAGAAATCCTGCCGGGATGGTCAGACCTCAGCCAAGCACGGCCACTACTCACACAACCCCAGTCCTGGAGCTCAGTGGGACTGGGGGTCCTGGGCCTGGCTGGGGCATGGTGAGCATGCTCCCTCTGCCCCACAGCCATCCCTGCAAGTTTTGCTGGAGGGTTTCCAGTGCCTGGAAAGAGCTAAACTTAGATTATTCCAGGGGAAAAGAAACACAAAACCTTGTCCTCAGATTAATCCCCAGACCTCCACCCAGAACAAACCCCTTCTGCAGCCCCCACTGCCAAGCCCAGCCCCGGCATCTGGGCCCTGGCTCTCCGGCACAGGCTGCCTGTGGAGCTCTTCCAAGGGGCTCCACAGCCCTCTGCAAGTATGAGCACAGCTGAGGGGAATAAATAACAGCCCCAACGTGAAAACCAGCCTTTTCTTACAAAGCAAAGACTCAAACAGTAAATGAAGGGAAAGGAAGGGGAGGGAACGTGCCTGAGCAACCCCTCTGCACCACCTCCAGCATGCACAGCGTCACTCAGCTGAGCAGGGTGCACGGCAAATAATACCCACTCCACTGTCCCCCCTGCCCCGGCACCGAGACCCCACACACCAGGGAATGCAGGGGAACAGATGGATTTTCCATGGGAAGGAGCTGTGACTGCTCCTTCCAGTTGAACATGTCAGCCCAGCAGAGCCATGTGTTCAAACCATTAAACTGCTGCCTTTGCTCTGCCAGCAGTTGAGAGGAGAGAGGGCTTTGAGGAGGGATATTCAGAGGGAAATGCTCCTTAGGCTGGCACAAGACAGACAGGCCACAGAGATCCATGGCCAAAGCCTGAACCCATCATTTGTATGTACCCAAACAATGAGGTTTTTCTCTTGTACTTCTTGTCAATGAGATAAAGTGACAGTAAAATACAAAATTGCATTAATGCAGCAGTAATCTCTCACACAAGAGGCTGCCTTCACCTGGGCTCCTACACAAGTGCCTTGATAAGGAGTATCAGGCTTATAAGGCCAGCAAATTTCAGCGGTTGTTCACACGTGGGTTACGGTTAGGGGTTATTCCACTGGGGTTATTTCAGGCCAAAATCCATGCACAGCATTGAGTCAGACACAGGGAGTTCTCAGAGATGAGGGTGTGGGCCATTAATTAGGGAAATTGACAGTGTTTAATTTTGCTGCATCAAGAATAAGGGACATTGAAGGTCCATGAATTGAGATAATTTGATTTTAATACAAACACAATATTTCTCTCTCTATCTTTATTAACATCAGAAATGTAAATAGTTCAACAAAGACTGCAAAGGAGCCCCTGCCATGCTTGTTGCTGGGAGAGAAGGCCGCAGTAGACATGGTGTTTGTTTACAAGGGATTGCAGGCTTAAATTGCCAACCACTTCCCCAATATCACCACAGAGCTGCCGGCAGAGCAGGCCAGGAGCTCAGCACGGAGTGGAAGCTGCACCAGGCACGTTCCAAGGCATCAAACCCAGCACCTACCCTTGCATTTAGGAGAGGAGACACAATGCTGATGGGGCCAGGAGCACAGTCACCTGGAACACTCCAGTTCCCCTAAAAGAGAGGAATTATTTTGCATGGAAATTAACAAAAAGCTTCTGTTAGCAGCAGTGGGAAACAATTTAAAATTGTATCTTGCAGGTAAATGAAAGTGCACACCAAAACACAGTAGTGGAAGAAGGCTGGGCCTGCAGAGTTCAGGTGGGAGTTGGCAGGGCTGATGCTGCCTGCAGCCCCCAGCCCCAGCGCTGCAGCCCTCACCTGAAGGTGCTTTCCAGTGGGATGTCTGCAGGAGGGGTGTGCCACAGCCCACCTGCTTCTGGGTGCAGGTGTGCAGGGTCCTGTGCAGGAGTACCTGGTTTATTCCCAAAGGACAGGATTCACTTCACCTGGGCATGAGCTGCTCTGTGAAAGGCTTGGAGTCCACCACCAGATGTTACCTCCTGAGGGAGTGGGCAGAATGAGAAGAGCACAGCATCATCACTGGCAGTCAGCAGGAACCTAAGGCAAACTCAGGAGTTTTCTGTATTTCATCCCAAAACACTTTTCTTTGGGCTAAGTGATACTCAGAGTTGCTTGGCTAACCAAAACTTGGGAGCACAAGGCACAGAATTCAGATCATTTTAAAATGTAGGTAATCTAATAAACAACCCAAAACACCTCCCGAATATGGGAGGGAAGCATTCTGGGGATAGGTTTCCACAGAAGCAAAATATTTCCTGAGTAGGCAGAGGAACAAGTAAGGTTTCAAAGGCTGAAACCTTGGACAAGGCACACCTCACACCATGGGCATGGTGCACGTGTCTCCCCAAGGTCTCTCTCCAGCCCGGCACCCAGTGCACGAGGCGGGGCAGCCCTGGCTGGTGGTGTCGCACTGTGCTGGGTGCTGTGCACAGGTTATTGCAGGGCTCCCACACAGCTTCGTGTCTCTGAGCATTCCCTCATGCCACAGGAGAACCGCACGGACCATGTCCAGCTTTGTTGTTTCAGCCATACTGTTGAGGCGCCTGTTTACTTGGGAATCATATGTTTTCTGCCCTGGTCCTCACTGTATTCAGAACAGTTACTTAGCTTCAATAAGCCCCTTGTTAAAGCCTTTTCCTTTCTGTAATCTCATCAAACTAACCAAAAGGAGTTTGTTCTGAAATAGAGTCCCATTTTGTAACCTGGCTTCCTGGAGGAGCGCTCCCCAGGCTCACCCGGCCCCTCCACCACAAAAGGGCTCTGCTTGTCCTAGCGCTGACAAAACACTCCGTCTGTTTGGGTTAGTCAGCAGGGGGTTAATGAAAAGCCCGGCCCTGGGGACTCCCACCTTATCTGCAATCATGAATTTATTGAAGAATGTGTTAATGTGCTGGATTTTATTCATCAGGGGTCAGGGCTTTTCAAATTCTTCCTCCCAGCTCCCCCTCTTTCCATCCCTCCCCAGCAAGCTCACAATGCTGTTTAAACAAAGGACTCCCAACACAAAGAGCAAATTTACACAGTAAAGTTTTCTTGCAAGCCCAGAGCAGAGTCTGGAAGAATTCCAGCTTTATAAAGAGAAAAGGGGGGGGGGGGGGGTAAGAAAGGGGGAAGGGAGACAGGGGCATTTTGCAGAGGATAAAAGGAAATTGAGAAAAGTTCCCACCTCCTGAAGCTCAGCGCTGAATATTCTCCATCAGTTAACCCCGAAGCAGGAGGATGTTTTGGCAGAACATGAGCCCTCATAGCATCAAACTTCTCAGCCTCCTTCGAGATGGAGGCTGAAATGAATGTTTCAATATCACATTTAGGGTGACACTTCAACAGCTCCTTTGTCTGTGGACTGCAAACAGAAGCCCCTAAGAGGACACAGCAACCATTCACCAGGGCTCCTCCTCTGTTCCTTGTTTCACAGGTGTGACACAAGCTCCATCTAAAAGGAAATAACGAGGCTCAGCAATGATGACACGGTGACACGTGTCCAAGGCCAAGTGAGAATGCAAAGGAGCCACTGATCCCACCTCCCACATCCCACCCATGGGCCACGTGCTGTCCCCCAAGACCAGGGACCCCGAGGGTCCTGTCAGAGCATCCCTGGCACCTCCCACCCAGGCTTGGCAAGGGCCCAAACTGACCCTACCTGCCAGTGCTCCATCACCTCGAATGTCATCACCACTCCACAGCCGAAGGAAAAGGATGTTTGGTTGCTTGCTTTTATTCTTTTTCACTAAGAGGTTAAGGCCCCCCACTACTCTGTCTATTTTGGTTGTGCTGGTCAGAGCTCTGGGTGTTAGAGAACACGGCACAATCCTGCACTAATGAACCAAAGATAACCTACATGATTTTCTTCAGGTCTTGTCACCTCCACTTCCTTCACTGTCATTAATGAACTCTCGAAACATCTCAGAAAGGAGAGCTTAGAACAGACATTACCCTCATCCACACCTCTGTCCTCTAGGCACAGCCTTACAGAGCTCACCTGAGCAGAGTTTTCAAACATTTTACAAGCAAAATATATGTGATGTTATTGGCCATAACATTAAAACTGCTGGGGGGGCTACCAACTGGTCCCCAGGCAGGAGAGTAACCATTTCAGGCAAATGACCTAGGGACTTTTGGAAATAATTAATATTAAAAGAAACCCATCATAATTCTAGTTTCTAACAACTTTCTCAGACAAAAGGATGTCATTGACCCAAACTTTCATTCCTGTGTTTATTTACCTTGGTTTTTATGGAGAGAGATGCCTTCTGTCATACTCTCATAGCACCAGCAGCAATCTGCAAGCAGCTCACCCAAACAGCCCAGGAAAAGGGGGTTTAAACGACTCTGGAGTGACACACAGGAGCCCCCAAACAGCACGGCAGGAATGTTGGCTGGCACTGCAAGGGCAGAGCTTCCCCACCGCCACACGGCTTCGCGGCGGCCACGGAGCGGCTGAGCAGATCTCAGCACATGGGATCCAGCTGCACTGCCGATGGATTCCTGACTGCTGAACATACAATACATATTTACAGAGTCTCCTCCGTGACAGGAATTCCAAAGCCTCATCCAGAAAGTAACTCAAAGGACGTAATTAAATCAGTTAAATGGCTTGGGCAAAGACGCAGCTACAGACAGATTCCAACTCTCGGCACAGTCACAGGCTGCAGGAAATGATAGGAGAGCAAGAATTGTAAAAGCTCCAGGACCAACAGCTTGTTTTTCTTTACTTAATAAACTATAATCCACGCTTAACACTGACACAGACCAGGTGAGCCTCTGAGCACAGTGCCCTGAGATGAAGGCGAGTGTTTGGGATAGGCAGGCACCGTGCCAGCATCAGCAGAGGTCACATTACCAGGTGACAAGTAAAGCCGGCGTCAAGAGCAGAAATCAAAGAGCAGTCCGTTGATTTTCATCTGTTAATGTGATGTGCAGCGAACAGTGAGCTCCTGCTGCCTTTTGGAAGCAGGAGCTTGGGGTGGAGCATTGCTGGAGCAGGAGGGGCTGCTCCAGCTGCTGGCAGAAGCAAAGGAGCCTTTGCTCAGTGGGAGATCTGGGAGCCAAGAAACGGCCTCGTGTGCTGGAAGAGCCGTGTGAATCCAACCATTAACAGAGCTCGTGGTCAGTTTTACTGAACAACTAGGACAAAGCAGGAGCAGTGCTGAGCAGGGCTGGGGGCTTGGGGAGCTGCCCTGGGGGCTGCTCCCACTGCCCAGCGGCTCCGGGCATGGTCCAGCCCCTCTGGGCAAACTCCAGTGACAAGAGGAGAAAGAGACACACTGCCACAGAGAGACAGCACACAGAGAGCAGGACAGCCCCAAGAATCCCCTTGGCAGCATCTGGGCAGAGCTGCACGGACATCTCCACCACCCAGTAGCAAAGAGGGTACCAACAACCTCAGGGTACAGACAGGGCCACCACCCTGCAGTGCCTCTGAGGACAGGCTGGGGGGTGATCAGGACTGCCAGCGGGAATGAGGAACACCAGAAGCTTTTGCTGCCCAACCAGTCCTCAGTCTCATGGGGGAACTGCCTGGGCAGAGGGGAAGGTCTTATCTTCTGTGGGCTTCCCTGCAGAGCAGGGACTGCACAGCTGCCACGAACACTGCCTTTCTTCCTCCCTCAGGATCAAAAAGAAGTAAGACTTAAAAACCACCACTCCTGCTGGGTGGAGGGTCACCATTGATGGCAGAGAGGAAATGGGCAAGCAAAGTGCACCCCAAACCTCCCGGGAGCCCCAGGGAGCCACATGTCCATGAGGGTTTCCCCAGATCATGGGCAAATTTGTACCATCACGAGGCTCAGGACTTACATGAATATGATGAACAGTATCAGTTCACATCCCTGGGGAAAAAGGACTTACTACAAAAATCAACAAACCTGGTATGAAATATAGAGTAGCCACCATTAACATCATATTTATTGTTATTTAGTTGCTCAGTAAAACATATACAGATATGTACAATATGCAGGAATACAGAAGACTGCACTTTACATATTAAAAAAAAAAAGAAAGAAAAATAACACTCAATTTCATGAGCTATTGTCACAGTCTTCCAACCAAGCATTTAGGAAATGAATTTAACAAGAATAAAAAAAAAAGAAAAAAAAAAAGAAAAAAAAAAGATTACAGGATTGCCTAACACACAGCAGAGTCAAGTTTTCATATTTTACATGTGCAATAACATTTTTCAGAAGAGTTTGCTAATGCAGTACGGATTACCAGTGTTTTGAGGTTTTTTTTTTCTTTTCCATGAACCAAATTTAGTACAAAGAAATAACATCCTTTTGCTTAAGGCTGTTTTAAAGCTGTAATATTCTTGGGTAGTGAATAGTGATAAAGTTATAACTGCCGGAAATCAGAGCCTGCAGTTTCATCAGTCAGAACCTATGAACGGATGGACTCAAAGCAACAATTTTAATATAGAATTTTTAAGACAAAATTAGACTATTTCCTCCATTAGCCTTAAGCATTAAAGAAGAAATAATTCTATAAAAATGGGTTATGCTCTTACACACCATCCCTTGAACAACTGTGAATCCAGTAGCTGACAAAACCTTACACTGCAGCTTAACAAAAATAAGTCAAATGTACCAGTTTGGTTTCTATTGTCCCCACCCTCCCAGTGCCCATCCCACCGCTGTGCTCACCTCATCTCTTCCACCTCCCAAAACTGGAACTTTTTGCCTTATTGGTGGTGCCTGGAAGTCCAGTGCCGATCCCAGGTTCCGAAGGGCCAGCCAGCCCCAGGGTGACCATGGAGACCAGAGGACCTGCACAACTCCCCAAGTGATCCAGGTGACAGAATTCTGGTGCTCATCCCCTTCCGCCCTCACACTGTGAAAACCTTAAATAACAAGCCTAAGGCCCCTTACTGATGCTCAAACAGCAGAGAGCAGGTAACCCCAAGAGAATGTGATCTAGAGAAAATGCGCGAGAGTATTTAATAAATCAGGCCTATTCTGTCCTTTTTTGGCAGAGGTATTTTATCACTGCTCCCAATTGAAATGCAAGAGAAATTTTGCTCAGTTTGCTACGACATTGTAACTTGCAGACTAAGCACAGGGTTTCTTTTAAGAAACACAGAGGGAGCCAGGGCACAGGGCCAGGAGATGGGGGATGTCCTGGCTCCCCCGACCCAGCCCCGAGGCTGCGTGGGAGCCTCCGGCGCCAGGCTGGCCAGGGAGAATCCCCACGGCAAAAGGCAAAGCCACATTTTAGCTGTTGTCCACAATCCAAAGCAGATTGTGCATCGTACCACCGGTCTTTGGCTTCTTGTACAACTGTCCCCCATCTGGAAGCCATGTAGGACACACAGGCGGGAGGGAGGTTTCACCCTGGCATTTGGGGAACATGGATCTGATAAAATTCCCTCCCTGTTCACCCAACTCAGCCCCCAAAAGAGGCGAGATTCGGGCACAGGGCTCTGCAGCAAGCAGAGGTCAGACCACAGTGCAGCTCAGCCCTCCCACTGTTCCCTCAGTCTCCCACTGCTCTCTGTGCCCAAGTTTCCCTCTTCACAAGAGTGCAACTTACCTCTTCCACAACTGGCTTTTACCTACAGCTCCCAAACATGTTTCAGTTGGAATATTATTATTCAGAAAATGACATCATTTCCATTCTTACCATGTCAGGCCATGCTGACACTTCACGCGTGTTAAAAAAACTGATCAGGGCATTCAGTGTAAAATTAATGGAGAAAATGGGTACAATTAAATTACTGCAGGTACCACCAACTCTGTGACAAAGCTTGAGCCTTCTGTATATGCTGTCAGTACCACACCCCCAGGTGATGAGCACGACATGATGTCTGTTCTGGTCAGAATGTAGAGTTTCTGTTCTGATCTTTGGCAAAAAGCAACAAAACCCTAAAAACACAGGTTCGGTTGGTCCTGGCATCGCCAACAGCTGCCTCAAGCAGAGCTATTTCAATCTAGATCAAATGGACAGGAGGTTAGCAAGAGGAGTGTGTGTGACTGTATGATTCAGTAAAACTCCACGGCCAGTGAGCCCAGCACAGGCAGCCACTGCCTTAACTCCTCACTCTCTGACCTTCCCGAGCCCACACTGCACCCACCACCCGCAGCAGAGACAGCGGCGGCCAGGTGCCACAGCTCCCACGGCTCCACAGCTCCTGCAGACACAGCCCCTGGCCCCAGGACACCCTGGCCTCCTCATTTCACAGGATTCCACTGATTTTTAAGGAATTGCTTACGCTCTGCATTTCCACAAGCAAGTGAGGAAGCAAGTTCAAGTGGATGAGAACAACACTCCAGGAGAGAAGCGCAAGCTGCTGAGAATGAGCCAGCAGAATTGGGTGGTGAGACCAAGCCACCACAGTTCCACTCAAATGGGGATTTCTCTTTAAAAGCATCTGAACTCGGTGTTCCCTGACAGGTTCCTTCCCGTGGCACAGGGTGTGCATCCCTGACCTCAGGAAGCCTGAAAAACCTGTTCTCTTCAGTGCAGCAGGAAAAACTAAAAACAAAGCACAAGGCAAGGGGCTGCACTCTGAGCAGGAATGCCACCAGACTATGAACTTGGCCGAAATTTCCAGCTGTAAGTGATGGAACACAGTAAGTACCGTACCAGCGTCACCCCAGGGCCCCCTGCTGCAGACTGAGCCCTCCACAGCAGCACACCTGCTCTGCCAGGCACAGAACACCCGTGCTCTGCTGACAGGATTTAAAATCAAACATGTACTTAGGTAAGCCAGGACTTCAGGAATCACAGGCAAAGAGGCACCTTCCAGAAGGGAGCTGGCAGTGATTACTAGGGGATACTTTACTGGGGACGGTGACATTTTATTGCAGGTGTGGGAGGAGCTCTGTGCTCCTGGTTGCACACCCTGACAGAGGTACAAACCATCCCAGCTTTTTGATCCAAACCAAGTGGGTGTGAGGCAGCTCCACAGCCAGTTGCTTCAGGATGGGCAAAAATCCTCATCCTCGTGGAAGCTCCAGCTTTAATACAAAGTAAAATAATATTGAAAACCAAGATTAAAAACTATCCAAATTTATCCAAAGTCAATTCATTGACCAGACCCATAAATCAATCCATGCATGGTTAATAAGAGCACATTCAAATCACATTTCCAAACACTGTGAGTCTCTCTGAAGCCACATACGACCGAGAGTGAGGATTCCAGACCACCCTTGGCTTTTTAGGCAGAATTTCCTCTCCACTGGTGTCTACTGAGAATATTACGTCAAAGTAATTAAAGACCCAGCACAATCATCAAAGATAAAATATAAAGCAGTCTTCAACTCTGTCCCTTCAGCAGGGACACATTTGTGAAATCATGAATAAATAACCCTAGAGAGGCCAACCTTTATTTCACAACCACAACCAAACCCTCCAGTGCTGTTCCTGAGCTCCAGGAGCTGTGGGAGGCGAGCTGCTGGCACGGGGCAGGACGGGGCCACTCCTGGGCACAGAGACATACAAATAATGGACAGTGTTACATAAAACTACCGGAGAATCAGCCCATCGTGTCAGTCGTGGGTTTATCTGGTTTGCTTCCAACTTTCATCTCGAATGAGCATTATCTAGCCCGAGCAGGAAAGTATGGCTTTCCTTTTATTGTGTGCATCCAGCAACGCTGTTCTTCAGTGTGTGGCAGAAATGGGGCCTTGAACGAGAGTTTGGGGGCTTCCAACATGAGGTCTCCCTGCCCTGGCAGATTAGGAAATGCTGCCCCTGGGCACACAGTCCCTTGCATCCTGCAACCTGGGCTGTCCCTGACCCCTGCCACTGCACTGGGACCTGTTGTGGCAGGGGCTGGGGAACCCCCAGACAAGTGCAGGGGACACTGGACCCGCTGCCAATCAACAGAATCTCTTTGCAGCTTAAAATGGGCAAAAAATGGGCAGGGAGCAGGGGATTCTCTTCTCCAGTATCAATAAACTGGGAACTGCAGGAGCACCACCAGGCCCAGGCAAGCAAGATGGAGCCTGGGCCTTTGGAGGAGGAGATAATGAGTCTTGACCATTAAGCAAACTTACTACTAGACTTATTTAGAAAAACCTCTCCATACCTTCCCTGCTGCGCCTGAACCAGCCCATTCATGACAGAGCTCCATCCCAGGGCTGCGCCCAGGTACACAGAGGAAGGAGCATCCTGGCCTCACCAGGAGGCACAGAGCAAAACAAGGCTGAACCTTTCTAATAGCAGAGCCTCATTCTCTCAGGAAAGGGCAGGTCCATGCCTGAACATTCAACAGAGCATCAACTGCTTGGTTTGTGACTGGCAAAGGCTGGGTGTCACTATAACATATGATTTAATGCTGACCATTTCGCTTTCACTGGTGTTTATTCCTGAACTGCTGCTCCTCAGGATCACCATCCTAATAAGCACTGAACAAAGCAAAACAAAACAAAACAAAAACAAAAACAAAAAAAAAAAAGAAAAACAAAGCAAATGAGGAAGAAAAGGAGAAGGAGGAGGAGGAAGAGGAGAATCTTTGTCTTATTATGACATACGTGACTTGGACACACACTGAGATGAAAAAGGAAAAGGCCTCATCTATAAATGTATGCCAAGGTTACAGAATAATGGGAAAAAGTGGTCTAGCAGGAAAATCTTAAGCAAAAGTGTGCTAACTGCAGAAGGGTTAACACTGGTAACATACTGTGGCAGAAGATTAAAAAAAAGTTGAGGTTTACTTTAAATTAACCCTTTCCAGTCCATATGCCACTAAGCAGGTACCAACCTAGAAAAATAGTCCACCTAGCAGTAGCGGCCCTTTGAAATTAAAAAAAGAAAAAAAATAATTTCTTTTGTTCAAGTCAGGGCAGCCACAAAAGTCCCGAATCTGTTGGAGATGTCCGAGTGCAGGGACCTCCACGTCGGCACCGCAGTCCGGCCCTTCGCCTCGCCCACGTCGTCCGTGCAGTGGACCGAGAGGCACTGCAGGTGGGTGCCCGTCTGCGCCGCCGCCGCCGAGGTCTTGCTCGGGGGAAGGTCGTGGGCTGGAAAGGGTTCACAGAGAAAGGTTAGGAGACCTGTGACACGCAACCCCGTCAACTCACAGCCTTCCACAGAGTTGCCACACCCTCTCTCCCCACCTGCCACACCCCTCTCCTGCACCCCCCGGCTCCGCTCTGGAGATGCCGAATCACCACCACCACCACCACCACCACCACCGTATGGCTCCCCCCTCCCCATCCTGAAGGGAGATCCCGTGCGTGGTTTTTCACCGGGCCAGAAGAACACCACCTGAGAGAAACCAGGCTATGTCTGAACGCCAGGGATGGACCCGGGACTGATGAGTGTGTCCTAAGACCGCAGCAGAATCAGGAGCTCTCCTCCCCCGCGCACCCTCTGCTGCTGGAAACAGATGCTGAAACACCTCCAAGCAGGAAGCAAGCCCCGAACCCTCCATGCCCTCGTGGTCAGTCCCAGCATCAGTCTCCCAGTTCCCCTCTTTTAAAGGAGCACCGTGATAATATTTTTCTTAACATTTCTTTCATTTTAGGACTTTGTATGATCTTTAGCTATCATTAGTTTCTGTTAACCACAGAAATACAGGACTTTAACTGAAACAACCTAAACAATGTCTCTGGGCCATTTTCCTCTGGATTTTACAGTTAATGTGAAGAGTAGCTAAAATGGGTGGAACATGATAAAGATGCCAAAAACCAGCTGTGAATGTTTAACATCTCGGGACTTTTCCTCCCATCACCTTTCTCCTGTTCCACAAAGCCAAGCAGTGAGGGTACCACACTTCATGGGGCAACGCATATTACTTTCACTGAACCTCCTGCTATACCAGATACAAAACCGTAACTGAACAGCTTGTTACACAATGATATTACAAAATAATGCTAAACTAGCCTGGAAATCCCTGGTTTAAACTGGAAAAGGCTTTTAATGCTTGATTATAACAGGATGTCAAGAGATGCTCATATCTAAAACAGAATAACAACACCACACAGAACTACCTAGAACCTGGGGATGTAATGCCACAAATGCTGGGAGAAGGAACCAGGCTCCAGAGCAGCGCTGCTGCCTGCTCAGCCCTGCTCTGTGTTAACGCAAATGTGCAAAATCCACACAGAGCTCTGCTGCACACCTCAGCCGGGCCCCGCGCTCGCTTTTCTCCAGACACCCTCCTGCGCTGCTCCAGTCAAGAATCCAGCAGCAGCAGGGCAAAGGTGCTCACACTATCTACACTCAGATGGATTCCAGCTCCCTGCAGTTGGTGTTGGGTGTTTTTAGTCAGTTTTGATAAACAGGCAGGACCGAGGGGCTGAGCAGAAGCATGGAGCAGAGGCCACCGTGTTATACCTGAAGTTCCAGCAGGCAGAGAGGTGTTGTTGGCACAGATGCCTTCCCAGCACATGGAGCTTCTACTCTTCCTTCCCGTCACCCCTGAGTCCCATTGCTTTGGGAAAACCACAGGGCAAAAACCCCAGACTCCCTGAATAACCGCTATTTGATCAGGTGTTCAATTAAACTTACTGTCCCAAATGCAAATATACCTCTGAATTTTGTTTTTTTATAAAATATTCAAAACTCAGATGGGATTGTGCAGAAAATTGTGAACAGGAAATATTTTCCTTACTTGTATCTGTTCACAAGACACACAGTACCCACTGTTTTTATTCTTAGGTCTCCCTGACTGCACAGGACATGCTGGGCTCGGCACAGGAAGAGCCAGCGCCTCGAGATTAGTCCTTGTGACAGCAGCTCTCTTCCTCTCCTCCAGAGAAAGAGGAAAGAGTCCCACAGCTGAACTGCTGCCACAAGGGGCCCAGAGGTCCCAGTGGTGTTTCTGCAAGGGCTGCAGGAGACCCCCCACAGCTGAGGACTCCAACAGCCAAGGCAGAGGTGGCACATTCTGAGGCTGGGATCGGAGCCAGAGCTCTGCTGCACCAGCTGTGCAGGCACCCCAACACCTCGAACAGAGCAGGTCCTCAGCAACGACTACGTGAACAAGTTCATGTGCCACAAGCAACTGAAGAATAAAAAATTAGGCTTATTTGCTTGTAAATCAGCAAATTATTTCTAAGCCATTTGCCGTGGATAAAATTCATAAGCAAACTACTGATAAAGAAATCAAAGCAAAATCTATCCCACAGGGATGAACAGGATTCATTGGCTTGAGAGGAAAACTTAAGTAAAAGAGGTGAGCAGGAACTGAGCCTCAGTTTGCAAAGCCAATACTGACTGCCACTGTCCACATGAGCCTTGCTCGCCATGGGACACCACTGTGGGAGCTCCAGCTCTCCTGTCTATCGTTAACGAGCACAGAAAATGACGTATTCAAATCCAAAACAAAGAGGGCTCACAGCAAAGCTTGCACTGGCACAAGAATTCTCAAAGCCAGTCTGGATGGTAATTTTCAGTGCAATTTACTTTTTTCCAGTATTTCTGTCTTGACAAAGGTATGACACTTTCCGGAAAAAAACCTTTGTAGCAAAAAATTAAAAGTTGTGCTGATCCACCTGATGAGAATTATGTTCTTAAGCATGAGATACTGCCTGATGCTTATCCAGTACAGTAACACTCTCCCAGCAGACCTGTTTCACCAGTCATCCTCTCTGCCTCCTCCCTCCCTCACAGCCACAGTGTCCCTGCACTCCCCAGCCACGGTGCCCATGGTCCAGAGCAGTTCTGTTAGCTGCGATGGACATGACTTGGAGCGTTAAAATTAGTCAGGTAATGCAAGATGGTGTCACCACATCTTTCCCTCGCAGCTGCCAAGTTCCAGATAAATCATTGTCAGTCATGAAGTACCTCACTGAAAGCACGGAATTTTCAAACAAATTATCTTTAAACTGCACAGCTGCCTCTATTAGCAACTACTGCAAGAAATGTGTGTTATTAAAAAAAGCAGAACGCTTCTAATAAGGGCCATCCTCCACACCCAAGATCTTGAGATGGTCTGGGTGGAGACTTCCCCTCCAAACCAAAGGACACGACACAAACCCGGGACCGAGAGAAGTACAACCCCCCTGCGCAAAGGACAGCGCGTGCCACTTGGGAACGGCAAATGCTGAAGCAGAGGTAAGAAATCAAACATCAGATGTAAGCTCATGTCATGTTCACATGAAAGGCATGAAACTCAAAGCAGTAAAGTGACCAAAGACCAAAAGAACTCTGGAAATGGCTCACCCATGATGGTGTCCTTCCCCACCGCTGCTGGTGATGCTGTGGTGGTCCCAAGAGCCAGTTTGCTTTTAGGAAGAGCTTCTGACCAAGCTTTACTCCGCCAAACACATTCCAGCCATTCAGCCCCAGACAAACAGCAAGAAGAGAGTGCCGGGCCAGGCTCCCCAGCCTCCCTCCAGGCCCGACCCTCTGCTCTGACCTTGCACATTTAGGAAGCTGCTCTTTCGTTCTGCTCTACTTTGCAAAGGCACACAGCCTTCGAAAACAAAAGGTTGCTGTTTGTTTGTTTGTTTACACAGCATTAATGGCAGCGTGGTGACTAACCCAGGAGCCTGGCCAGCAGCGTTGGAGCCTGCAGCTGGGACACAGAAAGAGAACCAGGAGTTCTGCTCAACAGAAAAATTCAATACACACACTACAGACTGCTTTTCCATACCAGCTCAGGAAAAACACATTTCTCTAGTGAGGTTAGACCCTGGCACTCACCTTGCTCTCCAGACACTGTGTGTACACACCTTCAGTCCCTCCAGCTTCCTTCTCCCTTTTTTGTGAGCCCCTGAGCAGTTAAGCTGCTCCATAAAGCCTCTTTCACCATGTAGCATCTTCTTATGCATTATTAAAAAATAAACGTGTTCTCTTAACTGTGACAACCCCATTGAGCACCGTGCAAACTCAGAGGTGTCCCAATTTTTAAGTAATGTAATCCCATTAAAAACAAGTTCACCTGCACAGCTACCGCACGTTGCATGCATCTTCTCATCAGAGAGGAGGCTAATTCAGGGAGGGCTGGTGTAGCCAAGGCAACTGCAGATGCTACACGGGGAGCTGATGCTGCTCTTCAGGTGCTGCTTATGCCATCCTTCTCATTTTTGCCAAAATCACCACCAACAAAAGGACGGAAAGCAGAGAGACACAGGAATGAGAGCACAGACACAGTCTGGTAGGGGTCTGGTTGGGAGTGGGTTCCACTCCACATTTCAGTGTTCCTGCGAGATTGAAGTGACAAACAGGAGGTGAAGATCCCTAGAATGGCTCCTTGCCCCAGGGCTCATCCCTTACACTTCTTCACCGCTCTGACACAGCCTCAGCCGCCCGCGCTGCCCAGGGTCCGGCTGCCCGGCACAGCACGGCCCCGCCGCCGCCCTCGATGGCCAGCCAAGCGTGAAGGCCCTGGATTGCTACTGATCTTGTTAAGGCTGAATCCGAGGATTTGGCCAATAACACTATATTCCCTGATCAGAGATCTGTTTCCCCTCTACCATCTGATAACCACTCTTAAAGGACGCGTTAATGAGCTTCCGTTCACTCTGTGCCCGTTAAGCAGAGGCCAAGCTACCATAAGAGGGAATAGATTTGAGTAATGATCCCTTATGAGGCAGCAAACCTACATATAGTGTTTAAAATTATTCCCTTAGGACAAGATGTTTTTCACCAAATCTCCCACATGACAGTTTGACATATTGGTTCAGGCACATAGCTCTGCATTTGTACACAGCACAGAAGCATCTTTTTTCAGTTTTTGAGAAAAATAAGGTCTGAAAACATTTCATGTTTCCCTGGACACTGGACCTAGTCTCCACAGATTAATTTATTCCTGAAATTGTATTTTTAAACACTCCCAAAATTTTACTTTTAAACACATCTAGTTCATTTGTGTTGATAAACAATCTCCTTCCTCACCTCTGCAGCACTGGCAAAGTCCTAGACAAAGGCATTTGCTTGACCCTGGAATAAAAGGAGGCAACAGCTTGCATTTGTTCATAGACACAAACATGGCATCTGCCACCTGCTTACACCATAAACTTGCACCACTTTCAGGTGCCTTCACCCCTGGCAACCTGTGCCCACTTCGGGCTGGATGTCTCTATGTTCCCAACGCTTGAAAGGCACAGGCTGCCTCTGGCCCTGGACTGACAGCACCCAGCTCTGCTGACACTCGAGGAAAAGCCCTAACTAACCATTACTAGAACATTCCTCTTACTTTGATTTTACTTCTTCATTTATTCTGTGTAATAAAGGTGCTGCTCTCCCCTGCTGCTCTCTGCTCTGTATGCACAGAATTCAGTGTTGGTGGTTAAGGTGAACAGCTGATGCCAAGGACTCATCACAACGAGCTCAGCGGAAATGAGGACAGGTGACTCCTCACGTTGCTGACCAGAAGCGCTCTGCAGAGACACCCCAGCTCCCGGATATCGGCCACATTTCACTCGATGACATTTCAAGAAGCCATTTGGCTTGGTCAGCCCCTCAATTTATTGTCAAGGCCCAGCCAGCTGAGCACTCTCTGAGAGCCTTTCTCACGAAAGGAGGGAAGGCTCTTCATCAAACATGCGTGCACAGTGCTGAGCACCATCCCACAGCACTCATATATCCCACAAACCAGGATTAAAGCTCCGACTTTGCTGCAATACAGACGGGACAGCACTCACCCAAAGGCATGGCACGCCCAGGCTAACAGTCTGTTCACCCTTAATGCTGCTTGCTGCCCACCCTTTCATCAGCCCATCAGCTCTGACAGCATCCTCTGGTCCTCACAGCCCCTTCCTCCACAGACAGCTTGATTAATTGGAGGTGCCTGAGGCTCTAAAGGGAGCGTGTATCAGCCCATGCTGCAGAGATGTTTATTTTGTTTTCAGTGGTCTCCAAGCTGGCATGGGGCTTCATCAGAGCTCGCTGCTTGCACAGAATTCAGATAACAGGAGACACACAGTGCTTGCTGCAAATACATATTTTTCTTTTTTCTCCCTTGACCTCTTTTCCTGCTCCTGTTTTCACCAGGAGCAATGGAAGGACGTGCAAGCCACGACAGGGAGGCTGCCCAAACCCACAGCAGCGTTAAGAGTTTGCTGTCAGGCTGTAGGGTTACAGTCAGACTGTGAGCCACATGCTCACAGAAAGAAACCGAAGAAACTGGTGAAAAAAATGTGAAGTAGGAAAAATGCTAACCCTATCAATGGAAAAGGTGGCACTTATCTTACATGTAGCATGACCTTGAAGACACAGAATGAAGGATGTGTGGATGAGGACAATGACATTGCTGTTCTAAAAACCACATTCCCTCTACTGTGCCAGGAGACAAGAGATGGGGAACACACTGCTCTCCACCTTGCTGCCACTGCCCAGCAGGAGAGCAACACGCCACCATGGCTTCACAGGCAAGTGTGAAACTGCCTACACCTATTTATTTCTCTGGAGGCTACTGTTAAATCACTGTTTTCCAGCTCTATGACTCTCCAAGAAGAAAGGCAAGCTCTGCATCCCAGGAGAAGCCAGAAGCTCTGGGCCTTGGGACAGCAACAGCTCCTGTACCTTGCTAGATGGCCACAGGGACAACGGACTGTTTCTAACTCATATCCTTCCTCTCTTTTGGCTACCTTCAGTTCCTCTTTTCAGTTTAACACACTGACTCTCAGGCTGGCTTCCCTGCAAAACACAAACCACAGAGGGGGGTCCTGCCTACCCCCCACAGTGAAGTGGCTGATGTCGGGGTTTGGTTCTCAAAGAACAAAAGACCATTCTGGCAAACCAGGTCCCAGCCCAACTGCAGTGCTGCTGTCTGCCAGTGTGGTCCTGCCCACCCCATGCAGGTGAACCACTGCTCGTCTGTGATAGACATGGAAAGCTGAGCTTCCAACCAGGGCCTAACCCAACCGCTCAGCTCCGAACTGCTGGTCAGCTCTCGGTGCCATCACCAACACTGTGCTCTCCTCAGCTCTGCACAGTATGAGAACTGTGGCCCTGCCCAAGCAAGGAAAACCAGCTTTAAAAATCAAACCAAATCAACTGCCACCAATAGTCAAACAATGTCTGGACAATTCCAAGAGAAAATAAATGGGAGTCCAGCAACTGCAGCCCATTCCAGCACAGCCAACTCAACATTCACAACATCCATATGCTGCCATCCAAAACCAGTGAAGCTGGGGAGCTCCAAGTTATTTTTCAGGGTCTGTCCTTCTCCCCCCTCAAAAAATCTGAACACTTCTGCTCATCTCTGGAAGGAGTGAACTGCCTAAGCCCCACCCACCAGCTCCATCACACTGACACTCAGACCCAGCACAGGGAAGAGGCTACAACCAGCTTCTCCCACATAACCCCTCCTTCCAAAGGGCTGTGGCTGTCCCAGACATGTCCCTGCCTCTGAATCCAGCCCCCAGGTGAGAAGACCACCTCCATGGCAGGAAAGAATATTGGCTGACTGATCCTGTATTTTCTGTGCTGCTGGCATACATGACCTGCTTGCATTAACTAAATGCTCTGAGCCTATTTTCACTAAGAATGACAAATGACACATCTGTGATGAGTAAGGAAATGCTGGGTTTTGCTTTCAAATTTATTTCATATGTACGCAAACTATCACATGACAGCTTTACACACAGCTCCAGCCCATGCAAAACCCATCTCCAGACTGCCAGAATGCACAAGCAAACAAAAGGTTTTCCATAAAATCCAAATTTTCTGATTGCACAGAAGTCACATGAAATAGTTCACTAAGCCCCCACTTAAATAAAACCAGTTCTGGACACAGTCTAGTATTATTTCAGGACAGGCCAATATTGAAAAACAATGCTACTTAAACGTTCTGCATTAAATCACCACCTGGACATTTCACACAGAGCAGGCCTCCAAACACAAGATAAAATGCCCACTTTCACTAGCAAGGGAAGGGGTGCACCAATGGATTTGTAAAGGCAGTGAATAGCTCATGATTATGCACAGAGCAAACACAAAAGGAAACACATAAATTCCAGCATTCCCTCATCAGATTTGTGCAAGAGCTTTGACACAATTGTGGGGAGAAAGATATTACAGTAATAAGTAGGATATTTAAGCCCTGCAGATTATACCTGGAAAACTATTTTCCTTAAGTGAAAACAGAATGAAAGACGAAGATTCCCTTCAAAGAACTTTGTTTGTGGTCATTTAGTTTCAGGATGCAAATTAAATGAGCACTTGTTAGACAAGCGTAAGAAGGGAATTAGCTCTGGAATATTATCAGTCTCTTGTGAGGCTCAGATACAGCTGGCCAAAGACTTTTAGGTGTTTTGTCACCTTGCTCCCCAAGAGCTCCCCAAGGACCTGTGTTCTCACATCCCAAAGCCAGATCTGAATCCAGCCTGGCTGCCAGGGCCAGGGATCTGCTTGGTCCTTCCATCTCCTCGCTGGCTCTGCCCGCAGTTCCCGGAGGTGCCTCTGCCCCATCTATAACTCACAATTACGAGAGACAGTAACACAAAACTGCCACAGGCAAAGTCAATCTCTCCCAGGGGCCTCACACATCTGAGGCTCCTGCACACCAAGAAACGGTGATCATGTGCAGTAATGCTTGGGGTTAAACCACACAAGTTCAAGGATATTCCTGAAAATACAGTGGGAGTTTACCAAAGGCTAACATTAGTGAGAAGAACCAGCATCAAGGATCATTAGCTCTTTTATGCCATTTATTTATAGCCTACCTTGAAACACATCCCATTTCTCTTTAGGACACCTACAGCTGAAGTTTGGCGTCTCAGGGGTAAATGAGGAGACTTTGGGAAACAGTGTTCATGACAACAAAAGGTGCTCAAGCAACTTTGCCACTCACAGATAAGAGAAAAGTGAGACCAGAGACCCCAGGTCAAAGCCGGTACCTGCAGAGACACAGTTCAGAGATGGACAGAACAGGTTGAACAGGGCTCTAAGCACCTGGTCTAATGGAAGGTGTCCCTGCCCCTAGCAGGGGCATGGAATGAGATGAGTTTTAAGGTCTCTCCCAGCCCAAACCATTCTGTGATGCTACGGCACTCCTTGACCTGCTCTGTGCTCAGCAGCATTGACTGCTTGACACTCGACACTTCAAAAACAGGAGGTTCCAAATCACTGTTTCCAAGTCCCTTGCAAGTAATTTACAGGCAGATTCTAAAGAATCTGCAAGAAATAACTTAAAAAGCAGAATTGTCAGGAGGCCTAAGCTTCTTAAAGAAAAGGGTCAAAATCTCTGCTGGAAAACATTTATGTGCTGGCAAATCAGACCGAGAGCTGATACTATCAATACAGCACTTCCTGTGCAAATTCTTGCTAGATAGATCTATTCTGATGCAGAAAAATCCCGAATTCTGGTATACCCCAAATTTTGACTACAGAAAGAGATAGAAATGTCATTGTCATATAATGGATTTGGCATATTCAGAAACATCGCCTACAGCAGCAAAAAGGTGTGGTGATTGAGCTGGGGCCCAGAAATCTGATGGAGGAACAGGGTTTGATTGAACAGCATGTTTAAAAATTAAATCCAGCTGAAGGAAAAGAAAAAAAAAATCCTCAGAAGAAATGCATGACCATGTGAGGAGGAATGGCAGTGAGGGAAATTCAGCATAAAAAAACCACGCAAAGAAACCTGGCGTTCTTAGGTACGGCTGTAAGTGCCACTATTAGGATAAGAAAAATACAAGCTCATCTTTTACTTCCAATTGTCACATCACTGTGGAGAGTCTTCATGAAATTCTCAGAATAGCAACGAATCAGGAGCAAACAGCTGTTCAAGCAGGAAAGTCACAGGTAGACAGACTTTCCTTGCTTCAACAAAAAATTAACTCCAAAGTTTCACAGGACAGTAAATCAACAAAATGGGCCTGTACAACACAGGACGAACAGTCTCATCTTCCAGCCCAAAGCTGATATACGGGCCTGTGTTCTCCTTCCGGCCATATGCTCATGTGATTTATGACCCACAACAATTTCAATACTCCTGGAAAATGAAAGAACAGCAGACAATCAGTTCATCCCACTACACTGGGGATTGTGTGGGCTCTGCCCTGCAGCACCTCCCCTGGGAGTGGGGGCCAGAAGCACCAGCTGCCCCTGTCAAGAGCAGGGGAGGGCACGGGGCAGAGCAGCGCCCAAGCACTGGCACAGGGAGCACAGCACATCCCCAGGACTTCACTGCATGGAGCAGCCCACAGGGGCTCCAAGAGAGATGCAGAGGGACTTCTAACCTGGGCCTGGAGTGACAAGATAAGGGGAAATGTCTTCCTTCTGAGAGGGGGCAGGGTTAGGTTGGATATTGGGAAGAAAGTATTTACTCAGCAAGTACTGAAGCACTGGAACAAGTTGCCCAGAGAAGTTGTGCCTGCCCCATCTCTGGAAGTGTTCAAGGCGAGGCTGGATGGAGCTTGGAGCAACCTGGTCTAGTGAAAGGTGTCCCTGCCCAGAGGTGGAATGAGATGACCCTTCCAACCCAAGTAATTCTCTGATTCTCTTCTATGAGTTCCTGTCCCATTTGCAACTATGGCTGTTTGTGACAACTGCTGTTAACCTGGTCTAGTTTACAGAACATCCCACTAGCAGGGCGTAAGGACCTTGTAATCTCTACCTGCAACTGTCCCAGGCAGGGCACTGCCTGCAATGCAAACACTGCCAAACCGGGCAGGATTCAGCTCTGCAGCACCTGCTTTGCTGCCACAACACAAATGCAAAGGCATCACCAAACAAACAAACAAAATCCTCCACCCCACCCTGAATTAGGCTTTTCCTTTGCACAGGTGGGGTGAAGTGCAAGTTCAACAGCTTGAGTCATACAACCAAAACTTCACCCAACCCCAGCCATCACAGCAGCATCAGCTGGGGCTGACACACCTGTGAGCCACCACAGAGCACATGGCTGAGAGCCTATGAGATACCAAGTCTACCAGCACAACATCAGAACTGGTTTTTCTGAAGCCAAGGGTATCCAGACTGGTCTTTAGGTAACTTCTGAGTGACAAACCCAGCTTACGTGTCTGCTCAAAGGCATGGCTCTGAACAGCAGCATCCTACCCTCCATGGATGAACATTTTGTCCACTGGGAAACGTGCCAAATAACTCAGGTATCCATAACAGTACTGCAATGAGTTCTGCTATCTGACATCCGTCTCAGGTCTGGATCCGTGCAGTTTCATCCCCCAGCAGCAGAGCTGCCAAGGCAGATGGGCCAGCTAGGCTTCAATAAGGGGGTGAGCAAAACGGCATCAGGAGCACCCATTACCCACAAGATCACAAAGATAGAGGGATGGAGTCTGAGCTCAGTGTCTTAATGTACCTGCCTTGCCTCCCCCTTCCTGCAGGTCTTAAGCAGAAGGCAGCTGTGCTGAAGGAGTTAATCTTGCCTGGAACAACCTCTCTCCGGTTTCTCAGAAACTCCAAGGCTGCAGAGCTGGGCTTTCTGCTCCCTGCCTGCTCCTGCCTGCCCTGCCTGCAGCCTGACCCCTGACATTTCCACTCTGCTTCTCCCTGGCATGGAAAACTTAACCATACACAAACAAACAGGTTGGGAGGACAGATAAATGGAAGAGAGGAGGAGAAAGGGAAGATTGCTCAGATTCCTTGTCAAGGCCCTGATTAAATAACAGCAGCACCACCAGACGTGGGTGAGGGGCTGGCATTTATCAGTAAACCCTGAAGTCTACAGCAAGACATCTCTGTTTAATTAATCCTGAAAGGATCCCTTCCCCCTTCTACTTCCAGGGAGGTTTTGAGGATCTCCAAGTTTAAAGACACAGGGAAACCTTTTTAGCTCTTTCCTTACAAAACACAAGGGCAAAACCACAGGCAGGATTTACTAATGCTGTGACAAAGGCTTCCATTGCATGGACACATGCAGGCAACCCCCACTGAGGGGGCATCTTGGATTTAGTCATCCCAGACCCTCTGAGGCAATACACCCATCACATGACAGCTTTAGAGTGACTGGCTGAAAGCCTGCACACACATGATCACAACCAGGCACAGATCTGCACATCTCACCTGGACTCGGGGTCTCCTGCTGTTCTTACATGATACCCCTTTCCCAAGGGATAAATCTCTTTCAGTGCTTGATGCAGTTCTACTGTCCCCCATTTTTGTCCAGTTTTCCCACGGTGGCGTCAACATCACCCAGCAATGGAAGAGACTGCACGTACACATAAAGCAAGACAACCACAAACGCTCTTGCCTCTGGGCTTTCACTTAGCTTGAGGCTTGGGAGGACCTTCCAAGGCACTTCCCATTTCAGGAGGTCCCCTGCCTTTTGAGCCAAGGTGAACACTGTACTAGTGCAGAGCACCACAGTTAAAGCCATCAGCCATGAAGGGCCACAAAGCTGTTAAGTCCCTCCACACCTCAGCAGCAGTGTGAGAGGAGCTCTGCTTCCAGGGCACATTCATCCCACCACCGTGCTCAGAGAGCTGCAAGGTCCCTGAGGGTTGCAACAGCAAAGGAAACTCTGGTCCCTAGAGAGTGGATAGCCCACCAAACCACAAAACAGCTTCCAACAGAAGAGGCCTCAGCAAGCACTTACCAAGGTTTTACACCAATCCTCAACAGGCAGCAGGGCAGGAAGGGCCTGGCAGCAGTGCTCAGGCCCCCAGGTCAGACAGCCACCTTAACCACCATTCACCCGACCATCCATCCAAGCAACCATCCAACCAACGGCAGAATTACAGAGATCGATTCTTTTTGTGTGGTGTAAGTTGCAAAAAGAGAAAATGAAAAAGTAGAAGAAAATCTCTGTAGTAATGACTTCTGGTCCAATCAAAAGCAAAAGAAGGAGTGGGGGGAAAGGGGAATTTTAAAAGCCTAAGTTCAGATTGTAAAATAAATCTGTATTTCACACCAGCTTTATAAAATTCCCAGGAAAATAAAAAGTCAAAACCAGTTATTTTCTTGAGGATCTATATTCTTAAATACCTGGTTTCAACATAATCTCTTTTAAAAGAAGTACTGGAATGGGGGATGAACTGTGAGGAACTGAAAAATGTCTCTGCCTACCCAAAAAAAAAAATCATTATGCAATGACAAGAGACAATCCAGTCTATAATCAAAGACAGAATCCTGACATGTTCAAAGAGAAAATTATTGTAACAACAGTGACTTTGAAGATGAGAAGGGTTTTTTTGATTGAAACAATGGCCATCAAGATTTTTACTGTAGCAGCCAATGTTTAAATGCACAACTCAGCAGGCTGCATGCCTGCAGGTACACTGAGCACCAACAGCAAAAACCATGAAAAAATAAAACTGTGACACCTAAGAAATTCCTTCCTGAAGTGGAACCAGGCAACACTCTGAGTGTGAACCACTCATGCCAGGGAGCAAACACTCCTACTGATGGGCATGCTTGTCCCAGGGAGTGAAGCTTTACAGGAAAACTCAAGAGCCTATGTCCCATTAATACAAAACTTGCAAGTTACAAGGCACTACACTAAAATATTTAAATTTTTTGATATCTGCTTCCAGGAAATTGCATATTTGGCTGTAAAAGTCGTGATCTGCACTCTTCACTGAACTACTATGATTCACAGAAAATGAATCACAAAAGGCAAGTTTTGTGACTAAAAAAACAGCTGTTCTGTAACGCACCTAACGAGCAGTATCGTATTTGATTGGGAGACTATCGGAAGATGACTTAAAATACCCCTTTCAAAAACAGAATTTGGATTAAGCTCAGTGTTAGTCTGGAGTAAGAGTCAGACAGACTGCCTCACACCTCTCCTTTATTTCACCTTTTAGGGGAAAGCCCAAGCACAGCCCCCCGAAGGGTAATTTGTCACAAAAACGATGCAAAAGCTGCGCAGCATCACTACCACCAAAATTTGTATTTTTAACATGGAGACTTTGAGTTGTATCAATCCTGTCTGTGTCTCCATCACTATGAGCATTGCTTATATGTGGGAACCATTTTATTAAAATGATGAAAACACCAAACAATTTATTTAATAAAAGCATTTTCTCCACTGCAACTCAGCAGTGAAGAGCTGTTCAAAGCAGAGTCTCTCCATCAGCCCTACTCCTTACGCACACTTCTGTTCTTACCATTATATTAAAAACCTTTTGCCAAAAAATGAAACAATTAGAAAGCATGAATATATGGTATGGTTTTCTCTTATCTGGAACTGGCAAGTGTTCCTGGGGGCATCTCCACTTCAGTTTCACCGCTACCACTGAGGATTCACCCTTCTTTCTTTCATTAGGCATTTATGCATCTTCTACAGAAAGTCTGTGTGTTTTTGCTGATGTTGTTCCAGGCCACACCATACTTGGGCTCACCACCTGTGCCCCACGTGTACAATAATGAACCAACACAGGCAAAGGCCACAGTGGGCTTGGCCCTTCTCCCTGTTGGGGTATTTCTGGTAGAAATGCCCTGGTAAGTGCCACATTCATGTCCCCACTGCGTGGTGGCCGCTGGCCAAGTAGAGGAGCCGTGAAAGCACAACTGGCGTGTGCAGGACACACCACCACAGTGACAGCCCAAATCCAGCTGTGACAACAGGGTAAGGAGCACACCCTGTGATGGGACAGAGTCAGACTGGGACACCCACCTTAGAACCCAACATCTGTTTTCCATGGAGTGCCCCGACAGCCCACGGCAGCAATATTTTAAAGCTGGGAGCGCTGCAGATAAAGACAGATCAATTTTGTTCTACAATTTTAAATGAAACTCTCCTGTTTTGGAAAGAATTTCATTAAGGTGAAAATATAATACAGAACTACCCATTTAGGAAGAATGTGCTATTAATTCTTAGCAGTGTATGTGGAAGGGAAAATTGCATTTTTATCTAAATGGTTTTTTCTGCATAACCCATTTCCAGTATTCTTTTACAGCTCAGTACTGGGAACTTTTCACATTTCTATTCAGGCACTGTGGAAGGCAGCCTTCAGGAACATGTCAAATATAACCCCTTAAACAGTATTCCAAGAGAAGCTCCACAAACTGGAGAAAGGCCAGAAGAGCACACCTTAAAGGATGGCTGGAAAAGAAAAGGAAAAAAACCTCTCTCAAAGATGTAAGTCAAATTTTTGAGGGGGAAAGGAAAAAGGATGTGGTTTAGGGTGTTTTTTTTTCCCTAGGGGCCAAGAAGAGTTTTGATCTTCCCTCTCTTCTTCCTCACTGGAAGCAGAAACACCTCCAGTTCCCAGTCCCAAAAGCACACAAAGAGCAGAATTTGGCCATGTCATCACTCTGAAAACCCGGACATTCTGAGCTATAACATGTACTAGTATGTACAACCAAAACAAGTGTATGCTGTGAAAGACTCATTTTATCAGCATAAACAAATGCTCATTTCTCACTACAGTTTCATACCACTTGAAACTGAATATAATCCAAACAATAATTTCAAACAACTGATGCTGGGATCCAAGTTTCCCTGACATACTGCCATCACACAGCAAGAACAAAGTCAAGTAAAAGCAAAAGCAGATTCGGAACCGACTGCTTTGAGTTTTACCACGTTTGCCTAATCTACTACAAAGAAAAGCAAACATAAAATTCAAAGTTTTTAAAATTCTTCATTTCATCATCAAGGATCTCAGATTCAAGCGAACCCAAACCGCAACAGCACAGCGGCCTTGTGTTTAACAAACAAAGCCACTGACTTTCCAAGCACCGCAGCAGGGCTCACTGAAGAAGCTGAAGCTCCGTGTTTTCTAAGCATTGTTCATTTGACATTCTTCACCTCTTTTTTTTTTTTTTTTTCCCCTGCATTGACTTTTATTAGCTTACTTCACAAAATTAGTATAACAAAAAATTTTATCTTTCAAAACAGACATTTAAAAGTGCAGCAGTTATGGAAATACAATTGGACAATGAACAGTTTTTATTCCCTCTACCTCACCACACTCTGCACGGCAAAGCAGTAATTACAGGAATCTACTTCTGGTTTAAGCTCTACAGTAAGCTCTTTCCAAATTTAAGGCCAGCAACCAACCCTTCATTATGCTTAATAGGTAGACATAAACCGTAATTGTATCACAATCTCCCAATGCACATTCCCAGCTCTGAGGCTCACACGTGTCTGGCTCAAAGAAGAGATTTTTTATCTGTTCTTTTCCATAAGAGAAACATTGCGGCCCCATTGGCATCAGCCACTCGAGGAAAACTACACAAAACACTAGAGGATCTGGAAATTTATTTGGAGTAAGACTTCACTGTGTTGTTAAAACCTCACATTTCCAAACTGGTGTTTGTTGGTCCGCAGTAGCTGGACTCCTGTGCCCCTGCACCAGCAGGAGCCCTGGCAGAGCCAGGACCGTGGTCGCCTGCCCGAGGGGCCCGGAGCACTGGCAAGCAGCAAATTCCCTTCTGCCCTTCCCGTTCACACCTCAGCTAAAATAAGTAACATCAGGACATAGTACATGAACTGGATTTATCCACAGGACAAACCACTTTGTCATGTAACATACAACGCGACTTCGACGCACAGAGTTTAAAAGCAAAGCTCACCCAAATCCATGGGGCTGCCCTTGAGCTTTCCCTGACACTGCCCCGTCTCCCTGCACATTTTCCAGCCATCACCCTCACACCCGCCCTGCCAAGAGCACAAGGAATTGGCAAATGATGGGATGAAACTTCCATAATAATAATAATAATAATAATCATAATCATAATAAGAAGCCAGAATGAAGGAATGTTTTGCTATTCTCCCTTTTTTTGTGATCTGCCTATTTCAAAGTAATTCATTTAAGATTTGAATTGTACTTGGGACAGCCCTTGTTTTCCCTCTGCCTCCAGAACCATGGCATGGTAGGGAGAGCACAGGGAGCTGGGCTGCATGTGGTTTCTCCCAGTTCTTTCACAGAAAGAACAGCCCGTGCCTATATTTAGAGGTAGAGAAGGGAACTATAGCATCCAGGAAAAAAAGAAATAAATCATACTGATTTTATCTTCAAAAAAAAGCATTTGTGTTTTTGGTTTGTTTAAATCAAAAATGTGCTGCAAGCGCTTGACCCTATATCCAGCAACAATAAAATCTGTTCCATCATAAAATACCAGCTGCTTTGCACTTCGAATAATAATACTATTTTTAAAGGGTTTCAGAATTATTGTCTCATGGATTGTGGTAGCTTTTATTACAATTACTGGGGAACTCCCTTTTTTTTCTTTTGTACAATACAATCAATAGGCCCATTTATTATCTTCTTGCTTTTAAAACTGTATTTGGTCTGAAATTTTGTGTTACTCTTCAGACTCGACAAAAAACATTTTTCAGCCTAGTATTTGGCACCAATAAAAATTAAAACAATTGAGTCAGACCAAAAATACCTGTAACACTAGATGCAAACAGTTAACTGGCTGCCTGGCAGGTCTAAGAGACACCCTTTTTCTAATTATCAGCTCAGTAGCACTCCAGGAATAAGTCACACCAGGTGGTTGTGACCTACCGGGCAGCTCAGACCTGAGGTCTGGGTCCTCCTCTCCCATTGCCCAGAGGAGCAGGGAGGAGAAGCCCACCCTTCGTGATGCTTCCAACCCCAGGCATCTGGAGGTGGTGAAAACCCACCTTGCATCAAACTACTTCTGCAACATTTAGGTCTCATTTCCTGTTGCTAAGACGGACAAACTTATTTAGAAATTCACTCACACACAAATCAGAAGTGCCCATAACTGGCGTTTGGTGGGGTTTTTTTTCCACCAGAGGAGAAACGCTGCCCCAGAGAGGGCAGCAGAGCCGCGCCATCCCCACCGAAGAAGGAATCCACGCAGAAATGAGATCACCAGGTGGGATGAGATCTCTCAGCCCTTCATTCCCTGCCCACGCACACTTCCGAAGCACCGCACGCCCAACCCAGCACCATTCAGCGCTGGCGTGCCAGCCTTTGCTGGGTCCCCAAGTGCCCCAGGGTCCCTCCAGTTCCACTGTGCACCTCTCCAGCATCCTCTGCCCAAGCCCTGGTGGCACCACACCGTGTTCCGGCGGTGAACCGCCCGCTGCCTTGCCCAACAACGCCTGTTTTATCTCATTTGGACAGTAAATCTTTAGCAGTGGGAACATCTCCCAGGTTTCTAAAGCGCCGTGGCAATTTATGGTGCAATAAATATGATCTTAAATAAAAATAATCCTAGAGTGGGACCTGAATATGGACTCCGCTGCGCTCTAAATCACACGTAGACCCCAATCTCTGTAAGTACGATGGCGATGCCTTGACTGACCGAGCCATCCAGCCAGGAGAAGAACACGCTGCAGACACACTTGCTCCCTGCCCGTTTCCACCAGCCAGCCCACTGGCAGCCTCACCTCCAGCAGTGCATGGGAGGGAAGGCTCAGCCCCATTCCCTGGGGACCGGCACTGCTCGCAGTGAAGCGCAGCTGTGCCTCAGACACCCCCACCAAAAGCATCCTCTGCCTCTTCTGACTGCTCTCACCTGAGACCAAAAGGCTTTTAAATGCCATTATAGAGGAATATTATACCCACACCCTCCCCGCACCAACCCCCCCCCCCTCAAAAAAAAATTAGTGGAAATTTTTTCTAGGAAAGAGATCCTAAAATTCTGACCAGATAATAACCCCAGCCCAACCTCCATTTCCTATGTTAATAGATCAATTTACATCTTTCTAGCAAAATGGTTTCAGGCTACATGAAAAAAAAAGAAAAAAGTCATGCCTTTCTTCTTAAACTGCATTTTGGGAGAAGATTAAGGAGGAAGGAAGGATATGACTCTTTCCAGGGCTTTGTAGGGTATTTGCTTCACACATCAAATTAATTTTAACTCAGGAGTACATTCTTAATTAGGGTATGAAATGTTTTAAAATTTTCTTCACTTTACAAATGGCTGCTTTTTCAATTAACTGTGCTTCCCCAGCCTCAGGATGATCTTTCTATTAGCAACAGAATGCTTTCGAGTATTTTGTGAATACTAATTCACAAAATTAATTAAATGCAGACTTAACTCTGAAAACATATATTTTACCACAAAGAAACCCTGCTGTCTTCCAACTACTGACCGATCACAGGCTTTGCTGGGATCAAGGGGATCCTAAAGTCCTAAAACCCCAGCAGTCAGAACTGAAAGTAGGAGAGTTAAAAGGAAAAAAAACGAAGTTCCTCATTTTGTATTTTAAATGCTCCAAACACAGGGGGGGATAAAAAAAGATAAATATCCCAAAGTTCACACAAACTGGCCGCGGGAGCAGGGTTGTGGCACGTCCCTCACACTGCTCACAGTCAGAGCTAGTGGAGCCCTTTGAGCTCCCACACGTGTTGTCTGTGTTTAAACTCAAATAAACTGTATTTATTTTGATGTAAAAAAATCTATCAAAGCAGCACTTAAACGTAACCAGATTTCTGCTTACCAAACCAAAAAGAGCTTTTTTTAGACAAATGTTAAAAGCTAATAAAAAATGTAGACCGCCCAGCGTCATGCTTGGTGGTGTTACGTTAAAACACTGAGCAGGCACAAACAGATTTGCTGGAATTGAAAACAAACAGACACAAAGTGCCCTGCTGCAGCATCCAGGCAGCACCTCAGCCTGCAGCCGAGGCTCGGCTCCTGCTCGGGAGCTGCCCGTGACGGATGCGCACGTGCATCCCAGGGAGCCGCACCGTCGGCGGTGCCAGAGCAGTTTCTGCCCAAACGGGCAAGGCAAAACTTGGAAAAACCTTACTTGCAAATGGCCAGCATGAATCAGACCCAGTCCTACGGAGAGGGATGTGCCCTACATGTGAGTCAGGTGTCTTGAAAGGGCACAAGCACGGAGCACAAATACTCCTATGACAACGCCTGCGCTGCTGCAAAGAATAACCCACGTACAGGAAAGAAACACAGAACAGTGGTGACCACGTATTTTTGCATTAGTATGGATAAAAGGTGCAACACTAAGAAAGCCACATTTCTAGACCATTGAGTCTTAAAACTTATTACATCAACTAAGGAAAATGCATTTCCCCCCATCCAGATGCTTTTGTCATTTGCCAGGAGATGAGCGGAACATGAAGCCTTAGAGGAGAGGGCACTGGAGGGAACAGGAGAAGAAGGGGTGCTGAGGAGGGGAACAGCGAAGCAATATCATCTAAGATGTTCTCTTTGAAGTATTAAGAAAGTCAGCTTGTAAAAATTAATGGATTAGACCTCCAGCTGTTCAATTCTCAGCTTTAAATTTAGAAGGCATTTGACTTTGGAACATTGGCACATAATCCATAAAATATATTTAAATTTGTAAAAAAACCCCCAAATCCCTTGTATTAAAAGGTCACTAATAACTCAGAATGTTTTAAACTGCATCAACACAAAAGCATCTGGCAAAGGAAAAGCAGCAAACTACAAAGAACTGCAGTATTTTTATATAAGCCAGTCATCTAATCACTGTGTGTAAACTGGGTTTATCTACAGAACAGCAAAAATTCGGAATTACATTTTAAAAGCTGAGAAATCTAACCAAGACCAGGAAGGTGAGGGCAGACCTTGAATTTCCTGGGTGACTCCACAGCTTCACCTATTTAATTTCCTTGAGGTTCCCCGTGCCCCTTACCCAAGATCTGGTACACAGCCAGCCATGTTCTTAACAGTCCTCACTAACAGAGGCTCTCGTTTAAAAACGCCCCTCAAAAAAAATGAAACAAGAATCACTTCGTATTTAAAAATAAACAACACACCAATCTTAAACACGTCCTGCAAACCTTAATCATGTGTTTACAGGTGCAAACATTGTTCTTCTCAAGGATGTAGATTTTTCAATGGAAAAGCTGGACCAGCTGGACAGGGAGGCGGATGCCGGCCGGAGCCACGGCGCGATGGCGAGGTGGGTACCAGCGCCTGACGCCCACCACCCACACTGCCTGCATCCAACACGCTCCAGTCCGAAACACGCAAAGGACAATCTATTCCATACCAGAGAAAAACCAGGGAATGAGCCTCTGACTATAATTTGACTGGCCTCTTTCAATATTCTCAATGTGCTTGAGAAATTATGTCACTAAACTCTTTCTGGTATTTCAGTAAATTTAGCGTTAACAAAGCATACACGTTAGGCCACCTGAAGATTCATTTTAGAGCTGGCTCTGCACTTTCTGGGGAGACTCTCCTCATGCTCAGATTTAACAGAAATACATGAGAAACCACTGACTGAAAATGTACAGTAATTTGTCTAGTACTAAAATTTTATATGGCCACATAAAGGCATTTTACTGTACCAAAACTTCTCCCTGGTATAGAACACTACTGAGGCTGGGAGTCAGCTGGTTCAAATAAAAGCAGACTATATCGTTTTAGGTTAGATTTTTGTTTGATGCCTTACTCTTTGTTCTACACAAGTAACAACAAACTGTATCTAAAGGTATTGCTAATTAATAACGTTTTTTATCAAAATATTATTTGCAGTTTTATGGTCGAGCATTCCACTAGGTCACTGGTAAAAAAAAAACAGGTATTGTACCTTAAAAATTAAGAGCAGACACGGTGTAATACATCACCGATCAAAATAAATCTATGCTGTCATCCAAGCTCATATATAAATACTAAGTGTAATTCATTTCCTTTTACATTATACAGAAAGATCTGAAGCACATTCACACACCAATTTCAAGAAACATCTCCCTCGAAGTCTGTCACGCACATCCTCGCACCAAGTGTGTGCAAAACAACCCCGTTAAAACTCACCTTGCAACCGAACGGGCCATCAGAAAATAACAGACTTTGGGGCAAGGAAGCACCAGGATGCAAACCAGATAGGTAATCTGCATTAATTCAAACATAGCCAGATTGCCCACTGAAATGAGAACAGGTAAATCTAGAGACCAAAAATTAATAGCCAGACAGACGGTGGATGCAAAGGCAAACAGTGGCCACAGTTGTTACTGAAATGCCAATAAATTTACACACTTCCTGCACTAAATATTTTAGTATATCACAGCAAGAGGAAATACTACTGAAAATTTTGTCCCTTGCTTTCTCTAATATTTGCCATAAAGGTCAACAAGCACACTGCTACAGAATGTTTATAAAACAAAGGAAAACATTTCTAAACAGGACCATTTTCTAGTAGAAAGTATTAAAAATTATAGTCAGTCAAGGTAAACAATAGAGAATTTCTGTCATTCACATGAGGCCAAGCAGGGCAACCCTTCCAATTAATTTTTTTTTTAACAGGTTAGAAAAGTTTAAAGCATCATATTAAATCCAAACCTAATGCACACCAAACTCTCCCCCAGGATAAGCAGCGGGAGCGTTCTTCCCTCATCGCTCTGCTTGCTAATTCAGATGATTTAATAAAGATGTGCGTTTGATGTACGTGGAGTTTATCGTGTAACTTCAAGATAAAGGCAGTAGCTTCTTTTTTCACTGAATTGTTAAAATTGTGTAAGTTTCAGCATCCCAGTGATGAGGCAAACAAAGCAGCATCGGGAATCACAGGCCCCTCGCTGCAAAGGGCGCTGAGCTTTGCCGCTGAACTCGCTTCCACAGCGCTCGCTACAACACAGCCGCTCACAGCACGTTGCTTGCAGTGAGGGTTCAGTGCCTGAAAAACCTCACGAGAGGTCTGACAAACTCGGTCCCAGTAAACAAACCCAGTGCCTTGGTAAAGCCTCTAAAAGAAGTAGGCAGTATTTAAAATAAAGCATGCAGCAGAATGCACTGGAAAGGAAAAGAAAACAAAGGCTCCCGGCCGCATCTGGACCAAATTTGACCTTTGTTAATGTATTTCTAGTAATTCACAGATGTTACGCGCGCTCCAGCAAGAGGGTTGGCCTGTGGGCTCATTCCAGTGATGGGTTCGGTGTAGCGATGAAATATTAACAAAAACTCACAGATGAAGGCTAATGGTGCCGTGTGGCACGTGCCCGTCAGCCCGGACTGACGAGCCCAACAGCCACCGAGCAGCGGAATATATTCCCATTCTTTCCAATCAACACCTGCACAGTTCTAGGTACATAGTGATGTCTTCACCTGACATCTGCAGTATGGGACCTTCAAAATTTCAATTAAAAACTAAAACCAAAACCCCACTAGCACTTAATTACTGGGTTTCTAAAGAATACTAATACACATTTCACTGAAGGGGAAGTTGTTCTGGTTCAGTCAAGCCAGGAAAAGCAAAACCCCATTAAACCAGCCCTATATTTTTAAGTGAATTTGATCTGGTTGTTCTTTGTCAGCTAGAGCTGTGGTGTTGGAAGTCAAGACAACCCCTCTAGACTCAGTGTTATTTATCTCTTACTCCCAGCTCAAGCTGCTAGGCAGAAGAAAACATGAAATTCTAGAAAGCACTTTCGGAGGAAAAAACCCCAAACCTAACCAGCTACTTCACATAAAACATGTTGGTACAAGAAATGATGCATCAGAGAAAACTCCTTACAGAAAACACATTTCAGGGCAGAGCCACATCCAGGCAGCGTTACTAATACTACATTCCGAAACGAAACGTGAACGCACGCACAGAGCTCGCGGCAGGCCAGCGTCGGAGGTGTCACACCTCGCAGGGGCACCAGCAGCACCAGTGTCTGCTCTCAGCAACCTCCAGACCCACAGCTCACACAACTGCCAGAGATAAGCGAATCATTTTAATGCCATTATGGGAAAAAAGGTGAGCTCCAAGGAATCTGAGCAGCCATTAAAACAACTCAAGCTGTTTCCCCCATAACCTGTGCATTAACAGAGTATTTGAGAAGTTCCTGATCCTGCTGTGTTTTCGGGAGCCTGCTCTTTCCTTCATGGCCAGCACTGAAGCCGGACCCTCTGCTGCACTGGCTGAGAGTGGCAGGCAGTGGACACAGTGCCCAGCACTGCACCGAGGGGAAACTGCCCCCCGACACCCACCGCCCCTTCCTCTGCCTCCATGGCACCTGAGGAGCCGCCGGTGCTAATCGCAGCAGTGCCACAATGGGAATAAATCCCCCACCGCCTGCCCTCTCACGGCAGGTGTAAATCAGAAGCCCCCAACAATGACTGCTCTGGGGAGGACCCTGGGTCTAATGCTGCTCTCATGGACACTGCCCAGCCCCAAAACGGCGCCCACCTTCCAGCACGGCGTTCCGCACGCCGAGGAACTGCCTGAATTCGGAGGAGCGCTGTCTGGAGCCTGCGCATCCACCCCGACACTGGGTTACTGCAGATCCCAGCCGACTGAGGAGGTTTAAAATCTCAGCCCATGTCTAAAGAAAGCCTTTTCTTAAACACAGTTTCACACACTCAGGAGTATGGCAATGTAAAGTTACATTATTTCTACTGAGCGAGGTGAACAGCCTGTTTAGTCTCACCTATTGTATCTTTATCATCTCCAACAACAGTTTAAGTAAATTCTCTGTGAGTCTGTATAAATTTCCTCATCCGAGGAACCAGCCCATTCAAATCCCTCAAGTGACTAAAGCATGAACCAACCCGAGCGCCTCTGCATTGTTGTGGAACTGGTTTGCTATTTTATGTTAAGCCTCTGAAATACTAAAACATATCCTTATATAGGAACACTGATTAAATGGTTTTCCTTCCAAGTGATGAACTGTTTTAACACCAACATTGTGGTTATCGCGACCAGAAAGCAATTACTTCTTTCACTAGCTGTTACTAAGAATAGCTGTGATCAAAGTGACTGGAGGAGTGCTGTTAAAAGACGCTGCAGAAACATCGCTCCGTATCACACACACACACAAAATATAGATCATTTTAAGCCAAATTACACTTTTAATAAATGTGCTGTTCAGAATTAAATCACTGCTCAGGATTTCTTTTTTCATCCAGGAAGTCAAGATCTGTAGAATAAGTTATTCTTTTAAAATCGATTTCTAAACACAGCACGGTGTGAGATCTATGTATCTGTGTGTGTGTGTGTGTGTGTGTGAAAGTGCACACGTAACGGGGTGCGTGTGGTGTGAGAGAACGTATATATGTGCTTGAGCCTGCCAAGGCAGAAGTGACAGGAACTGTGATTTGTGCTAACTAGCTATTGATCCAGTCAGATCTAGATGTTGTGTACAAGAAACAATAAAAGAGAAGGGGCTAGGAAGGATGCTGTGTGCAACTCCATTTAAAAATGGAAAAGAAGGGCCCCAAACAAACCAATTTATGTCCTTGCCTGGGTGAAGCATGGAGAATGCTGATGGGCTTCCTCGGGTCTGCCGTGCATGCTAAACACTCTGCTCGAAATGAGAGTCTCCTGCGCTGGGCATTAAACATGAACAAAGAGACAAACCGTGGGGGCTAGGATTCACGCTTCAGAAAGCCAAAGCTGCAAAGCCAACCAGAACCGGGTTAGGAAACAGCCCAGTTTCCAAACCAGCTCCCTTCTAATTTCACCAACAACTTTCTTAGCAAAATTACTAAATGTGGAGGGCTGTAAAAAGTCAGTCTGTACTACCAGAGGTAATGAAAACAATTTCAAACTACACTGCAGTACCAAAGTACCACCTTTCCTAGGCACAAATAATGAGTTTATATTGTGTAAACTGCACGCATGTATTTCTAGCACACCAAAACCCGCCCGCCTGCCCTCAGATAGCAGGTACAGCATGTGCACCCATTGTAACAATCACACATACAGCCAGGCAGGTTGCAAAATAGGGATTTGATAAGATAAAACAGAAACCAACTGAATCTATAATCATCCTTATCCTAAACAGCTTTTATAATAGAGGTTTTTCCATTAAAATATTTTTTTTCCTGAGCCTGGGGAATTATGATGCCCTCTGGACACAAGGAAGGATCAAAAATGACAACTAATGTCGAAATTAAACATCTGTCAACTAAGCAAGTTTTACACTAACAGACCCAGAGCCTTATTTTAAATTGCCTTTCAGTTAAATGAGAAATAATTTGTTACAAGCCGTTCAGTTCAGTATCACGCTGCTGTGGGCTCCAAATGCAAGCAGGGGGCACCTGGACCTGAAGGGGCAGCACTACCACCAGCCTCACATTTTTGTGGTTTAGGAAAACCCTCAGTCGCAGTTTTGGGAAAGTGGTTGGAAGGTTCAGCTGACACCAGGCTCTGTGGGAGCCCCTTCCTCAGCACCCTGTGCCTGGTGGGACTCCACAGGAGCCCCCTCCTCAGCACCCCAGTCCCCTTTGCAGCACCCCAGGCCCAGGAGCTCAGCTGGGGCTCACTGGAGCCCCCTCTGCTCAGCATCCCTACTTGCCCATTCCCTAGGAGGCATGATGGGGACAGGGCTGGCAGCAGAGATGCCATGGGGCAGTTGTCACCTAGACCAGTCAGGCAGCAGGCACTTTGTCCCTGACACTGGTTCTCCCAGCAGAGTCACCCAGCATCCTGCAGCCCCAGCCCAGACTGGGAAGGCACCTGGCACCCACCAAGGGTGGAGTGGGAGTGGAGCCAGTGTGTGCCCAGAGTACCAGGGCTGCAGCCCCACCACATCCCCTCCCCTGAGCAGCCCACAACCACCCCTGCCCCTGTGCCAGCACCCATGTGGGACAACTGATACCTTCTTTGCTGGGGTTCGGGGGCTTGGGCTTCTCCCAGGGCGCCATGGGCTTGTCCTCCTCCTGCCCCTCCATCAGGGCCTTCTCTCCAGGCAGGTACCAGGTGGAGTTGTGCTCTGCCATCAGGGAGTCCAGGTCGATGGTGCTCATGGTGCCCTTGACACCCTCCGAGCAGCAGCTGCCCAGGTCGCTGTCCCCATTCTGCCCCGCACACTCCCCCTTCTTGCTCTTCAACCCCAAGGGCTGGTCTTCCGAGATGCTGAACTGCTGCCGCTGGAGCTGGATCTGTGCCTGCAGGATTTCCAGGGGGTGGATCTCATCCTGGGCCGAGGTGCTTGTGGGGGTCCGCACCTGCTCCATGCTTGGCGTGCCAGGGTGAGCGCCCGCCGTGGTGCTGAGCCCATAGCTGTCGGGGGTCGAGGTAGACGTACTGAGAAGGCCAAGGGCCAGGGGCTTCTGTCCGTTGAGAAGTGCGTGCTCCCCACGGGGCAGCTTGGGCGAACCACCCAGCAGCGGGCTACGGGTGGGCTTGGAGGTGGCATTGTCAGAGCTGGAGGACACCTCGTCCTCGTTGCCATAGCTGGTGCTGACCTCGTCGGGAAAGTCCACGTGCGGGGAGCTGCCATCTGACTTGGTCACGCTCTGGATGCCGCTGTCCAGGGAGGACATCAGGTCTGGCTGCTCCGCCAGCAACAGTTCACTGCCCTTGCCCCAGGACGGTGAGGTCAGGGGCTTGTCATGAGGGGTGCCTCCACCGCGCTCAGCGCCCGCAGCCCCCGGTGGGCCCCCGCCGCCACCGGCACTGCCGGCTGCCCTGGGCTGACACCGGCTCCCCCACCCTCCGCAGCTGAGAACTTCTCAAAAAACGTGCCAGGGCTGACGTGCCCGCTGTCCCGTTTCCGGCGACCCCGACCCCGCCCGCCACCCGCCTTCCCCTCACCCCCGGCCACTGGCTCCAGCGCATAGCCGGGTGAGAGGCTGCTCTCCGCGGGCAGCAGTGGGGCAGTACCCGCCGCTTTGCCAGTGCCACCCCCGCCTACTGGTGGCCCTGCTGGGAAGTAGTCCGGGGCAGCAGGTGGCGGGTCGGGCTCGGCCTGGCTGAGCTTGCGCTTGGCCTCGGCCGGGCTCTTCTTGTTGAAGGTGACGTTGAGGTTGGGAGCACCCAGGCTCGCGATCATGTTTTGGCAGGCAGTGGAGAGGGCAGCCAGGCAGCTCTGCCCGAATACATTGTCCTTGCTGGCCGCCTTGCTGAAGGAGCCCAGCGAGAGGGCACCCAGCTTACTGGCAGTGGGCCGTGGTGGGGGTGGCGGGGGGAACTCGGACGGGGGTGGTGGGTAGGCCCCTGGCGAGGCGCTGAGGGCAGGTGCAGCCCCGTGGGCCGCCGGCTGCCGCGCTGCCGCCGCAAAGGGAAAGCCAGGCTGAGCGGCGAAGTCGGCGGGGCCACGGCGCTCAGCAGGGGCACTGGGCAGTGCCACACCGCTGCCTGGTGACTGCAGCTGCGAGAGGCCACCCATTGTGGGTGTGAAGGGCGGGTGGACGCCGGGAGATGGCAGGGCCTGTGCTGGCCCCTCGCCTGCCATCCGCAAGGGTTCCTGCAACCCCAGCCCAGTGCCGCCCGGCCGGAAGAGCACGGCAGGGCCACCCGGTTGCAGGCCCAGCTCGTGGGGGGCTGCCTCAGCTGGCAGCCCGGGCGCTGCCAAGCGCCTCGGCAGCAGCTCCCCAGGTGGCGGTGGTCCTGCGAACCAGGCACTGTCAGGGGCCAGGTGCGGCGCCGGTGGATCGAAGCTGCGGCCGCCACCAGCCTCCCGCTCGAAGGCTGGCGGGGGCAGGCCACCGGGTGCGCCCACCTCACCATGATGCCCCAGCTGCTGCAGACTGGGCGGCCGCAGGCGCTGCTGGCTTCGCGAGGCCATCTGCTTCATCACCAGGGCCGCGTTCTGGCGCTGCGCCAGTGCCGGGTGCTCAGGGCCGCCGTGTGGCAATGGGCCCCCAAAGGCCTCAGGTGCCGGCGGGGTGAACTCGCCCGGCAGGCCAGGGTAGGCCGTCGGGGAAAGGTGACTCTCCATGGCCGGGCCGTGCATGCCGCCGCCCCAGGAGGCGCAGCGCTCGACGCCAGGAGTGCTGGGGAAGTCAAACCGCGGCCTCTTGGCGACGCTCACGTAGGGGGCATCGAAGTGCTGCAGTCTTTGATTTGGTGGCTGTTGCGGAGGAGGGTGCTGCATATTAAACACGGGGTCGGTGTAGGGATGCATATTCCTGTTCTCCAGTCTGTGAATAGGGTATTCAAACTGTGCATGCTGGTTCTGCATTATGGGCCCATTGTCCTGCAGGTTGGAGTTGGGAGCGTTGGCTTCTGTTTGCTGTTGCCTAGGGATGGCTGGCGGGCAGGAGTTCTGTCTGGCCAGCAAGCCCGGCGGCTGCTGCGGTGGTTGTGGTGGTGGTGGCGGCTGCTGCTGCTGCATCAGCGGGTGCCTGGCGTTGGCCCCCGGCTCCAGACTGGCCGACATCTTCCGCGCCCCCCCGAAGCGCTCGAAGAAGACGCCGTGCTGCTGCGGCGGGTGCGCCTTGGCCACGGCCATGCCTGGCGCCCGGGGCAGGGCGGGCGCCCCCGCGAAGCTGCCGCCCGCCGGCACCTGCCGCCCGCCGCCGTAGTGCGGCAGCTGCCCCTCAGGCTCCGACGGGGAGAAGACGGGCAGCTCGAAGTGGCTGGCAGGGCCGTCGCCAGGGTAATTGTATTCCAGCGAGTCCACGCCGCCCTGCGCCGGCAGCCGCCGCGGCTCCAGGCCGTGGGGCTCGGAGGAGCCGGCCGCCGGCAGCCCGTGGAAGGAGGCAGCGCGGTTGGGGGACTGGTCGAGGGGCAGGCAGGGGGCCGGCACGGCGTGGCTGGCGGCGCCGGCGCCGTGGTGCTGGAAATCGGGCAAGGTCCCGGGGCGCTGCTGCCCGAAGCCCTCGCCGCCCTGGCCCTCGGCCATGTGCTCGTAGCCGTCGGCGAACGCCGTCTGCCCGCCCAGAGCGCCGCTGTAGCCCAGAAGGCGCCCGCCGTGCACGCAGGAGGCACCGGGGTCGGGCCCGAAGCCGCCACCGAAGTGCGGGGGGTGCTGGTGCGGGTGGGGGGCGCCGCCGGGGCCGCCGTGCGGCTGCTGTCCGCCGAAGAAGCCGTGCACCGGCGGCTGCATGCCGCCACCGTGCAGCTCGGCGGGGCCGCGGCCCGGGAAGCCGTAGGCGTCCCCGGCCAGGCTCATGTTCATGCCCAGGAGGGGCGGCTCGCCCAGCGCTCCCAGGGCCGGGTCCGCCGGCGCTGGGCCGCCGCCGGGGAAGGCCGGCGCCTTGAAGTGCGCGCTCATGCTCAGTCCGGGCTGGCCGAAGCCCCGCTCCGCCTGCCCGCCGCTCCGGCCGCTGTTCTGCGGCTCGAACTGCTCCAGCCCGAACATCCTGCGCGGCTCCTCAGCAGGGCATGGCTGCTCCGCGCCTCTCCGCCGTCCCGCTGCCCGCCGCTCCCCGCTGCTCCGCTCCGCGCCACTCGGCCGCCCCCGCTCACATCCTGCCGCGCCGCTGGCACCGGCCGCTCGCCCGCGCTCACCCCGCCGCTCGCCGCTCGCTGCTGCCCGAGAGCCGACGGGGCGGTGCGCCGCCGCTCACAGGCTCCGGCGCCCGGGAGCTGCGCGCCGCATCGCCGGCCAGCCGTGCGCTCCCGCGGCTCGCAGCGCTCCGGCGGCGGCGGGGCCGGGGCGCGGGGCCGGGCGGGCGCTGCGAGGGCTGCGCCGCGCTCCCCGCGCGCTGCCGCGCTCTCACCCAGCGCTGGCGGAGCAGCAACAAGTTTTGCATTTCAGCGATGAATTTCAGCCATCGGGGCTGCGCCAATGAGAGCCGCGGTCCGGGGCGGGGCTGCCGTTAAGGTGGCTCCGCCGCCGGCCCCGCGCCCCGCCCGCACCGCGCCCTGCACCGCCCCCCGTGCCCGGCGGCGCCGCTGCTCCCGCGGCGCACGGAGCGCGGGCGGACGGGGAGGTGCGCGGAGCCTCGGGGTCCCGGAGCGGGGCCCAGGAGTGGGGCTGGGGGCACTGGAGCTGGGACCAAGTGGCGGGTGTGGGGAGCCACCGGCCGCACTGCCCGCCGGGGCGAAACCCGCCCGGCAACCCCGAGCCGGGACCAGCAGCGGCCCCGCCGGCCCACCCCGAGCCGGGCACCGCACGGAGCCGCGCGGGGAGCGGGCGCTGCGGCAGCGGGGGGAGTCACAACCCCGTTCCCCCGGAGGGACAAACACCCACCAGGCCCGGGGGCCCACAGACCGCCGGCGGGACACGGTGCTTCAGGTGCTCGCGGATGCACATGTCGATAGTTTAAAGAAATAGTAATGAATATTGCTCCCACCAAAAAAAATGAGATCTATAAATAAGCGGCTGAGGACTGTTTGTATATGGCAGGAGAGTTTTAACGGGATTTTTTTCTGCAGGATCAGGATGCTGCGCTGTGATTAAATATTGATTTTGTGTAATTAGTTTTCATGTGAACTATCCTCCTTGCTGATGGCCTGGAGATTTCAGAACTGGCGAAGAAATGGAATTGGACGTGGAAATTATTACTTAGCGAAGTGACAAGGGGGGAGGAGGGGGACCCGGGGCTCGAGCTGCGGGGCGGGCACCGGGGTGGAAAACGAAGCACGCGCGGCGCGGCCGCGGCACAAAGGAACGAAGGGGATGTCTCGCCCCTCGCTACGGGAACGGCGGCAACGGAGGGAGGGACTGAGTGAGAGACGGAGCCGCCGGCCTCAGCGCTGCGTCCTTGCATAGGGGCGCCGGCCCGGACCCACGGCTGCACCGACGGGGGACCCGCACCGGGGACCCGGACCCCGGCCCCGCACCCGCCGCGGCCCCGGGGCAGAGGCGGCCCCGCGCCCGAGGCTCCCCCCAGCGCCGCGGCCGTCGCGGCCCCTCTGCGCCTGCGTGCGCGCCGTCGGAGCGGCTCTTCCGAACGGACACAGCGCCCCCTGGCGCCCACCCGGCCCCTGTCGCGCCTCCGCCGCCCCGCTCCGAGCCCCGCTCCGAGCCCCGCTCCGTGCCCCGCTCCGTGCCCCGCTCCGAGCCCCGCTCCGAGCCCCGCTCCGAGCCCCGCTCCGAGCCCCGCTCCGTGCCCCACTCCGTGCCCCGCTCCGAGCCCCGCTCCGTGCCCCGCTCCGAGCCCCGCTCCCTGCCCCCCGCTCCGAGCCCCGCTCCGAGCCCCGCTCCCTGCCCCGCTCCGAGCCCCGCTCCCTGCCCCGCTCCGAGCCGCGCTCCGAGCCGCGCTCCGTGCCCCGCTCCGTGCCCCGCTCCGAGCCCCGCTCCGAGCCCCGCTCCGTGACCCCGACGGCCAGCGAGCCCCGCTCCGAGCCCCGCTCCGTGCCCCGCTCCGAGCCCCGCTCCGTGCCCCACTCCGTGCCCCGCTCCCTGCCCCGCTCCGAGCCCCGCTCCCTGCCCCGCTCCGAGCCCTGCTCCGAGCCCCACTCCGTGCCCCGCTCCGAGCCCCGCTCCGTGCCCCGCTCCGAGCCCCGCTCCGTGCCCCGCTCCGTCCCCCGCTCCGAGCCCCGCTCCGTGACCCCGACGGCCAGCGAGCCCCGCTCCGTGCCGTGCTCCGTGACCCGCTCCGTGCCCCGCTCCGTGCCCCCGCCGGCCAGCGAGCCCCGCTCCGTGCCCCGCTCCGTGCCCCGCTCCGAGCCCCGCTCCGTGCCCCCGCCCCCGATCCGCCCGGACGGCGGTCGGAGAGCCCCCGCTCCGCCCCACGGTCCGTGCCCCCGTTCCGCCCCGGCTGCGGGTAGTCGGGCCGGACGGCGCGGGCCGAGACCCCCGAGCATTCTCCCCGCGGGAGGACGGGGTCGGGTGCGGGGGACGTCGGGCGGAGTCGCCGGGAGCGGCTGCCCGGATTCCTCTTGGGGCACCGGCACCGCCGCCACTCCCTTCCCCGGCCCGTCCTGCCGCTTTTCTGGGGGCCCTGGGCGGGCAGCCCACCGCACCGGGATACCGCCACTCCCTCCGGGGCCACTCTTCACCGTGGGCGCAGAACGGCCCTGAGCCCAGTGGCGATGTCACGCCCCGGGTTGCGCCCGGGGTCTCGAGTGTCCGTGCGCCGCACCAGGGCTCAGTCCCGCTCCCTCCAGAGCCACCGCAGCCTCGCAGCTGGAGAGGGACATCAGATGCCCACCCATGGCTTGGCCCAGCTCGCCCAGCACCACTCCTTCTGTGGACTTTGGTGGGAGCCAGATGGTGTCTATAAGTGGACAATGGCAAACATGGAAATAATCTCAGCCTAAGTATTCTGACAGTAAGAACAGTGAGATGCTTGGAATGGCAAGGTCAGACACCAGCTGCAGAGTTCTTCCGGCCCGTGGTGTGCTTGTGGAAGGTGGCTCAGCCCCTGTTTCTAACTGAGGTGTGCTCTGGGCTAAGCTCACCCACGGCTGCCAACCTCCCCCGCAGCTCCCACGGCTCCCACTGTCCGGCACAGGGCCGGGAGCGCAGGTGGGAGCGTGGCCCTGGGCTGTGGCCAGCACTACCAGGTCACCTGTGTCACAAAGGGTCGCAGCCCCCAGGCAAGGAGAAGGAAGCCTCCCTCAATCAGACCAAGCAGTGAAAAGTGTGTTTTATAAAACGTATTTTTACTTTCAGTCTTGGGATTTTGGTCATCATGGGGGAAGCAAGGAAAGGCATTATTTAAATAGTTGTAGCTGCTGGGGATTATTTTCTAAATTAACAATGGTAATTGTGCCTGCCAAATCCAAAGTTGAGGGGGTTCATTTATTTCAACTCTCCAGACAATAGCACAATTTTGGGTTTCATATTGCAAGCTCTGAAAACCAAGTAGTAGGACTGATGTTTAAAAAAAAAATAATTCAAACAACATCAATTCATTAGACTTAAATCCAGCTCTTTCCACTGTGTCAGTTTAACTTGCACTGAGAAAAGTTGCTGCTCAGCAAAAAAAAAGAAAAAAAATTCCTTTTTAACAAAATGAATGCATCATACATAAAACATCATGGACCATACAATTAGTAAGCAAATGTAAGAGTTCAGCTCAGTTCATAATTATTCAGCAAACCTATTCAGAATGATTTTTTCTCCCTGCAGCAATCTACTGTGTGGGCTCATTACCACCGAAAATCTAACGAAGAAACCACCACAGAAACTGCACAAAATAAGCCCATATGCTCAAGACACTTTAGCTCAGCCAGCCCTTAGCAAGAGCCTCTTAAACCCTGACATGGAGGGAACCTCAGCTCACTTCTCTGCGGTGTTTGCACTCCCAGCTCTCCAAAGGTGCCCTGCCATTAGTGCAGCCTCAGGTACCTCGGTTGGAGTCACTCCCCCTGTCCTCCGTGGTGCCACCAGCGCCTGCTCCATGTCACACAGCAGCCCCCGTGACGGGCCCTGTCCCTGGAGCAGAGGCTCCCAACAGCCACTTTGCAAAAGAGCTGATGGGTTTCTCTTGGCAGGGATTTCTCTTCCTAGCAGGGATATTTGGTGAAAGGAATTGGAATATTTTGAGAAATAGGTCTCCAAATCTGGCAGCTGTCATTTTCAGGAAAGTTTTCAGCATTTCTGCCTGGAACAGTTTAGGGAAACTATTGCATCTCCTCTTTCTCAAACTACAGCGAACGTGGTGGTGGAACGGACGCAGGAGGCAAATGTGTAAAATCATTAGATGAGCTTGTGAGTGCAGGGAACACAGAGCCAGCTCCCGAGGGAAGGCGTCGCTCCACAGGGGATCCTGTCAGTCTGTGTGCATCTGCTTGAGCTCCCGAGAACAGAAAGACTTTTGGGTGTGGAAGGGCTCTGCTCTGGGCAGGTCCCAGAGCCCGGCATGGTTCAGGCTGTGCCCAGAGCAGGCTGAAGGCTGTGGGCAGAGGCTGTGGCACATGGTGCCTCACAGGCTCCCAGGACTTGCTGCCAGCACAGCTGCTGAGCTGGGAGGCACCGGCTAAAAGGCAACATGTAGGGACTTCAAGCGATCCGACCTCTGTCACTCCTTGGCCTTCGCTGCTTGAGTGTCTGCAGGTGACATGGTTAGTAATTGAGATTAAAGACAATTTCATCTGTGAAACCTGATTTGCATTCAGTTTCTGGGAAGTTCACCTTGCCGGTGTAAAGATTTCATGCTTAGTTTTACCAACAATGTGGTTTCTGGAAAGACCGAACCAAATTCCTTCAGACACTTTACTGCTTCCCATTTTTAAAAACGCATAGCTGAATAAACAGAGTTAAAGGACTAAAACCACCTCAGTCGTTTCCCATAGGGATCGAGAGCAATTTCAGAATTTTTCCCTTCACAGGGATTTTCATGTTGGGTTCTTCTACAAGGTTGGTCAGCTGGTTTAGTTCCTTTACATGGCTGCAACCTTAAGCTGTGTATTTTTCCTGTTTGGGCTTACAGGTACCTCAGTATGGATCATGATATTTTCACAATATTCGTAGAGTTCTCCATTGCTGCAAACAGCTTTTTTTCACCAATTTAGTATATTGGGACCCATTTATGCCACTTAGGTGAAAACATTTGCAGAACATGGGGCACTTTGGTGTACATATAATGAACACCAAAATACATTTTGGTTGGATGATGAAAAACCAAGATATTGCTAAAATCATACAACACTGAGAGTGTACATTAGTAAAAGCACAGGAATCCTAAAGCAATTTTTCCTCTCCATAGCACAGTCCACTGCTTGGGCTTTTATTTTTCCCCTTCAAATTCCCATCTCTAAATCACACATGTAGGATCAGACATTCCATTGGGAAGGGGATATTAAAAAAAGAGAAATTATTTTTATTTATATATATATATATATGTATACAGCACAACAGAAATAGACAGAAGTAGTGAATTAGTTTGGCTACAGGAACAGTAAAAGTTTTATGTTTCCTAAAATAGCTCAGTGAAACAAATAAAAACTGGCCCCTCTCTGTATGGCTAATGGGTGTTTAACTCTCCTCTGTGTTTTATGGTGGAGTTTGTGTGACCAACTTTGTTCTGCTGTTTTCCTAAACTTGAACCAGGTGGGAATTTATGTAAGCGTGGTGGAGCAGGAACAATCTTTGAGCATCTGGAAAGTCTGGCTCACTGTGGGTGATGCCAGAAAACCACCAAAGTTAATTCATTTTTCATCATCTTATAAATTGAATTACTGTGAAAGGAGAGAGCCAGAGGGTGTTTTATAAAGTCCTGATGACTTAATTTCCCCTAAGCATTAGATTCACAGGAGCACTCACCCTGGTGCTTCTTCTCATCCTGCCATCCCCTGGGATGCCACATGCCGCAGTCCGGTCCTCCCCTTGCCTCCCTGTCAGGACAGTGCTGAGCACAGCGGGGCCACTGGATGTGGGTTTGGAGGTCACTGGTTCACAGGATGTCACCCACTGGGCACCAGGTTGGCTTCTCCTGGAGAACCTCCCCCAGGGCTGCGTGTCCGAGCATCCCCCATGTTCCACTGTCCCCTGCTGACCGCTGCCATCCATCCCATTCCGGCCGCCAGGGCTGGGGGACACTCTGGTTCCCTGTGTACAGCCCCTGATCTCCTGGCTCTGCTGCAGAACACACTGCACATCCTGGGGTGACAAGGATGCTCTGTGGGGCCCAGAACTCAAAGCCACCAGGCAAGTAAAGCTGCTCCCGTGTTTATTATTTATCATGTTACTTCATAAGGCTTAACAGCACGACGTGTTCCCAGGCCACTGGTGAACCTTGGCTCACAGTCCTGACTTTTCCAATTTAAATCAAGTGCCCCTGCCCACACACTGCAGTGAAGAGGCATCCCAAGGCAGCAAGCACCACGTCCAGCAGCATAAATTCACCTGCCCCACTTAAGGAATTATTTGCTTTCCAGCAGGAATTACTCTGGCACTATTTCCTGCTCCCCACAGCTGCCCCTGCCCCTCGCCGACAGCCTCCCCCAAACCTCCCATCTCCCCGCCAGAGGCACAAAGGGTTAACGATCTCCTGCTGCCCATAACCATCGCTCCTCCACCATCACGGCCCCTCAGCATCTGTACAAAGGGCCTGATTTAATCCGGGTTGCAGACGACTCACATTGTACTCGCAGCCTCGGAGTGATGTCGGGTGATCAGGTTTCCAACTCATATCCAAGGCACAGCCCGAGCACTGAGCGGGAACAAAGGCACCTTTGTTACTGAAGAAAAAAATCCCCTGAAGATATTAGCAGTGCAGTAGAGTTCAAACTGTTAAATGATTCAAATATTATTTAATGAATACATTTGAAATGAGGTCTCACAACCCAGAACACTTTTTAGATCATCATTTACAAAGAGCCGCCTCTTCGCTTACTTCTTTATGAAGTTGCTGCTTTCAGATTTCAATTATGGTCATTTTGCTTCCAGCCTTTTTCAGGGACTTCCCATGTTGGTGTAGCTCGGTTCTTTTTATGGTACAGTTTAGCCAGTGACTACTGGGTTTTTCAGAAGTGCTGCTAATCACATTCCCTTAATTTACCTTGGACCGTGTCTCTGTGTGAGAAACAAGGGAGACAGAGCCTTTTGCAAAAGGAGCAAGAGCACTAGGTGTTCTAGAGGGTGCTAAAGCCAAGCTTATAAAGCAGAAATTTGGTAAATTAGCGTATCAAGATTTTAGCTGGGATTGGAGAAGCTCTACAAAGTCCAGATTCAACAAATACCTCGAATTTCTTGTGTGTCTTGGATATGCAATTCTCAACCAGAAAGAATGCGTAGTTTTTGAGAGAAAAATGAAAGAATAAAGGTAGATGGGGTTCAGGACAGAAACATCTCCAACCTGAGGAAGAAAGTTTTAAAATTAAATTAGGGCTTACTGTGCTTATAGCAATGAGAAATCCAAGGCTCCTCTGAAGCATGGATGGCAGATATTGTCCCTAAAGGGTAACAGCAGCGCATCTGGGGCTGTGCTGGTGCCTGCTGAGAGGGTTTTAAAAAATACAGCATAACTTGCAAAAGTGGGGAAATAGCACCAGAAGAGAGTGACTACAGGAACAATTCTCAGAACAAGTACCAGCAGAAAAAGGCACAGGGCAGTGGCAGAAATACCTCCAGACTCTGTCATCAGGTGTGGTGCAAAGCAAACCACATCCCCTCACACCAGGCACCCTCCTGGCTCTACTGCCAGGACCTCAAATAGCCACTGAGGAGACAGGGACAGCAACACAGGATTTCACTTAAGTGACATTAAGGGTCCTCATGCAGGAAGCATTCCTCAGGTGGAAGCAGTTGAAAATCTGCCTCCAAAACCTGGGCTTGACACATTATCATTATAATCTTTAAAACTACTCTGCATGCCAGAACTTTGTGGTAGGGTTTGCACGCTGAATTCTGCCCACAGCAGGCAACAAGGAGAAGAGGAGGCTCCCAGGAGTAAAATGTCTGCAGCCATCACTCTCTGGATAATCTCTGCTTCCCAACAATTATATGCTGTTGATTAAAATTCCTTTTCCATATCAATTCAAGCAAGTAGAAAATCTTTCATTAAAAGTTACAAAACTTCGAAGAAAATCTTTTCCTGATGATTCTATTGAGACACAATTCAATGGAGAAGACTCTCAAATTGTATGAACTGAGTAAAAACCACAGCAACAGCCCCATGCCTCAGACTTTGCCATAAAACCGCGGCACTGCACTTCCAAGGATGTGATGTAGCTCCTAAACATGGCTGAGTCGAATGAGGCTTGGAAATGCAGAGTAAGTTGTCTTACGGGACATTTTCAGATTGCTCAGAGAGTATTTAGAAAGACCTGAGGGTGGAAGATCCCAAAAGAGCCAAAATCTCAGCAGATTTTTTTCCTGATGTTTCTCAGTCTACACGTAAAGGCAAAAGACAGAAATCATTCCCCTTTCTCTTCAGTGATTAAAAATCCTCCAGAAGAAAAAGCAAACTCTTACAAGTCCCCTTTAGAACACACTCGTGTGCAGCCAAGCGATGGATTTCAAAGGTTACTGCTGGAGTATGGCTCACAGCAGTCTATTGCAGTGAGTAACTATCACGTTTACATATCCATTATATCAAAACCACGTTACACTTCCACTGCTTCCTGTTGGTTTGCCATCTGGAAACTAAACAAGCTGGTAGTAAAGACAGAATTCAACTCTGCATTTACCAAAGGAGCTGTACAAGTCTCCATTTGCAGCAGATGATTGCACAACCTGAGCAGGCAGAACCCTGCCCCAGAGCCAGCACTGGGCCCACCCTGAGGGCAACTCATCCATCCAGGAATGGGATCAGCCAGGGAGGGATACCCAGATGCCCCTCAGCATCCCTGGCGCCCCATGGGAGGCATCTCCCACCTGCAGCCCCCTCCTCCTGCCCTGCCCAGCCCAGCCCCTTACAGTGGGCAGCCACAGCACACGAGTCCTCCTGGCTCAGGAGCATCAAGGTTCCAGGTGCACGTGCTGCTCAGCCTGAAATCCCAAACCAAACCCAGCCCCAGAGCAGCCTTTGGGACCCCAAACACCAGCTCAGGAGCAAAATGTGAGTGCCTGAGATAAGAGACAGAGCTTTTTATGATCAAATTTATTTAATTAAATTTCATTGCCTGCTTTACTGTCAGTCACACCAGAGACTGCCAAAGGAAACTAAACATTGTACATTCACTACAAGATTCTCTCAAATTTTCACAACTAGTCCAAATCCATGGAAGTCACAGGGCCCCTTTCCCTCTGTGTTACAACACATTAACAATGGCAGGACACAAACTCCAGCACGGAGGAGACCTGAGCCCTTGGGTTCCAGGAGTACTTCAATGACCTCTGTGTGCCTGCCACACCTCTGCATTTACCAACCCAACCTCCTGGTGGTACAGGACAAATAACCACTCAACTGCTAACCCAGTGAGGAAACAAAACACATTACTGGTGGGGGGCTGGAGGGTGGGCAGGTGCAATGCACAGGTGAGGCACCAGAGCCAGGCAGGTGTGGCAGTGCCAGCATGCACAGCACCAGGACAACATGCACAGCACACCTGGCCCACGCTGCCAGTGCAGGAATGTTTTGTCACTGATGGTAACAGAAATCAGATCCCTCCTGGGAACTCAGGCAAGGCTTGCCCTGCCAAGGGTGCTGGGAAGAAACCAGGCATTAATAGATCTTTATCTAACTAGTGCTTTTAAAATACTTTCTCTTTGATCTAACAAGCATTAGGATAATATCCCCCTGTTATGTGCTCTGAATAGTTCCTTAAACATGCTGAAGACCTTTTCCCTATGGAGTTTCCTACAGGAGGCATTTGTTATCCCAGGGGCCCTTGCATATCAGCCCTCACAGACAGCAGGGAAACATGTCAGGGGCTACAACTGAAACTGTCATCATAACTGAAAGTCTACATTTCCCAAAGTGTATTCCCAACATGAAAACAGCTAAAATCACAATTATATTCCATTGCTCTGTGTAAAATCCAGACCGCTTGCATGGGTTCTAAAGAGAAGCTCTGGAAAACAGCCACTGCACTGGCAGGAGTATTCCTGGAGGGAAGGGCTGTCCCTGTCCTCATTACCCAGCCTAAGATAGACTGGAAAATGCTCTACAGGTACTGTCAGTGTATTTGTCTAAAAAGCAGCTTCTGGAAAATTTCAAGTTGCAAATTACTTTATAAATCACAAGCCATTTTTCCTTTATCTTGCCAATTTTAATGAAGAAAAACGTTAGCATTTCAATGTACAAAAGTCCAATAAAACATGATTTTTTTCTTTTAAATCAGTGAGTGGGTAAAGTTTGGGTTAAACTTACTCAACAGCAAAAGTCTTCCAATTTCCACTAATAGAATTTTTTTTTCTGATTTGACTAGAGGATAATGACAATCCAGAAATAAATAGCTATAAATACATTCATTGTTCCTATTCCAAAAACTCATCACATAGGGAGACATAAAACTGAAATTAACTTGTTTGAGTGTCCCTTTACAATGAGAGATGGGCGAGTTAGAGCAGAGTGACTTGGACAGGAGAGAAAACAAGTAGGGCAGAAATTGGTCCAGTATTGACATTCATGAACATACCAGTTAGCAAAATTCATCCTTTAAATGACACTACTCAGTTGATTTTTTTTATTTGCTTGGGGTATACATAATGAAAGCAGTTTCCTTGGAATCTTTGCTAGGACAGGTATAGCACCCAGAGACACTGTAACCACCCCTTCTGTCTGCATGTGTGTGTGTGTAGTTATATACAGTCATGCACCCACACACACATCCAAGATCCGGCATCGGCGTCCGTCCGTCGTCACTCGTCATTGGCAGCACTCGTTCCTCTCACTTGGCCTTGGTTACGCAGCTGTGGAGAGAGGAAGGGCAATTTCTGCATTAGCAGCTTCTTCAGACAGAGCTCCAAACAGGCTGGGAGATTATCTCCAGGGAAAAGCAGGACAGGGACTCAGAACGCCACCGGGACTGAGAGTCACACCAAAGCAATGCCGGCTCCTGAGGGAATCTCAGTGGCAGCTGTCCTTGGGTAGGACCTGCCCCCAGGGGTGGGAGCAGCTCCCTTCACTGGGGAGCCCACACAGATCAGTGGGAAGTGGCACCCTGGGGCTGGGATGTTACAGCAGTCCCTGTGAGGAACAGCAGCACCAAAGTGCTGGGCACAAGCACCAAGAGCCTGTAACTCCTGGAGAATCTGCTCCCGCAGTAAGGGCTCCAACACAGTTTAGTGCCTGTAAAGACCAGGTGGAACTGGGTTTCAAGAACTGAAGGTGGAAGGTGACGCTCCACAGTCTCCCTAAGTGACATGGACCAAGTCTACAGATCGCTTTGCCACTGCGTGTGCAGCAGAGCGATGCTGACGCGTCTGACTGGAGTCCGGAAGGGCTGGGCACCAGGGCTCAGTGCCATCGCCACGACAGCAGCACATCCCACACCTCGGGTGTCTGTGCTGGGGAAGCATCAGGCACCAGCAGGAATTCTGCCCCCGGTCCAAGCACCTGCATCAGTGCCCACCTGGTGTGCCCTGGGCACCATGGGTCAGTCCCACCTGCTGATCGCCACACTACCGAGCAGGAGGAAGGTAAGGCCCACATGGGTTATGTGGACATTAAGATGATTTCTGCTAGCAATTCCCATCCAAAAGAACATTAATCCCTCTTCTCCTTTTCCATCCAGCAGTTGACTTACACAGCTCGCTTTGCCTCAGAACCTACAGAGAACTCCTCTAGACGTCCGCAGCCAAAGTGCCTCGAACGGAACCCTTCTTACGCATCTGAAGTGAAATAAAAGGTGAGCTCCACACACAGAACCTGCCGCGCTAGAACCGTGTTAGTATGAGAGAAGGAATGACCTACAGGGCCAGGAACTGCTTCTCCCTAGCCAGGGCCAGGACCAGCTAAAGCTCAGGGGGTTTGGACATGGCATGGCATTTCTTTTTGGCAAGGAGACCTGGGAACTGGAGAGTAACTGTAAAAAATGCTGCTTGGATTTCTACCAAGGCCACGATGCTCCAGCATGGAATCACTTTTCAGGATACCCAGTGTGGCATCTCTACCCTCACACAGGCATTAGAGAGGTTGGTCACAGGGCTTTGGCTGGACCAGATGTTTTCCTACTCTGCACTGATGAGCTGATGCATGTTTCATGGAGCAGAGGTGCTTCTCATCTCCAGCAGCCAGAGACAGAACCCACCAAGTGAAACATAAACAGTGAGAAAAAGATGGACTGGGATAGAGGAACTCTGGAAGAACACTGATGAGGATTCAGAGAGTAACAGAAAGTAAAAAAGCAGAGATCCTGACTATAAAAATCGACTGAAGATGAAGCACAGGAGCAACAAAAGAACTGGAATGTGCACAGAATCCAGAGAAGGACCAGCTCAGAGCAGAAGGAAGAAAGGGTGTTCATGAGAAGGGGAAGAGTACCAGGACACTGTGTGGGAAAGAACATGCACTGCCAGCCCTGCTTTGTGCCTGGTTTAGCTCTCAGCATCACAGAACTGCCTAGTGCAGCCCTGTCCATCCCTGACCACTCTGCAGGGACAGGAGCATGGATGTTACCTGTGTCACACTGAGCACCTCATCCCTGAGCACTCACTTCCCAGAGGTCCTGGCCATAAAACACACTTTGTGGTGTACTGGGGATGTAATGGCAGTTACTGGTGAGCACAATGGATGGAGTAGTTGAATATGAAACAAGATGACAAATTACTTTGGATAAAACCAGCATTCATATTATTTGGCAGTGACATTTTTGCCCTTAGGTTGTTCTCCAATAACGCACTGAACCCATTGAAATCACATCATTTACAGGTGTTTGTAGATACCCCTCTTGCAACAATTGAAAAAACCCCAAGATAGTAGGTCCCCACTCCTCTCACATTTCACAGTATCCACAGAAATCTGGGTTAGTGTAACATCAATACATTTATCTTGTGGAAAAAAAAAAAAACAAAACCAAAACAACCCAACTTTTTCAACAATACACAAATTCCTGACACTAACATCTTGCACAACAAGCTATTTGCAAAAAACTGTTTGCCTTTGCAAAATGAGAAAATATTAAGTAAATACGTTTGATGTTTAAGAATGAGGATAAATGCTACACCCAGAGACATGTGAGCTGGGTTTGGCTTAAGGTAAGAACTAAAAGAGCAGCAAATATTTTGGAAAAAAAAATATTGAAAAGGAGCTACTTACCAGTGAGAAATGTGAAACAAAACATCCACAGTCCACAGAGACACAAAGGGACAATTTCATCAGGCACACAGGTGTGTCAGGTTCTGCTGCCTCTCTCCAGCACACCTCTGGTGTGCAGTCCTCACTGCCACTACCCTTGCTCAGGGAAACTGGATAAAGTCTGTTTCAGTCCAAATGAAGAACTATGAAAGTGCAAAAGGGAACCCTTCTGGCAAAAATCAGTCTACAGAGGACAGCTGTTACGCTTCCTCCTTCACAGACACCTGGCAACAGGTGGCTCTACGAACAGGATTAGGCATAAATCAGAATTCAAGAAGAAACCCCCGTGATTTGAGAGAACAACTGCCAAAAATCCCCAAATGCCCATGAGAGAGCACAAGGTCTGCAAGAGTGAGTGAACACCAACCTCATCCAAAGCACATTCTGGGGCTGCTGACCCAAACCCTTCAGCTTATGGGAAAAGAACGTTTGGTGCTACCAGCTCAGCACAGGACCATGAAGAAACACTTCTTCCAAACCCAGGAAACATCCCTACACAACACAGGCTGTTCCACAGCTTGGAAAGTCCCTGGAGGGCACAAGTGGGAAGGGAGGAGCTGCAGCTGGCTTGGTACCAATAGCAAAGATGCACCAGGCACAGACCACGGAATGTGTCACAGGGCCCCTGTCCACAGCTGGTCTGAAGCCTTGGGCAACCAGGTTAGAGGTGTCTGGAATGAGTCAAAGCATACAAACAGCAAGTTGTAGCTGAAGACACTTTGTGTCTTGGAAGAACCAAGACACTGGAACTGTCTGGGTAACCTGACTGGGTTTAGGGCATGAAGCAATTGTCAAAATGGGAAGGAAATACAACTGCAAATCCACAAACTGCAAAAAACCTGCACAATGCCAGCAGGATTTAACATGGGAAAGGTTCATGCCAAAGGTCATGTTCTGGAAAGACTCTACAGAAGACAGCTTCTTTCCCACCCTGTGGTGGTCCTCTACCTCTGAATGGAAAGAGCAGTGACAGTGCCCTGTGTCTGAGCTTTGTCCCAGACATCAGCCCACGACACGTCAGGCCACACAGATTTGGTCCTCACAGCCACTAAAGCCGGAAAACTGACATGATCTCAGTTGATTTTACTGACTTTCTCTTTGGAAGTAAAACTTTGGTTTGGTGTGCTAATCAGAAGTGGAACAGCTGACACGTGACACAAACTTGCTTGAAAACATGTTTGAAGAGAGAAAGTAACCAGATCTAGTGATGACTAGAAATGAAACAAAGCAAGACACGTGATGGAACAGGACAGTGACAGCTTGGAGCTCCAACCAAGTGACAAAAAAGCCCTGAATGGGACTTTGTGCAATGGGTGTGGTGCCATAAACACAGAGGCAGTCAGGGCAGACATCCTGCATTTAATGACATCAGAGCTACCTACCTTACAGCCACTTGCAGCTTGACAGCACAGAATGCAGGAGCTTGAAGCACATGGGGCTGCACTCAGGGGGCCACAACGCTCATCAGCAGTTGCTCAAACACACACACACACACACACAGAGATGGACACCACACAACCTGCCTCAGTTTCTGAACAGCTAAATCTGCAGGTAGAAGCACACACACCTGAGCCTTAACAAAAAGGCGTTCTTACCGCTTCCAGCTCCTTCTGGGTTTCATCCTCCATTCTCCTAATGTCCTCCATAGTCAGCTCAATCCACTTGTCAATCCAACAGAACAGCTGGCGATGGAAGTTGGTAAATATCCTTTTTTCTTGCTTTAAGAAGATAAACAAGCATTAGATCATAGGTAGGACTTGTTAAAGGCTGGAAAGTGATAGCAGCAGCTCAGTTTGAAGAGTTAAAAATCTTCAGGTGAGTGCTGCTTCACACTGCTACAGGTTCAGCCCCTGCCCCACCCCTGGATCCAATTTAAATTCACCCCATTTCTCAAATGCTTTAACATGGAAAAAAAAATGAACAAATACCACTATCAAAAGAGTTTCAAGAAAGCTCAGCCATTTACATTACTTGAAAATGATGAAGAACATTGTTAAAATCTGTTCCAGCTCCAAGGTGGCAGCAGTCAAACCAGAACAGCCAATTCCTGAACGCTGTGCTTTTTTTTTGGTAGAGAATTGTTCTGGTACTACCAGTGAAGCCCCACTTGAAGCAAACCAAGACATAAATGGTTTGACTGGCTGAGGAAATGGACAGGAATTGCCTGGCCGTGAGCAACAGGAAACTGCACTGCTGTTCCTGCTCAACCCCCCACATCAACACAGCCCCACAAGGCAGAAGTACTCACCTTTTGTATAAAGTTTTCGACTTTGTTCTGCAGTCCCCACCACTTAAATTTGATGGTCACCAATTTGTAAGCACACATTTTGGGACACTCCTCATCGGTTGCTAGCTCCTTCTGTTTGGGGTAATAGAAAAGAAGTTTTAATACTTTAAAAGTTTAATTATTAGAAATTATAATTCTAATTAGTGTTTTAGGATGATAAATAATATCATTAATTTGCAGTAAAACAATTCAATTTAACTATGTTGTTATGATAATAAAATAGAATTCTAAGTATTATTACAGAAAAACAACATTCTAATCAGAAACTTGGGGCTGTTGCTGGAAGACTCCCTGTGATTCACTTCCAGGGGCTGCTCAGTTCCTGTGGGGATCTCTGGTGTGGCACACACAGCCCATTCCCTCCTGGGATAGATTCTGGTTGGCACAGGGTACTGGCAAGCTTTGCACAGCTGTTGGGGTGCCACACAGGGGATGTGGTGGGCCACAGGAAATTTGTTCCTCACTTGAGTTGAGCCAAGTTCTGAAGGAACCATGAACTTCATTCTTCACTGATAAAGACTTCATCAGGCTGTAACAACAGTTCCTAGTACCTTCCAGTTTGGCCCCAGAGGTCCTCTCTTCGTCTTAACTGACTGGAATAATGCAGGATCTTCATCAGCTTTGTAGTCCTGTAATATAAAACACTCTGAGAGTCAGAAAACATCACCAGATTCAATATCCCACTGTGTTAAGCTTCTGCTCATGGCTGCCAAACCAATTCCTTGAGTGCTGTGGAGCAGGATGGGTGCAGCAGAGCTGCCAGGCTGACTCCATGGCTCCATCACACCTGCTTCCAACACCACAGCTCTCCAGGGCTGCTCCAGGCCAGAGCTGCCCTGTGCTGTGCACACTGTGACATCTGCACTGTCCCACAGGGTCTGTGACCCCTGAGGGGAGGAGAAGGCAGTAATTCAGCAACCAGAGTCTAATGCTTTTTCAGGCTGCAACACATGTCCACTGCTGGGGAGGCAGAACAGCAGGGAAAGAGGCAGAACACGAGGGAAGAAGGCAGAAGCAACTCCCTCACACAATGAGAAACTCTGAGATCCCAGCCTGAGCGAGGGGCAGAGCCCACACAGCACTGCCTCACTGTGGACAGCTCTGCTCACCCCCTGTGTATGGGGGGAAAGCCAATGGGTACAGAGCTGAAAGGGACAAATGCTTCCAACAGATGGATTTACTTAATTTACTGATGAGGGGCATGAAAATGGTTATTTGATAAAGATGCTGCCATGGAAACTAGGAAAGGATTAAAAATTCTGGGCTCAGTGAAAACAAGTAAGGTTTATAGTGTAGATGAAAAACCTTTATGCGAGATTACCATTACACCCTCACAACCCAACTGTAACAATTTAAGTTGCTTCAAAGCAGAACAAATGCTTGGTAGGTACTACAGAAAAGCCCAAGAAATTTTAGCAAAGTTTAAAGTCTCATTTTTAAATAAAGTTACAGTGAGGACAAAATCTGCAGAACATGGAGTGAAAGAAACACCTCCAAAAGAAGCAGCTCCTGGCTGCTCAAGACCACATCAGTTTTCAGCTCCATATTCTTCCATCAGCACAGAAAAACAAAGGCTACTTCTAGACTAAATTCTGAATCCACAGAGAAAAGCTACACATATTAACAGCTAATGCTTCCACAGACATTCTGACATTTACAAAAACCTACTGCAAGCCAAATGGAGCTGAAAAATCTGGGAAGTCCTCTCAGAGGAATCTGATTTCACTTACAGAACATCAGCTGTCACACTTTCTTCTCCCCAGTTTTCTCTCATTGCTCCCAGTTCTTTTAACATACCTACCTACACTGTATATTAAAACAGACTGAAGAAACCCTAATTTATCTAGGAAGCACTACTAGGTGTTCAGACAAACTTCCATATTGAGGACTCAAACATATATTTTAGGAATTGAGCAGGTATTTCCTAGAAGCAGCCAAGTGAGTAAAGACATTTCAATCCCATTGCTAATCAGTGTTTTATGAACTTCCACAAATCAGGAGTCTCCTCTAGTTCTCCCTCTAAGCTGAAACAACATTCCAGTTTGAAGAACCCTCACAAGAGTCAGCCAGTCTCAGCAGGGGCTGCCATGGTGCTCCACAACCCTTCACCTGCCTCAGAGGACAGCCCAAAGAACCAGCACGAGCACTGCACAGAAACACTTAAACATTTAAAGTTTTGAACTATTATAACTGCAGAAAGACTACAAGCCCTATTTGTCACCTGAATTTTAGTAAAACCCACTTATTTATGATTGCACTGTAATAAAGCACATGTCCTTTCCACAGACATCCCAAAGAGCAAATACATAGCAGAACATAATATTCAGCCCTGACTCACTTCCCAGTGCACTGAGCACAGCACTGAGCCAGAGCCACTGGCTGTGTCTGAGACCGACTGCTCCGGGAACCCTGTGGGGAGCGAGGGAGCCACAGAGCTCACAGGGCTGGCCACCAGCTGCAGACTTCTCATCTCACAAGTTATTTCCAAATACTGTGGGAGAGGACAGCTGCAGCCCACTGGAATCCTCAGGTTCTGCATTGTCCTGGAGGCTCAATGTGATACGCTTCTTAAAAATTATTTTTTAACAATCCTTGCGTGGAAAAAAAAAAGTAATCTTCTTTACATTTAAATCACCTTTAAGATACCTATGCAAATGCTGCAGCAGAATGTTTTTACAGAAATATATTGAATGTTTTAAATTACTGATCATGACTGCCTTCTAAAAATTTCACTCAAGCACTGGATGGAAGACATGGAAGTGGATCAGGCTACAGCAATGGACAAACAATTTTGCTCTATGTCACTAATTGCTGGCAGAACTGCTGCTGGTTTGGGGCAGCCCTGTGCCAAACAGAAACACAAGAATCCCACATCTTAGTGCCACTTGCAAACAAAACCAGGTACGGCATTGAGACAACCCCGAATTTATTTTCACTGTGTGAACATCCTGCCAAGGCAGAGCTCACACTGTGGTGGTGTGGGGCATGAGGCATTTCAACTCAGCTACATGTGCAGCCTTGGTCTGCCTGGTTTATGGAGGGGAATGATTTGTCTGGATACCCCAGGGACACTCAAGTCCACGTGATGCTGTAACCTGTCATCCTACCTCCCACTGCACAGGGACACTGGTAAAAACCAACTGTGCTCTTGCATTTAGGACCCACATACAAATAACCACAGCTGGAAACACTGGGGAAGAAAATGTTATCTATGAGTAAAACGTAGGAGTGAAAAGAGAAATTCCAAGAAAATAGATGAGTCATGGTAACGTTTTCTATGCTCGAGGCAGAAGCTTTGAACCAAGACCTTTTAGAACTCAGTTAACCCAAATCTTGTTAAGGACAGGGAAAACCCTTTATAGACTAAAGCCTAGATGGACAGGAGAGCATTGTAGGAACTCTTTTCTACACACAGATCCTACCAGCATGCAGGGAAGACGACTGGACTAGAGCCAAAGTACAAATAAACAACAGTTCTTTGCAGAGTTTAAGGAAAATATCTGTGCAGCAAGAGCTTAACTCCTGACAACAACAAGTCCTTCTTAGGAAGAAAAACAGGCAGCTGCTGGAGCAAATATTACAGCTCAAACCCCTGAAGCCCTCTGGAAAGGCAGACAGGCAAACATCTGCCGGCAGCAGCATAACAAGACAGAGGAGCAAAACTATTTCAAAGAAATACACAAATATCATTTCACAGGCAGTTTCTGCTCAAATTCTCAATATAACAGGCATGACAGCAATCATCTATTATAAAGAATGATTAAGAGAGACCATGAACCACATACAGTAAAAGTAATATCACAAGAAACCCAGAACCTGGGCACTTCTTTTTCATTCTCCTGTCTCATTCTCAGTCTTTAGACATGCTCAGTGTAGTAACAGTGCTCCTGAGAACTCATGGTTCACTATCAAGTAGTATAATTATCCAAGTCTGATGCCTGATCTGCAAATCCATGAAAATGGAACTGGACATGGAGTGGCATCACACTAGCTAGATAGGTGGACACAAATTCTGACTTTCCAGCTCAATACTGCATTAGTGTTTTAAACAAGAGAACGTACATACTACTGGTGTTATTGACCAAAAACTCACATACAGTTCCTGTGGAAGGAAACACCTACCAGCACTTCCCTCCAACATCATCCACAGCTCTGTGAGTGCTCATTCACAGCACAACAGATGATCAAAATCAGGTTTATCCAAGTATGTCATATTCCCAACTCAGTGCATGACTCCCATGGCTTATAACTGAAACAGTCACCAGCACTACTGTACACTGCACTGACACGCAGCCCTGTGTTTTAGGTAGGTTTAGCTAAATGGCTTTTAATAAAAAATGTCTTGCAATCACTCCCATCTCCTGAAGAGTCCTGCAGCTACAGCACAGCTATCAGGGGAGCCATTGCCTGAAATCACCTTTAAAAGAATGCCAAGGTTCAAATGAGAAATGAAATCAGCCTGGTTATCACGGACACACATCATGGTGCCGTGCCCTGAACGAGAAGTTAAAGGTCTCCAGGAAGGAGGCTGGAAGAGATGAATATTTATAAACACCCAGGACAGGATGCAAAAGCCTGACTTAGGGATAGAAAACAAAAAGAGGGGCAAAAACTAAAAGCACATCGTATTTATACACAGATAGGCTGTTCAATGGGATGTCATTGCACAATGATTCCAAGGTTCAGCACTAATAACGTGGAGCTGTTTAGCTGCCTATCATGTGATAAATTAAGTCTGAAATGGGACAGATCCACCTATCAAGCTCTTTCACTTGAGAATATTTTAACACTTCCTTGCAGACTACAGAAGAGCATTTCCTATATTCCAATATATTTCCTTAAACTGTAGAACAAGGGTTAGCACACAGAAATCCAAACTCTTAAGGCATGTGTAATCTGATTTGTACAAAATCGTAATTTTAGAACTTTCTTTCAAGAAATATAATAAAGATCCACTACGACCTAAACAAAACATTTAATGTCTTCATTAAATACAAAAATAGCTATAAACCTACTTTCAATTTGTTTTCACTACACTCTACTTTTCTACAAATTGTTTCCAAAAACCACAGCCTCTTCTGATGTTAATTGAGTGTTCATTTTTGCTTACACTTTAAAAAGTCTTTCTCTCCTGGGAAGTCACTTCTATATACAAACAACATAGAGTGACACAGTCTGCATGGTGGAGATGATTAAAAGGCGGCAGGGTTAAATGTATATCTCAAGAAAGTCACAGATGTCACCCACATTATTTCTACACATACTTAAATGAGCATGAGCCAGCACATGCATGCCATTAGTAGCTTAAAGAAATTGGTATTTTCATATTTATCCTGATTGTAGCTCTGAAACAAGTTAACTGCTGCACCACAGGAGGGTGGACAAGGTTCATTCACAGAACAAAAGGATACATCTTGAATACATGAAAACTTTTTCAACATTGCTGGATTTTATACATACATAGTTCTGTTCTATAGTTTATACATATACATAGTTCTATTCTTTCAGTTCTACTGTTACCCAAGGTCATACATTTCAGCTGCTTTTCCAGGTAAAACTATGTTTGAGAAGATAAATGTACAAATAAAACTTTCCTTTGGCAACACTGACTATTCTTTTTCCCTAAAAAATGGAGCAGACAAAAAAAACCCACCCAGCCACTTAGAATGATAATTCTCAAACAAATATCGTAACAAAAAAAACACCCAAAAAAACATACAAAGCACATGATTTCAGACCTCACCCCACAGAGTGAACTGGTTATTGCTTGACTATCACAGAACAAAGATGCAGAAACTGCAGGAAAAGAACATCTGGACAAATAGAACACAGGAAAAACAGATGATGCTTTTTAGGGAACATTTACTTTCCAAGACCAGCAGCCTTCTCTGAAGGCACAAAGCCAGCACATCAGTCTTGGCAATTTTGTTATGATGTAGCTGAACTTCCAAAAAAAAAAAAAAAAAAAATTCAAGTTCCATTACCTAAACTTGATGAAGATATCAGCATAAATATAAAGTCTCTCCTGAAGTCTTTAGAATTGAAGAGAGAAAAGATAAAGGCCAGAAAATGCAGACTTTTATAACAGAAGAGACTCCAAGTGTGGGTGCCAGAGAATTCCTGATGTCTAATCCCAGAAGGAGAAAACAGGTAAACAGCCAGGTATGAATCTGCAGGGAACTCGGAGTTACCAGTGTCTGCTAAGAGTTTAAGCACAAAGCCAGGCTTTGGTTAATGAGTTAGGACTCTGCAAAACTGAGTTTCTGCGAGATAAAAAGGAAATAAAAACTTGAATCACATGGTGAAAATTAATCCCAAGTATTCCTACACAAGAATGGGCTATACTGTGAGTTTGAATCTGAAAATATCTGCTCAAAATATTTGCGAAAAGTGGAAATGGTGCTAGAAGTTAATAAAAAGGAAACAGAAATGCAGAAACATTAGAAGAGACTTAAGACTCTTGATGAGACCACTCTGCACTCAGTTTTGATACTCTGTAGGTCAAATACACAAAAGAAAAAAAAGAGGATAATGTACTGAAAATAGTTCCAAGGAAGTCCTCTCCTCTCCCCAGAATGGAGGATATCCAAGTATCTACTTTCAAAAAATAACAGTTAAATAGTATAAAGAGCCTCTCCTTGCACACAACCACAACAACCAAATCACACTTATTGTGCAAACACAGTCTCCATATTAGTGCCTACCATCTCCCTACTGTCCAAAAAATATTGCACATCCAACAGTCCAGCTGTTACAATTTAACAAACCAGACAACAGCCCCAGCAGATCCAGGTGTGCAGAAAAAATCAGCAGTAAAAACAAAGAAGTAACACAGGCACATAAATGAATGATTCTGTTCAAGACACTTTTCATGTCTCTGTTGGGTGAAATCCACACCATTTTAGATTATTCACTATCAACACACAGCTCAAGTGGAATCAGCTGCATGCTACATCCCAATCCCAGTAGCTGAACATTTACTTACTCCTGGTTCTACTTGAGTTCTATCTGCAATGTCAATATGGACAACCTCAACACTCTTCCATGTGTTTGGATCTAAATTGTGAACCTGCAAAAAAACAAAAAGAAATTATTCCCATGCTGGGTAATCACCATGTGTGTGCCAGGGAGTTTTTCAGGATGCTGTAAAGGCAGCATTCTCCAAACCTACCCTTTCTTCCTCTGCCTCTCTCAAAGAGAATGATCTCCACAATTACAGTTTAATTCACTCGCTAATCAATTTTAAACCAGCACAAAGCCTTCACTTCTTGTGCATTCAGGAAACCTGGATTTAAGATTAAGCTGTATTCATCTGTCACATTTGTTAGCGCTAATGAAATCAAGCCCTGATTAGAACCATTACCCGTTCCACAATCTGCAGGAACTTCTTGAGCTAGAAAGAAGTTGCATAAATTCCAATTGCAAATATGCAGATTCCAATAACCTGAAGGATCTCATAGGCTCCCTGAATCATAGGACTGCCTTGAAGGTGGACCAGGTGTAGTCTGAGGGCGTATCAAGGTCTGAGGACAGAATCAGCTCCACACCTGTGGTCTGTCCAGCACACCTAAACTCAGTTACAGCCAGCAGAGCTGTCCAAGGAACAATCCCCCTCTGTGCAGCACACTGAGGGCTACAGCTTGCCCAAGCACTGGAAACAGACTGACAACTAGTCCTCTCTGGATGGTTTATCAATGTTTGTCACTACAGATCAAAATTTTCCTGAAGTGACACGTGAACCAAACTGACTGTCTGGGCAGGAAAACAAGAATGTTGCCAGCTGGGACAATTTACAGAGGCAGCTTCAACACATAACTGCAGAGTGTACACAGATCAACCCCAATGGTCTTGTGAAACCTGTTGTAAAACCTGCTTTCAAATAAACTTGTCAGGCTAACTATCAGTAGCACATCTAAGGTAAAAGAACACGAAACAAAAAAAAGGATTTGCTGAAAAGTTACTTAAATATTTGAATGAGAATCAAGCATCTGTATTGACCTCTAAACATAAAAACCAAACCCCTTCTCCTGTCCCTGGACCTCCTTAGATGAGACAGCTTGACCTGAAAAATGCTTTTCCTGCTTTACTCGCTGGTCAGGCATTGAGATGCCTGATTTTGCAGTAATTATCCAACATTACCAGGTATAAAATACTTTATCTGGACTAATTGTACAATTGCATTAAGGTTTGGTATCCAAACCCCAACTCACATTCTCTGTTGTTCCCAAATCTGGTTTATGCCAGGTCTCAATTTTTATGAAGAAGTCATCTTTCATGTATTCATTCTGTAAGAATTAAAAGCAAAAAGCACAAGTCTGATTATACCTCTCTGCTCTAAGTTTAGATAAATGGTATCTACATACAAGCCCCTACTAATCTCCAACTAGCAACACAATCTACTTAAATTACCAGAGAAACAGCCCCCTTACCTACACACAGAAATAGGTACATGATAATCTTAAACTAGAGCAGTGAGTACTAAATTAAAACCAGTCATGTTTAAGAAATCCAGCTCTACTCTGACAACTTTTTGGCAAACACCTGTCTGCAGCTCACAAACACCAGGTAGAAATCCAGCTCTGCCATTTGCTGTCCTGCTTCCTCAACCCTGAAGTTCTTTACCTCTATATTCAATGAATTTTCAAATTATTAATCCTGCAGTTAGATGTTACTGTACAGCACAATTACAATCATAAAGCTGGATCATAATGGTCCAGCTGCCACCAAATTGTTCATCTAAAGACAATGACAGAGCCCTGCTGATTCCAGAAGTCAGAGGGCACACACCTGTGAGCACAGGTATCATGATGAGTCAAGCTCAACAGTTCAAACTCACTTGCTACTCCTCGTGTCACATCCACCTAGTAACAATCTAAACCATGTTTGCAAGTGAGCAGATAAAGCAGTTTAACATTTAACTTAGAAGTTTTCATTAAACAGGTCACCAAAACATGTAAAATGGCATTCTTAATGATGTGCCTGCCAGGCATCTTAAAAAAACAAACCCAAATCCTGAGCTGTGCTGATCCATTTAAATTTCCAGTTACCCCCTTTTAACTGAGGCAGGAATTCACTTGACAGCAGTGGCATTTCAGACAGGTAGGGACTGATTCCATTTCACTGCTCTTCCTGCATTCAGGAGTGTAGAAGCCTCTGATACGTTGCTTTTCCCCTCCCCACTTTTTTTAGCATTATATCTTACCAGGATAGACATTATGCATCTGTAATGGTAATTAAAGGCATAAAAGAAATGAAAATGAAATCATTTCTCTGACAAATTACAGTTCTAATTATAGCCACATGCAGACAAATAAAGTAACAGGGAGCTCTACACCAGGAGTCCTAGCAAGGCCCATATGAAAGGCTGGAGCCAGGCAATTGTAGTGGTAGTAACAGACAAAACAGATCTCAAAAAACCCCAATATACAACTGGTAGGATTTCAAATACTCACTGTCACAACTGGTGTCGTCAGAAACACGTGTAATGAAAAGGAAAAGAAAACACAGAGCATTATTAGATACAATTGTTTCTGAAAGGTCTCACACATAACAGCACCAACAACAGAACACACATGGGGAGACTCACTTGTTCTACAGTAGGGATACGCATTCCAGGCCTTCTCATGGAACACCAGGGAGCCTTCTGGAGCAATCATCCTTACAAACCCAGGGACTTTACTGGGAAAACAAATATGGACAACGTGTTTAAAGTTCTGCCAGCTGAAATTCCTCATTGGTTTCTTCCACTCCAATAAGAAAGGCACATTCTAACCAAGCATTTGAGGGGTTATGATGTACGTTGTCACCTGCAGTGAAATACAGAGGAACTTCAAAAACCTTCCTGATCACAACATAATTGAGAAAATACAGGGAAAGGTAATAATGAGGCAATTGAGAGTGAGCTGTGTGATCACGATGAAAGCTGTGCTATCCTTCCTCTTGTAAAGCAGTAAAGACACCTGCTGAGGAAGAGCAATGCACAGAGCTCTCACCTCCAGCTCCCTGGCAAGCAGCTCCTGACCTGCAGCAGGAACCTTATGTCTCACTCATTTCTGACTCCAGTCTAGAGCAAGCAAACACAATTTGTCCCAGACAAATATCCCACATATTTAAAATCCACCGCATTTCACATTTTCCCACTCACCAGAGCACTCATGCACAATTCAGCAAATTACAAAGTGGCAGGAAAACACAGGCAAGTGTCCCAGAATAGCAAACAATGCAAGGCTACCTTCACCTTTAAACATTTCTTGGTCAATATCAAGGGATTACAACGTGCATCAAGGCTCTTCTCACCTCTTTAAATGATAGATTTTGTGAGTATATTGTCCCTTCTCGCCATCCTTTTCATAAGGCTCATTTTTTAAGACCTGAATTCCTTCCCCACCTCCTGTTTCGTTTTTGCTGGCTTCTGCCACAGAATAAAGCTGCCCAACTTGATACTGAAAAGGGAAGAGAAGTCAAATGTCAGCACCAAAGTTGGCCAAAACTTCTAACACATAAAAAAAAATTAGCTGTTTCCTATGAAAATTGAGTAGTACAAAAAAGATCATCAACAAAGTAAAATACACCATATAAAAGATATTTAGTAAACTCTGACAACTTTTTGGCAAACACCTGTCTGCAGCTCACAAACACCAGGTCTGCACCCAGGGTGTTCCACAACAACCCAACACTTTGGTGCACACCATAATTGTTATGCTTCATTTTTCCTATCCTAAGAGCAAAGTGTATTTGTCGCTCTCTGCCGCATCAAGAAATATCAATTTCGAGTTTACAGATTTTGAGATGACCGATTTCCAGCTCTGAGCCTTCCCAGTTCACACTTTCAACCAACTAAATACTGCCCTTCCAGGCCCCAGGAAATGCACACTGCAGAGCAAGTGTAATGTTTCCCTCAGAAGTACGTTCAACGCCCTGTCGTGACAGACATCCTATCATGACTCTCGTTTAAATGTACCTCGGTGCCATCTGAATTGCTGGCTTCAGATCTGGGAAGACAATTCCTACACCTGTGGCTTCAGGAAAAGGCTTGGAGTCCCTCAGTGCCAGATCAGCAGTAATGTGCTGCCCCAGGGCACCACTGCACTGCTGGCAGTGGAGGGCTCAGAACACCGCAGGGCTCTGTGCTGCATTTGCTTCCTTGGGAATTCCTTGACCAGAGCAGGGCTCACACCTGTGTCACTTGTCTCTGTCAGGCAGGGTAGCCACAGCACAGGGAACGTTTGGACCCAGGCTGGTCAGATTTCTGACACAAAATCCCCACCCACCCCTCAGCCTGAATAAAGCAGGGAGGATCAGGACATACCTCTTGCACTGAGCAAGGTAAAACCACTCGGCTGAAAGAGGAAAAGAGAAAATTCAATAAAATTAATCATTAGACTTCACCTGCAGATAACAGATATAACACAGATGTTCAAGAAAGAAGTGTCAAAAGGAGCCAATTCGAGTCTTCTCTTCAGAAATCTCTGTGACAGGGAGGCTTTGGATAAAGTGCAACAAACCCAAGTGAAATTCAATGCCAGACACACTACAAAACGAAAAACAAGGGGTGGAAGATGGTAGAAGCTGCACAAAAGAGCCAGGAAATCTGGGTTCTACTTCCAGCTCTGTCACAATAACTTTGTGTTATGCTAAATTTGTTTATAAACTTTTGAACCTACACATTACCTTTACTGCCAGTGAGGCTACAGTTACAGGACTTTGCAGTCATTAGCAGCCAAAAGGTGGGACAGAAAAACAAACCAGCTTGTAGTTTGCGGCAGGAGCCCCCACGGGAAAGATCTACCCAGCGGCGGGGAGCTCCCGGTGTCACCAGAACAGGGAACCGGGAGCGGGGAAGGGCTCCGGCCCCACTCCGGGGCTGTCGCCACTGCCACCCGAGCTGCTTTCTAAGAAAAACGGGGAGGAATCTCCCGTGACCCGTGCGCTCCGCAGGGACCCGCGGGATGGAGTTCGAGGAGCTGCCGGTGCGGGGCCGCGGCTCTCCCGCTCCGGGCAGGGACCACCCGGCACCGCTCGGGCCGCGTCCCCGCGCTGTCGAACGGCCCTTCCCGTGACGGCGGCCCCGGCGCACGGAGGAGCGGAGCGGCCCCGCGCCCCGGAGGGAGCGGCCACCCCAGGGCCCCACGGCAGGAGCGGCGCGGGCGGGCCCCGGCGGCGGCGGGCGCGGCCGAGGGAGACCCGGCGGGGCGCGGCCCGGGCGGGGCGGCGGCGGTCACTGTAGCGATGCCGGCGGCCGCGATAGCGGCGGCCCCGGTGCCGGCCGGCCCCGGCGCCCTCCCCCCGCCCCGGGCTGTCCCCGCCGCCCCCACTCACAACTCCTTGATCAGCACCATCTTCCCGCCGCTCCGCGCACGCGCCGCTCCCGAGCCAGGCCCCGCCCCCGCCGCTCGGCCAATCGCGCTCGCGCCTCGCCCGGAGGCGCGCACGCGCTGGACGCAGCCAATCCGAGGGCGCGCAGCTCCCGCGAGCGCACACCTCACCTGTCAGCGGCCAATCAAAACGCGCCGCCGGTGCGCATCGCCAGCTCGTAGTTGCCGGCGTAGTGACGTCATCGCCCGGCGCCGCACGCGGGGGGCCGGCGGGGGGCCCGGGGCGGCGGGGAGGGAGGGCGGGGCCGGGCTGGGACGCGGTGCCGGCGGTACCGGGCACCGAGCACCGAGCACCGAGCGCGGCCCTGCACGGCAGCGGGACGGGCCTTACGCACCGCCCAGCGGGCGGGGAACGGCCCGTGCCGGACACCGCAGTTTGCCCGCTCCGCGGTGTCGGGCCCTCACTGACCGGCGCCGCTGCCGAATGGGGTCACCCCAGCGCCTTCCCAGCGTGTGGGAAGTGAGAAGCTGCAGTGCTGATGAATTTCGGGGAGCCCGGGTCCCTGCCTTGGGTCCCGCTGTCCCCCACGGCCTTTCCCCGCTCTCGCACCGGGCACCATCGCTCTGCCGGACACTGCCTCTGCCTCTGTCACGCGGGGGGAAGCTAAAATTCCTTTTTGCAATCTGTTGCGAGCAAAATCCTTTACCCGCGGGTCCCTGTTAACTCTGGAGTGCCCCTGTACTGCCACGCAAATGAAACCACACCGAAGCTGTAGCGGACTCGGTTTCCGCGGCCAATGCCGCCCTCTTGTGAGAATTTCTGTTCGCCTCCCTCGCAGTCACAAGAAGGACGACAGGAGTAAGTAACGACCACACAAGGTACGGCCATGCTGGGGCTTCGACCTTCAGCTGGCATTAAAAAATACAAAATGAAAGGAGTCTGCAGGTCTAAAAGCTCAGCAACATTGAAAGAAGACTGAAATCAGCCCCAAGTAGAGCCCTTCCAGGCTGTGAGGAACTTGGAACACCGCTCCTGGAGGAGAGGAATTCCAGCGGTACCTCGGTGCTGGGGCAGTGACAGCAGCCAGTTGGCAGGGACAAGTTCTCCCGAGGCTCCTGGTTGAGGGGCAGGAGGATGGGACCACCCAAGGCATGTTCTGTGTGTTGAATTTGGCTTTATCCTGGTTTCCACAGCGATTTAAGTTATCCTGTGGCAAAATGTTGCCCTAAGAACAAAGCAGCCAGGGAACATACTTCCACTTTGAGGTTCTTAAAAATTGTAATTCAGGTAAAGCTACAGGATTTACTTAAAATAATGTATTCTAAATATATTGATTTGCTTTCTAGTTCCTGAGCATTCGCTTTCATTTTTTCCCCATTTTCCACAGCCATGCAGACTTTTGCTTTCCCTCTGTTTGAAATGCACATACAAACGTAAAACCAGGTAAACCGCCAAGAAAAAAACAACCACAAGCTCCACACTTGTGTTCCCATGGCACATCCTTTTCCCCAGAGGTGACTTGTGACCCTCTCTGCAGCCCCCTGGCTCCCCTTTCCTGGAGAAGCCATCCCCCGCATTTCCTTTGCCAGGAGCCAGAGCTAATGAGACGTTTACACAAAGGAGAGCAGAAATCCAGATAAAATTCAGTGTTGCCAAACACTCCTCCCCCACACCAATGGCTGTAAGGAAAACCCTCGGCAGGCTCTTCCTATGGACACATATTTCCATGGAAGTCCTTGAACGGTGACTCAGGCCTGTACTGGCTCTGGCCGTGAGGCACAGCAGTGATCAGGGCTGTGCTGGGGCACAGTGGGAGGGGGTTGTAAATCTCTGTTTCCCCAAGCATTCAGGGTTTTCCTTTATTTGGTTTTTTAAAACGCTGGCAGCGTGCAGTCCCTGCTGCTGCTCCTTCCCCATATGGACAACACTCGTCTCGTGTGTGCTCACCCCAAACCCTCTGTCTACAGCTGCATCCTGCCACACACGACACCATCACCGAGTAGCCACATCCCGCTGACTCCAGACCCGGGACACACAAACCACTTGAGCCCAGCTCCACCACAGCCCCACTCGTGGAGGGAATGCTTCCCCAGGAGCTGCTCCTCAGGGCAGGGCTCCAGCCCAGCCTCAGCCTGTGGCAGAACCAGCACTGCCAGTGGCTCCTGGCTGCTCCCAGAGGCTGAGTGTGCCAAGGTCCTGTGGCCCCACTATAGCTTTGTGTGTTTAGTTTCATGTGTCTCCAGCACTTCCCCTAAGTACAAGGGCGCCTTTCACATGGGGGCAGAAGGAAGGTTTAACTCATCAAGTTCCAGCTGGTGTTGGTATGGGGAGAGTGTCTCCTCCCTTTAGCACTGGCTTCTCCCACCGGAGGGAGCTGGGTGAACCTCAGAGCTCCTCCCAGCCCTGCGTGTCCTTTTGCTGCTGACTACGAGAGAGATTCGAGGAAATACTGCTTCTCCCACCACCTGTCAGGAAAAGGAAAAGCAATTTCCAGTGAGCACTAGTAACAGGAAGACTACACTGCACAAGAAGGAGAGGAAAGTTCCAGAGGGAGCTGGGCGTCGGCAGAGAGCGGTGAGCCAACAAACACCCTTCCCCAACATCCTTCCAGATCAAGAGACTGAGGCACTGAGAGAACTCATGCTTTAATAGACACGGAAATCACAAAGAAGAAAGGCCAAATGCCTTAGCAATTTCAATAAAAATATGAAAATCTTTTTACATGGTAAATTTCATAATATAAAAAGTTTAATGCTGTCTGGAAACAGAGTTTTAATTTACAAAGAAAGTCCATAGAGGCCAAACATGGCTAACACTGCACATAGGGAGAGCGAGTGCTGAAGGGCTGCTGCTGGGAAGCCTCTGCTGACCATCCTCTCTGGGTCACTGTCTCCAGCGCTCTTCTGCAGCTGAGGGGACGAGTGTCCACACACCCGTGCAGCCCTGCTGGGCAGCATGGCAATGCAATGAACCCGAAACTGCTCAAACCCTTTATCACCATCCAGCTGAAACTACCAGTGCTTCCTGACAGATTCACAGACACCTCTGTGCCCCTGGATCTGTTCTGCAACTTGGAAGAGATGTTCACAGAACGAGCTTGCCCTAATGAAAGAAAATATGGCCTAGAGTGATATGCGTGGGTGTAGCACCCCCTCAATGTTTTTTTCCTTGTTTCAGTAAGGTATGATTAAAGAGAAGGAAAACCAATTATCAGGCCAGAGGTACAGGCTAACCAACAAAATCAAATTAAACTAGATTTTGATCACAGGGGTTGTTTACTGTTCCCATTTAGCTGGAGCTAAAGACAGTCAATAAAAAAATCTGAAATCTCACACAGTAAAATGTACAGGGCAAAACCAAAACATTCTATGGCCCTGGGGAATGGTTGCATGTGGCAGGTTTAATGTGAAAGTGGTTAATACCTAATTGTTATTGCTCACTGTATTACGCAGTGTTGTCACTTGTACCATGCACAAATACAACAACGACAAATGCATTAAACCCACAGAAGGAATTCTAACAGCAAATGGAAAACGTGTGATTTTCATTTCCTGAATTTCTCCACATATTGGGCAAACCTGATAAAACTCTTTTCCTCACAAAGGGGTTGTTTCTCATTCAGGAGGTGGAGGAGTGAGGGACAAGGTGTGCAGTGTCTCCCAGCCACGAGTAAGCATGCATTTCATGGCTCCCGGCAAGCCAATGGAAGTGACCTGTGCCAAGTCAACGGAGACCTATTTCCCAAAAGACTTGTTCTAGTGACACTCACCTTCCATATTTATACAACATCAAATTCCCAAATACTGAACTTTCTCTACATCCAAACCCTTCCCTGCTTCTAATGCTCCCCCCTCCTTAAAAACAACAACAGAAGAACCACTTCCCCGCACCCCCCACCCCGATTTAGCTCTGTCTGAAAGCTTTAAGCCAGCATGAAACCTGCTGGAGCACAGAAATGGGTTGTAACAAAATGGCAGCATAGAATTTCTACAGGTTAAAAGATCCTTTAGTTATGGAAGTAAACTACAACAAAGAGGCTTATTTCTGGCATGTTATGCAGCACTACAGGGAGTATTTGCTGTTGCTATAAACAAAAAGCTGCCCACTTCCATCCTGGGTGTTCCTGGGATGTCGTTTCAAGAAGTTTATGCTGGTTAGAAACAGAGCAGGTCACACGAAGCCTCTCAGCAGTCCTGTGACCACAGCAAGTGGCATGATCAACAGCATCACTGTCTCCACAAGGGGCAGATGCTGTGCTGACTCATTTTGGCCCACTAGTCTAATTTTTCCTGCCAAATGACACAAAGGTGATGTTTAGCACCAAACCATCACAGGAAGATGTCATGTACAGACAAATAACTTGCACCATAATGAGTTGAACAGATTGACTCAACTGTTCTGCTACATTGTGTATGAGTAGGTAACTACTCTTTCTCTCTGCACTGAAAACTTTGGTGATCCCCCCTCGTTAGCTGGCTGTTAACAACCCAGCCCAATATCCTTTGCCTTTAGTGCTTGTGTTCATTTCTTGCAACAATAAAAAGGAAAACATTCTCCAGAAACCAGCAGATTCCAGAATATTCTCACAGCAAGCATCTGATTATGCTGTGAGCTGAGCCTAAGCAATTTCATGTTTCCATATCAGAACTGAATTCTCTGCCCTGCTATCATGCTTCTCCTCCAAGATCCCTAAGAAAATCTCCAAGTATCAGATCCCTGTTTGCAACAAGAGCATCCAGCCATGCTAAGTACACAATTCTCTGCATCAGCAACATACCTCTGGTACGTCCACAGAGCCACCTGCACTCTCCATTCAGCTGCAAGGCTGGAAGTTGACTTAAGATCCAGCTAAAACTCAGGGCCTAATGTATTCAGCCTCACAACACCTCTGTGAGGTAGGTAAGTAAGTATTACTATCCCCATTTAGATAGAAAGGGAAGACGAGGCACGGAGAGGTGAAGTGATTAGCCTTCAGTCACTCAGCCAATCCTGGGAGTGCAGAATAGACACCAAAAGCCTTGGTGATCCAGTGCTCTGACTTCAGAGCCCATGGCCTGTGAATACCTTGCGTGGATCTGAGCTCACGTGGCGGGGCTGATGCTGCCGCACGCCCACGGCTTCAGCGCATGTAAACGATCACTGGGATCCTGATCACATCACTGCATTGCACAGCCGCTTAGAAACCATCTCCAGCCTGACCCCTAACTCCTAAACCCCACCTAGCCTAGGGAAGCTGACTGTACACATCACCCTGGGGGTGCTCTTGGTCCCCTTTCCTCCACACGTCAGAGGGCACTCGGGTTCTGCATCCAGCCCCTCCGCTTGCTGCCTCGCGTTCTGGCTCCAGCTGCACCAACAGCTGCTTCCACTGGTACACCTGCTCCAAAGGAAACTTGTTTCCACACCTGCTCCGAAGGAAACCTGCCTCCACAGCAGGGAAAAGGTTTGCAGACCTGCCTGCACTGAGCCCTGGCAATGATTTAGCAGGATCAAGGAGGGATTTTTTTGGTCAGGTGATGTCTGAATCACACACACTGATGTCACATTCTTGCCTGTCATGGAACTGCAAAATAACGTTCTGAGCTGCAGCATCTGTGATCCTTTTCTGTGCCCACTGAGCCGACAGAGACTTAAGTACTGCCCAAATACTTTCCAGGATAAAAAGTTCACCTTCACAATGTGGTGTGCCAGAGAGACCAGAGCCCTCAACAAAACCAGAACTTGTCTCTCTGACACACACTCACTACCTCACACTCAGGCTCACCTGGTTTTTTAGGCCCCAAACATTTCCTCTGAGCAGACCAACCAGCAAAATCTCATCTGAGGGGTTTCCATCCAGAAAAGTTACCTGAGATGCATATTTTAGAATGGGGCACCTCTCTCCTCTTGTCTTTGTTTCACCAGCCTCTAAATGATGCAACAGAACTGCCAGATCCTGCTGCTATGGAGTTTTACTGACAGCAGTTTCTGGTTTGGCCAACCTGGCAGAGGTATCTAGAGGCATGTGGTCTTCTCCTCTGTCAGCCTTTGAAAGCAGTCCAGTAAATGGCTCATCTTTCTCCAGGCAGAGACTTGTACATATGTTCTTTGTGGTACACAGGAATGTTCTGCCTCCTCTCCCTTTCCTCTCCAACCCCTGATATGTATAATTTCTGTATAAAAAGCCAGCTGTAAAACTTCTGGTTAAGAAATACAAGGAGGTGGCTTAAAAGCCAGTATTTAATGAACAGACAACCAGATGCTTTGCACCTGCTGCTGCAAATACTGAATACTACAAAGAACCTGTTATAAGGTGAGTCTGGCCAAGGTTCTGATAAGGGAAACAAAAACCCATGTGTGTGAGGCCGTGTGCCCCCACAGTGACAGCAGGCCAGCCTGTCCCATCCCTGGGCACTGCCAGCTGAGGGCATGACCACGGCTGCTTAGCTACTGGTTCTGTTTTTGTAAAGGCAAGTGGGCAGAAGCAAATACTTTAACAAGACTGTAAGCCATCAGCTGGTACTTGGGACATTTCAACATTTGGAGGAAGGGAAAAATCTTCCTGGTGACAAAAATTTATACCCATTACCAGCTGGCAGTCTCAGGGGACGCACGGCTCCCAGAGTATTGCCAGGTGAGGAATGAGCTGATGTCATGGCATTTGTGGTTTCAGGGCGTCTGTGTCCATTTGGAGGGATCTTCTGTGGCGAAGCAGCAAGGTGTTGCCCAATAGACAGGTCCTTCAGTTCCAGCTTCTCTGCACTTTCTTCTTTGCTGTGCCGTGGAGATAAATTGAGCAAGCTGAGGACATCTTTCTTAGAAGTCATTGTTCCAGGAGCTCCTCGGAGAATCTTTATTGGGCCACTGGAGTGGTGGGGAGTGCTTTGCCAGAACATCTTTAAGTTGTGAATCGCTTGCACTTTCTCATCGATGGCAGCCAATTTTAATTTGTCTATGTCTGGGGCATCAGCTGGGCTTGAGCGAGCAGAACCAGCTGAGGAATAAGAAAGAGCAGGAGATGGAGTGCTGCCACCAGGAGACTGATGCCCTGAGCTGGGAGAGATATTTCTGGGTGATTTAGAAATATGAGCACTATAAGGAGAGCTGGGGTACTTGAGTTTAAAGGGAGGCTGCTCAGTTAGCGACCCATGTGAATCACAACCTGGAGATGGCTGCCCACTGTACTGGCCTGTGCCTTCTCTGTTTGACATCTCCGATGTTGTGGGGCTGTTATAGCCAGAGCTCACCTTCTGAAGGGATGAACTCCTCGTTGGAGGCTTTGGTTTAATTGCAAGAGGTGAAGATTGATTCCTGTGGCTGGAGCTGACGGGCCGGCTGAAGGCGCTGGTCTCCGAGGAGCGGAACGCGGACACGCCGGCCGGGCTGGGAGCCCCATCGTCCGAACTGTTGCTCTTGCTGATCTGGCTGCTGCTTCTCTGAAGACGTTCAACAGCAATGAGGTGACTCTGAGTTTCCTCCAGAATTTTTTGGGCCAACTCTTGCGGATCAAGCTTTGGATTACTGTCCTCCTGGGATTTGACGGTGCTGTCAGTCTCAGTGCTAGACTGGTCAGATTCCCCAGTATCAGAACTTGCAAGTTTCCCAACTTTTTGGAAAGGTGAATTTGGGCTGGGGATGAGAGTCATTTTAACAGGAGAATTTGGAGTACTTATGCTCCCTTTGGAGTTGACGGACACTTTAATGCCTCCATTCTGACTAGTTTTGGGCTGTTTGTGATCAGGGGAAAACCCTGGTTTTGTGTTTTCTTGGTAATTGGCCAAAGGCTCGTTGCTGATTATAGAGAAACCTTCATACTCTTCCTCATCTTTGCTGGCTGCAGTGGCTTGTGGTGACAGCTGGCTCTGAGCTGCAGACCTGTGTGGATAGATATTCTTGGGCCTCTCATAATCCTGGCGTCCTCTGGGTCCTGCCCCATCCAGCATGTTTTCTGGCTTGGAAACAAAGCTCATGGAAGAAGCAATGGAGCTCAGGCTGTACACAGAAATGGCATCTGAGGCAATGCCTTCTGGACAGGTAGGAGAGAATGGAGGGTTTTGATACTGGGGTACAGGGTTGGAAACAGACTGAGCAGAAGCCAGTGACTCCAGTGATGAGGAACTGTCCAGGCTAAGGCGCTTGGGCAGCTCTGTAGAATCTAAAAAAGAAAAGACAATAGTATGTACAAACATGCCCCGAGATACAACATAAAAATCAAATAAAACCAGGTAACATTCTATCAGAATGAAGAGAAAATGCTACAAAACATGCCCTCAGGCCCTATGCTACCACAGAACAACCAACTACTACTTAGGTAAGGAAAAAGAAGTGCACAGCCCAGGCAAGAACCTCTGTCCATGAATCCTAGATGGAAGTTGTCAGCTCATTATCATTTTATATCTCAAAACCAAGAATGAGTTATATGTCCTCCAGCTGCTGGACTCTAACTCCAGCTTCTGCTCAGATGAGTCTTTCCCATACAAAACCAACATTTGCTCCAGTGTCTGATCACCTTTGGTCTGTGTGACACGGGTGCGATGTGTGACCTCTGCAAAGGTGCGAGTGTGAGATTTCAGCAGAAGCCATTCTGATCAAATCATTAGATGACACAAGAGCAAAAACTACTCTAAGCAGCTTTACCAAAAAGTGCCAGCAAGGATTGTAGAGCAAAGTGCATGGTCCTCCTGGTAGCTTGTTTCCCAGTTTTCAGAATGACCTCCTCTTGGCCAACTTCACAAAGGTCAAAACCTGTAGTGGGACATGGAACAGAAAATCACAGCTCACAGGAAGACCCTCTGTCTCAAGTAAAAGCAATCTCATTTATAACACAGAACAGAGAGGTATGACAGCCTGCAGCACCCGTGGAAGGATGACGACATCTCTCAGTGCAGTTTGTTGTCTGTTATTTATTACTGTTTAGCACACCTTCTCCAGGTGTTGGGAGCTTTGTGGTGCTGGACTGGGAACACAGACACTCATTAACAAATCACTCCTGTCAACACTTCCTTAGCTGCAAATTATCTGGAGTTGTCGGGGAATGATATACCAAACACATCTCAGGGGACAGGGTTCTACATGCCAAACCATTTACTATTAATTCCACGTTTTCTCACAGAAATGGAGCTGAAGAGCACAGTCCTTGGAATTTGGCAAATGCAGGCTGGGCTGCAGGAGGCAGACAAAAGTGAAGCTATGAGTTTCATCACTGCTTCAAGCCCCCACATGAGACACCAACAGTGGGTTTAGAGAGACAACAGGAAGAAGTGTTTTCCTACCTAGAGCTGCCAGAAACTCATGACAGCCAGGCAGCCTCCAGAGCTGGACACTGATGGAGACCTGGATTGGTGCAGAGGGGAAATCTTGCTCCTTCTCGCCTGCCTGAAGTTGAACCAGGACTTGATGCAGCTGAAGACAGCAATACAAACATTAGCCATTCCTTACAACTCACATCACTGCTTCTCTTACAGCCACAGATAAGGCAACGCCATTTCCCTGGACACCCTTTCCCTGGACACCCAGTTCAGCTGCTGCTCCTGAACAGAGCAGTGAGATGGGAAGGTCTGGGAAGAAGGACAGTTCAGGGACAGCAACATCAGACAGACTGGAACAGCAGCAAAGGCAGGGACAGACCAGGGGTGAGGGCTGGGGGGTGGCCAGTGGAAACTGAGCAAGAAGGAAGCACAGCAGGAACATCTGTGAAGGTAAAGAAAAGGAAAGAGATACTCTGGGGCTGCTCACAGTAATATACCAAAGCCCATTCCATGACTGAGCCATACTCCTTATACAAATCCTAAGAAACTCATTAACTGGGCAGAACAAGTCATATGAAACCATGGAAGACTTTCCTAATATCTCCACGGCCTCCAGGAAAGAAGTTTCTCAACTGTGCCCAAGGGACAGGAGTAGCAAAAGCTAGAGAGAAAATGTGTTTATGAAGATCTGACACAAATTAAGATGCCAGGATCCCGTGTAATTCACCAACACAGCCAGGGGAGCGATGATGGAAAGCCATTAATCAGGGGCCAGCTAACCTCAGGACCACCCATCTCTCACAACCCACAAAAGCTTACACAGGCCTTTTTCCACAGTAGCTCTGTGGAGCAAATCCCAGGCCTGAGAGCGGGTGCAGACACGTTGCAGCACAGGGCATGGGTCTGCAGTGACCCCGGCACGTCACCCTGCACCGCAGTGTCATCCCCGTGCACATCATACTCACCATTCCCACCACATTTTTAACAGCCTTCGGGCAGCAGGTAACAAGGAAGGAAAAGAGGAGAAAAGAACATGGGTTACTCTGTGCTGCAAAGTGCCTGTGCTGAGGAACCTTGCAGGGACATATCTGTGTGGGAACCAGCACCCTGACCGCAAGATGCTCTGTCCAGAGAAAGAAGGGAGCAATGGGAACGGCCTGAGCTGTGAATCCAACAGCACGGGAACAGGCAGCTGGAATCTGGGAGTGCCCAGCTCATGACAGCTCAGACACTTAGCAGGCAGACACTCAGGCCAACCCACACTCTGGCAGGAGGCTGAACATAAAACAGCCCTTCTCTTGTTTCCTCTGGGACACAGTACTGGCGCTCAATGCAGTCAGCAATCCCTAACTTTTCCTTGCACATGCAGTAGTCTCAAGTTCTCTCTTTTGTGGCTCCTGCCTTCTCTTTTACACTCAAAATAAGCATTTTCTATCCAGTGCAGCTGCTCAGGCTCCCACCTTGCTGCTTCACTAATGCCAAGAGCACCTGCTCCCCTATGATGCCGGTCACCCACTTGGGAAAACCAACGAGCAGCACCCACTGACCGAAATGTCTGACATCCTGCTTCTGTCTGGAACAAAGTCTGCTTTCCTCTGGGACAGGCAGAGCCCCAGCTGCTCGCACCGTGACTGCCGAGAGGCAGGAGAGGAAAAAAGCAATAACCACAGAGGAGGGGAGAGCTGAGCTGAAAACCAACATGGAACAGGATAGACTGGTGCAAAAGGGAATTCTGCCAGGGGTCTGGGCTATGGAAGAACATCTGCAAACCCAGTGCAATATCCCTGCCAGTATTTACTCTATGGGGCAGTGAGGAAAGGGTGAGCGTGTCTTTTGTTACTTGTGCACAGCCAGCTGAATGTTTTTCCTTGGATAATTTAATTATCTGAGGCAGGGCAGCAATCATGAAGCCACCTCATTAGCACTCCAAGGCATTTTGAGCCATGGGAATGCTGCCCTCTCCTCCTCACACCTCTCAGAGCTGGCCTCCCTTGGGTGGCCATTAGGGAGATAACCCCACAGTTAACCACACACATCTCAGGCACTGATGAGAGCCAAGGCAAGAGGCAAACGCCACCAAGGACACTGGTCACCAAGGTCATTGGAAATATCTCATACTCTGCTGCAGATCCTAACAGGATCCTAACAGGAACCCTTTCCTTGGAGCAGACTCATCCTAGCGGGCTGCCAGAGCCACTCAGTGGGTAACAGAGAAGCTGGGGCTCTTGTCTGGCTTTTTGTGCAGACTCCATGTGACCGAAGGAAAGGCAGCCCAACACCACACAGAGCCAGTCCCAGCTCCCCACCACAGTATTGCCTGGAATGCTTCTGCATGGGGAAAGGGGAAAGACAGTGAGATATTGGCCCATTCCCTGTGTGTGTGTCCATGTACTAAAGCAGGCAAGTGATGAAGAGAAACCTCATTACAGGAGCACTCAGGACAGTAAGAACCATGGAATGGAAAGCAGCCAGGCTGGTGGCGCAGAGAAAGGTCAGGTTAGGCCAGGCATGCTCCAGAGACTGGGGAGAGGGAAGAGTGTGAAGGAGGTTGAGGGGAGCAGGGAGAAGTCCCATCACCATAGATAGCACTGCCCTTCTCCTAAAGACCAGAAATCCTTTCTGCAGAGCTGTGAGCACACACAGGAGCAGCACAGGCTCAGTGAGTTTTCTGGCAGACCTTGCGTTGTCCAAAGTCAGCCATACCTTGGGACTTCAGTAAATACAGCAGACAAAGAGCAGCCAACGTGGGCCCTAGGCAGCATGGCCAAACAGCAATTAGGGGCCTGTTACTGAATTTGCCCACACTGCTGTAGGGATCATCCTTTCACTTGTCACTGAACGGGGAGTCCCAGGGCCACGCAGCCCAGTAACCCACCTGCATGTTTTCCTTCTGGACACACACTTTCATTCACACAAACAGGCAAGTTCAGAATTTCAACCTTCAAGTCTCCTAGCAAGCTCTGGGTTGATAAACCAGGGCATCAACCGTTCTGTGTATTTCTGAATTTACTGACCTGGGAAGAGCCATTTGGAACCTGGTACTGGAGGAAAACCTCCCAACTCACCCTGTTGATAAGCTGCTCTCCTGTTTCTGAAGCTGTGATAAGTTTACAAAGTGCCTGAAGTGCAGGGTTAGGCAAACCTGAAAAACATCAGCAGAAACATCTGTATCTGTTTCTTGACTGCAAGAAATGCAACAAACCTGAACAGAACACACACTCGGCTAATTCCTAAAACCTCTCCCCCACATCACTGGACAGCTCTGGAAGCAGCAGCAATTTCCAGAAAGCAAAAGGTCTTCCCACTTTGCATCTGATGACAGGTTTCCTGACTGAGAGCTGGGAGAGAGCAACAGTCACATCATGCTTACTTGACCCAGTAGCAAATGATTCTCATCTGTGACAAAATTTTCAGTTAACATTTACTTTTAGAACTTCTTCCCAGTCCAATACATTGATTTCATTGACGTAAAACATCCCTGCTTCACATGCTGACATCACAGAAAGGTGGGAAAGGCTGATGTCAGGGCCCACAGCTGCCTCCTCTCACCTAGGAGGGACTGGATGGTGGTGCTGCACTGCTGCAGCCGGTCCCCAGGGTCTGAGGTTGGGAAGAACACTGCTGCTGGGAGGCCACTGGCAGGCGGGTCCAACCGAAATCCCACCGCCGTGAGGAGCGCCTGCCAGCCTGGAATGCCACCAACTTTATTCTCCACACTCTGCTGGGAGGTGTACATGGAGTTGTGCTGCCCGTTCTGGATTCGCTGCAATGATTTCTCCACCTGTGGGGAAATGACATCGCTTATTGTACAAGATATTGTTGCTGACTGCTTCTTTTTACACCAAGAGGCTGGAACAGCAGGCTGGGGTCAGCAAATCCAAGGTTGATCCTGGCCTGTCTCACACAGGACGACATTAGTGCCTTGAAAACAAAAGCTCCAGTAACTCAGCATCCACAGTTGTAACATCACAGGGATGAGTGTCAGTGTTCTCTGCGACTCTGGGAACAATAATGCCACAGGGAAACAAAGTAGCAGGTTGTTTGGGATAGTTTCCTGTCAGCCTGGCAGCTGCATTTCTCCCCAAAAGATGACTCACCTTGGGGTTCCAGCCTGCTTATTACCAGACAAAGAACCTGCAGCCACACGGCAAACAGGAAAGAGAGATGAATGTCCACAAACCCAGCAACTGGGAAGACCAGCAACATTCACAGGTTTCCATCATTCTATGGGTACTTCACACTCCTGTGAGACCACAGATGATGCATTGGGAAGAAAAGTATTAGAAGTCATGAGCGATCATTCCAGCCACCTGGCAGTTGGCTCCAGTCCCACTGTTCCCCAAGACAGACTGGTGGCACAGATGGGGACAGAAGGGCCTCTTATCTTCCAGATCTGCAGAGACAGCAGTGACTGTGCTCTGTGTTTCCATGACTGCCATGTTCGTAGCTATTTCCCTGTATAAACAATTAATCCCAATACTTACCTCTTAAGCAGAAACCCAATTCAACAGCTAATGCAAACCAGATGGGTCTGGGGAGGATTCTGTCACAATACAATCTAAGATTTTGCTTACTTTGCCTCTTTTTGCACTGAACACTTCCTTAGGTGTCCCAGTCTTTCCACACCGACCCAGAGCTTTGCAAGAGGCTACATCGTGGCAGGGGAGAGGGGATGAAGGCACACATATATTTTTTCAAGTGGGAGTGGCTGCACATCAGGGTGCTGCTGCTCCACTCATGGTTCCACTCATGTCCACAGATGAGGGTGTCTCAGGACTAGATGGGCTGCAGTGCCCCTCATGGCTGTGACAGCGCTTCCTTTCCCTTACCAGATGAAGCAGGACACGCAGAGCATCCCGGGCCCTTTCAGGGTGCTGCAGGATCTCAGTCAGGGCCTGTCCTACCAGCGAAGAAGGGCTGTTCAGCTTCATATCACTCCCAATAAGCATGAAACCTACAGGATTCAAAATGAGAGACAGTCAATCTCCTGTTGTTATAGAAAATGTTCAAACCAGACACAGATGTCCTCTGCCCTCAAGACTAGTGAACGACGGTTCACTGCACCCTGCACAGGGACATTCTCTTCCCAGAGCAGCTGCCCACTCCCTGCCCTGCCCAGTGGTGCAGACTGAACTTCCAGAAAGTTTCTAGATACTTCTTACCGTCCCCTGCTATTAAATCAATCGCATCTTCCTGTGCAAGCAAGCAGAAAACCACTGGATTGCAGCTAAACTTGTCCAGGCATGTTCCAGGTCTCCTCTACAGCCACAGAAATCAACACATGCCAACAGTGGTTGTAGAACAGAACTGAGAAAATGAAAAGTTTTCGCTGTCCTGGTCAGAAACCTGTCCTGGCTCATGCACCATTCAATGCCAGACTCCCCAGATGTCAGCACAAAGAGCTCTACATTTCCCTTCTCATTCCCACAGCAAGGATGCAGCTGCTCCTGGCTCTGGCGCTCTGTCCAAGACTCAGTGCCAAGGGTCAGCGGTGGAAGTCAGGGACTGTGTGTGATGAACTTGCACAGTACCATGGAAGGGGCAGTACTGCGACAGCCCGAGCAGCTGAAAGTCTCTGCTTGCTGGCAATGCCAAGCACCATGTCCATACTCATTCTTTTTTGCCTAGGAAGTGGTCACTTCTGGGGCTTTTTAGTGCTCTTTTCTTTTGAGACAGAAAAATCTTGGAAGGAAAATAAAATCCCAGCTGAACTGTGGACTGTAACCTGAACTCAGCTCACACCTGGTACTACCTGAACCACATCCTAATGCTGGAGTCAACGTGCCTGAAATCACTGTCAGCCTGACTCATTTTAACAAGTTCTCACTCCTCCAGCCACGTGCAGTTCACACCAGAGCCATATTCACCACAGTTTCCTGAGCTAAATAACATGGTTCTGCTGCCTGTGCAAAATCAATTTGGGGAACGCCTGCAGCTTTCAAAAACTGGGCCTCGTGCCAGGAAGAAAAACTAGGTTATCTGTACATATCCCTGTAACAGCACTGCTGAACTCCAAGCCTTTGCGATTCCAAATCTCAATGTATAGATCCTAATTGAGAGGGTGCAAGCACTAGCACTGCACAGGGAGCTGACACTGCTGAGACATTCCCAATGGAAGCAAGGGAAACCTTTCTCCTAAAAAGAACAAAAGAATAAGCCCTACAAGGTTTATGTCACAGAAATCACAGCTACTTGCTGCTCCTGCTTCTAGCAGCACTACTCCTGCCTCCAGTTGGAAGTGCCACTAAATTCTCCATGGAATTCTCCTGTATGTGTGCTCCAGCTGATTCCATCCCAAGGACACAGGAAGCGTGAGCCTGGAGATTTCAAACATAGAGAGTGAGTTGCACTGCACTTTACTTCTTTCCAGTCATGAGACACACTTCACCTCACAACTGCTTCCAATTATACCCAATCCATACCCACCTACTGTGCACAGTGAAATGCCAGTGAGTCCCACAACACTGACATTCAGCCACACTCAGCTGAATCGGGGTCTGAGACACAGGGGCTGAATTCCGGGAAAGCACAGGGCACATGCTGCTCCCAATTACCTGCCAGCACCGCTCCTTGCTTCGCTCATACAGTTTGGCAGTTCCCTAGAAACCACATCTCATTTGTCCAGAAGAAGACTGTTCCTACCTGCCCAGTTGGCTGGATGGGAGAACTGCTTGCTGCTCTGCACGGTTTTCATCGCTTCTCCGAGGGCTGCGCTGGCTTTCATCCCGTTTAACAGAGAGGAATAGAAGGCGTGCACAAACATTTTGGAAGCAGCCACAGGAATGGGCCAGAGTGACACAAGGACACATTGAGCCCCAGCAGCCAGGAATGCTCTTGTCAAGCCAATGACTCCATCAGAAGTGACTTTGCTGTTGGACTCTTGGTAAGAGCCAAGAACCACTAGCTTGACAGGAAGACGCAGATCCAGCACATCAGCTGCTGTAAGCAGGAACTCCTGAAGAGGAGGGCAGTCCGAGATGCTCTCCACATCACTGGCATCATCCTGCATCCTAAGAGATTCTGGGATTGTGTAGGGGTTCCCAAAAGAACTCTTGCTGCTGGCTGGATTGCTGTCAGTGTTGGGTGTCAGGACCAAAGCAGCCAGTTTCCAGGAGACGTGGGTTGCAAAATGGACACATTCTGCCTGAGTGAGGGCACTCATGACTCTCTCTTTTGTTGATGAGCTGCCAACTAGGGGCTGGCAGCCAAGTAACTCAGATACCATATATGCTTCCTCTTCTGCAGAGGGCATAGGTCCCCACAGCCACCTGTCCATAACTGCTGAAGGGAGTTTGGGATTTCCTATAACAGCTGCCATTGAGGTAGAACTGGAGTAAGCAGGAGTATTCTTCCTCACATGGGACTACACAGAGAAAGAGAAAGAGAAAATGGGGTTCAAAGATACAGTTTTTATAGTGCTGGCAATAAAATATCCTGTCCCTTTTGCTCTAAACAGAAGTCTGGTTGTCATAATTACAGGAAGACTGCATTTCTTTAGTTTCTTCTGTTTAACTATTCCAAGGAACACCTCCATTTGAGTCTGGTCAAAACTTCTGTCCCCAGATCTTGGGTGAGCAGATGGGTAAGAACAGAAAGCAACAGATATAGCCCAGGTCCCTTTGAGGGCTGCAGCAGAGCTAAAAGCATAAAGAAGATTCCAGGTTCTCACATTACTGGAACACTACCTGCAATCACTCACTAAGTGGCTCCTCGCACCTGTATTTCCAAGATCAGTGTCAGCACTGCCAGCAGAAGGTGCTGCATGCAGCTGATACTGAATGGAATAGCAGTAATGCTGACAAGGTTCAGACCCTTTTGCTGCTCCACTGACTATGTGTAACCCAGGGCAAACCAAGATGTGCAGCAAAACACTGCTCAGCAACAGCAGATGTGACTTGGTGCATTCTCCTGGAGACCTGGGCACTAGAAATGCTGCTGCCAGACCTCAGCATCAAGATACTTCTGATGGATTGACCTATGGGATTTGCTTTCTCTCATAGCTTTGGTGTCCTGAGACATTAGTGGCCTTCCCCACTCAGAACACTAAAATGGAGGTGAACATACCAGCAATGTGACAGGACAGTCAGCTTGGCAAGGAAGCTCAGCACAGATCACAGACACCTACATCTCTGTAGTCTGCCATGTAGTTCCACACCCAGCACATGCAATCCTTTAGAGGAGGATATCCAAATGATCCAATCCCCTTGTCCTTCCTGGCATGCCTGGGGCTGTGATTCTGTGCTGCAGGAACTACATCAGAACCTACTTCAGAGCTGTGGTGCTCAGCGTGCTCCTCAGACCCAGGGTGGCCTGTTTGTGGTGTCTGTTCTCGTGTCTGGCACAGCAGGACAGAACTGCTGCTTTCTGAGCATGTACCAGAACCTGCACCCACAGGAGAGGTTCGGTGAGAGAGGTTTCATAAGCAGTGTCAGACCTTGGAGCTGGGATTCAGTGACTGGATGGACGGCACTGCAATGAGGCTGAAGCGCTCATAGAGGTACTCATTGGAGGAACTGCCCTTCAGGAGAGCAAAAGGAATGAGGTACAGTTCTCCCTCCAGAACCAGGATCAGTTGACGGTGGCGGCCAACAGGCCCACTGGAATGCATCAAACCCTGAAAAGAAAGGAGAATTAGTCTGGACCTTTCACTCCACCAGTGTCCCCACCTGCACTTCCCAAGCATCAGGCTCTAATCTGACCCCACGTCAGGTTTGGAAACATCCACATCAGAACCCCACTCTGTGTGACAGATGAGCACACGTCCTATGCAGCTGGACTGCTGCTCACCTATGCCCAGCCAGCTCCACTGAGAGGAGTGAGCGCTGAGCACACTGACCCTTATGGTCTGGGTCATCATCCTGGCCTCAGCCCATGTGGGGCCCAGCCTCACCCTGGTACTGCAGCTCCTTCCACTCCAGCCTGAAACCTTGGCTAACTCCAACCACCTGTATCTTGTCAGTATTGTCATCACCTTATGCTTTGCCAGAGAATATTCTTTCTGATATTGAACTTCTAAATAGCCATTTCCTCTGAAGGGCGAACAATCTACAGACAGATTGTGTCCATGGCCTGCACTTCCACACACTTGACATAGTCATCAACCCAGAGTCACCAAAAGATCTAAAGCATCTTATGGATGGAGAAGTGAAGCAGAGCTATTTAGTCAATAGGGAACATGCAGCTGGACACAAAATGTGGCAACTGCTCCTGGTCTGATGTAACCGTGGAAATTTACTAATCTGGTGTATCATAAAAACAATGTTTTCACCCCAGGAAAGAGTAACTTCAAAGCACTGAAATTTGCTCCAGCTTAAACACTGGAAGCCCACAAAAAAAAAAAAGTATGCAGGACTAGATCCTTGTCTCTAGATTCTCAACTCTAGATGGTCTCTAAGGCCCCTTCAAATCCAGACTGTTCTATGAAAATACCACGCTTCAGAAACCACCCCCAAGCTGGCTGTTCTTGCTTTCCCACACCGAGAGGGTTTTGGTAAGTGTCTGTGCCAAAGGCTTACTCCTTCCATGGGTCCTATCAGCAAGTCATAGAGAGCACGGAGTGGGGGTTTGGTGAAAGAAGTCTGCCTCCTTGGAAGTGATGATGTTCCATCCTTAACAGGAGACATGGTACTGCTGAACAGGCTGGTCATGCTCTGGCAGCTCCTGTGGACAAAAGCCAAGGGAGAGGTTAGCTGCAGGAATATGAGCTGCCCTGTGGCTGCCCTGACTTCTGACAGTGACAGGAGCTGGGCCGTGTCATCCAGGGGACTCTGCTCTGTAAGATGGTTCATGGGAGGACTGTAGTGAACAGTGACATTAATGGCAGGATGAATCAGCTGCAGACAGCATATGACATTGCTAGGGAGTTTCTCTAAACACTCCAGTGCCTGAAGTGCTGTTCCCAGTTGCTCCTACACACCTGAGAGTTGCAGCTGTGTGCAGGCAGGCATGAGACCCACTGACAACTGACCACAGTCACAGGAGGATTTGCACTTGGGTTGTGCACCAACTGCCCCAGTGTGATACCCAAGGAAATGTGACAACAGGCAAACCATGAGGTATCAAGATCCTGCCTGCATTTCTGCCACTGCTGGGCAACACCTGGTGCCCATTTCTGATATTCACACAGAGTTCTGCACACGATCTCCTGGCATCAGCAGCCACAAGTTACTGCCCTGCTGAGGAAATGAAGTTGCCCCATTCCAGGCTCACAAGTCCAGCAGCTGTGCTCCCCAGGAATGTTACCCTTGGCTTGGGGCCATGAACAACCATTTTATGTGGAAAGGGTAACTTTCCAGAAAGTTTTAGCAGGTGGACCTCAAAGAAAAGGTAGGGAGGCCTGGAACATACCCCAACCCTTTGAGACACATACCAACACACAGGCTCAGAAAATTGCATTTTCCCCTCTCTTTCTCTCCTCAGCTGCTGCAATCAGCCTCCTGACCCACCTAAAACCTATAGTTCTCTGAAGAAAAACATGCTCTTACCACCCACAAGGAATTTCCATCTTATGGGCACATAGGAATAACCTCAGAATGTCAACAGAAGCCTGGTGTCTGACTGCCCATGCTCTCTGACCCAGAGATTCCAGTGACAGTACCAGTATGCTGCTGCTTAGAGCTGCTGAAAACTCATCTGGGGGATCTGTGCAACAGGCTTGGCACTGTGTGCTCCCTTCAGACCCATCTGCCTGTCTCACTGCAGCACCCGACTGAGCGACCATGCTTGGCAGGGTTCAGCTCTATGGAGCACAGATTTTAAAATCAGATCAGGAAAGAAAATTTGTGCAGGGATACCCCAGTCCTCCCTCAGGACCTTGTGCCCTGATCTTCCCTGAGCAGCTCGTTGCCAGCAGGCAGCACTTGCCAGCCCCACAGCCCACGTTCAGCGATTGTTACACACTCATTTACTGCAGGGAATAGGGGCTTGATTACTCCAACCAGCAAAGCCCTCCTGCATCTTGGGTTTCCCAGCCAAGCAGCTCTAAATTTATTTCTTCACCACTCTGATTGCTTTTTATGAGAACAAAACCAAGGAAGTACCATAAATCTCTCACATCTCCTGCCTCTGTGTGTGTATACAAAGAGTGAGCAAATCCACAGGAGAGGATGGATAGATCTCTTGTGGCAGGTGGAGGTGACCAGGAGCCCTGGCCAGCCCATCCCTTCCTCCCAAAGAAGCCAACAAAAGGCTCCAGGTGCACTGATGATTTCTCCTTTGCTCTTGCAATGCAGAGGATCCACTGATGTCTGAACAGTGAAATCTCTCATTTGGAAGCCTCTGCTCAGACTCTGCAGTGCTGCTGATTTATAACCCTTTGTACAGGCAGCCTGGCCTGCAGCAAGCAGAGAAACAGCACAAACAGCCGGGCTTAGCTCTGCTCCCTCCCTTTGTCTTGGAGATGCAGGAACAAAGCAAAGCCCCAGAGAACAGGGGAGAAAGCTGTGTTGTGCAAGCCTTGGGTCAGACTGACCTGGCTCACCACCAGCCTCACAGGTGCTGGCTCTGCCTGCTGAGGATGAGTGGCTGGGCCCAGGCAGGAAGGAGGGGTTCATTGCAGAACCAGCACGGAGCTGCTCCTGCCTTGGCACTAATTAGGACTTTGGACAAGTCAAATACTCCCCATGGCCAAGCACAGCCATTGGGAGGGCTGGGAGTCAGGCCTGGTGCTGCAGGGGTCTGACAGCCTCGGGAAGCTGGATACCCATCCAACCTTCCTCAAAGAGACTCCTTCCTGAAAACACAGCCCTAAATCCACATTCAGGGCCTTTGACACACACACACACACACTGTACAAAGCCGTGGGAAGCTCCAGAGAACAGTCAGATCTGAGCTCCCTGTGGATCTTTTCAAGGATCCACAAGTATCTCCAGAACCCACTAGTGGTTGCAAAAAACCCACAGCCCACCCACAGCACTCTCTGCCAGGGTGGTCTGCATGTCGGCAGCTGCAGCACTGCATCCTGGATGGCAGAGAACCACCACAGAAAGGACTCCCCAGCCCCCAAGGGATGCCCCCACTGAGAGGGTCAGTTGTATGATTCTCCAGGGCAAGCTGTCAGGCCCTGAGGACAGTAAAGGCTTCAGTGACCCTGACCAGTTTGCCCTGCCTAAGGAGCAGAGAAAATAGAAGCTGAAAGAAGACACGAGCCACTGTGGCTATCTTGGTGGCTGTACCAGTGCCATCCTCAGCTCAGACAGCCTTTGCCCAGTCTTGAGATCACCACAGTGTTCCCTCAGTGCTTCTTTCTCCTCCGAACTCCATTTATTCTCAGAAGTTTCCTAAGTGAACTGCCAACCCTCCAAGTTTGCTTTTCTAAGCAGAACTGCCAAAAAATCATACTATTCTCTGCTTAAAAGCACGTACCCTGAATTCAGGGCTCAGCAAGCCAGCTGCAAACAGATGTGGCAGTCTTAGCTCCATCCCCAGACCCCCACTATACCCCCCTCCACCAGCAAAAGGAGAGGGGCAGGCAGGGAGGCCATCCAGAGGTGTCTCCTCATCTTTTCATCTCAGTGCTCGTGGCAAGAACATCACAGACACGGCTGCTTCTAATGCTCCCCCTGATTCTCTTCTGAGGGTGCTTTTAGTTAAATGCCCAAGATGCCCCATCCCTGGGCTGCTCCTAAGAGCTGCAAACTACTTACTTGACAAGGCACCTGAGCTAAGCTCCTAGGTTTGGATTCAAAGTAATATATGTGGCTCCCGTGAAGCAGAAAGACAGAAATGTTGCATGGTTGGCCACTGCAGTGTTCCTGAGGATTAGCATTCCCTGGAACAGAATCACATCCTATTTGCCCCTGTAATCAGAGGGACAATCTCCTGTCTTTCTAAGCCTGATGAACTAGCAAAATATCTCAGCAATTCTGGGGATCTGCCTGTGTGATCCAAAACTGGCAAGTACTCATAGTCCTTCATCAGTGCAGCAGCTTGAACAGATATGCTTGTGGATTCTGAGAAGAAAACCAGGCCAGTTGCTGGTGCCAGCAGGCAGCTCCCAGTTCCATGGGGATGCTGCAACAGTTCACAAGCTTCAGAGGTGGCTCACAAGACTCCAGGCTGATCACATTTGCTTTTCCAGCTGAGAAAGGCCTAGGGTATCCTGTGCTCATAAACCACAGATCCAGTCAGAAACCCTGGGTTGCATCACGCAGCCACACTGGAAAAATTCTGTCTTCAATTTTCTTTCCAAATGGTTGCCCTAAGCCGTAATCAGCACAGTCATGTGAAAGGCTGAGAACAAGTTCTAAGAGGCAGAAAATGAGTGGAGACTTGCAGCTAGTACAGTCCTGTACCTCTGGAAATGCAGCATATTCCCAGCTAATTGGGACAGAGATAAACAGAAACATGTATTTCCGTAACAAGTGTGCAGGAGAGAGCTCCAAGTTCCACATCTCACACACAGCAGGGACAAAACAGTGCTCCCCTGCAACTGCTTGGAGTCTCAAAATCAGCACTTGGCCAGGAGAAGAGCAAATTTGGAACAGCTGCTCCTTCGGACAGTCATCAGTTACAACTGGAACCAGTCCTTGCTGGCTCTCCCCTTGAGCACTGGCACTGGCTGCACCTAAACTTGCGATTTAGAGAGAAGCCCATCACCAAGACGTATCCTGCTTGCTGATCCCCACAGCAGTCCTGCATTCTCACCTGTTTAATAGGTTGTTCCTGCTGACCATCCTCAGGAAGCCGGTTGGATCAGTCATGGAGTTCAGCTTGTTGTTCATCTCCTCAAACTGCTGGTCCATGATATCCCCAGCTTCACTCTCTGTCTCACTGCTAGCACAGGCTCTGGGGGGGAATCAGTGAGAAGAAAGGGTCATTGATGCAAGAAAGAGCAACAGCTTGATGACAAATGCTCGGCCAGTTTGAGAAAAAATGTTTTTCAAACAGAAGCTCAACCAAACACTAATGCCAAATCTTCCCTGACTTGCCTTCTGTCAGGCATACAAGACATTACCAGCCCCATCTCCTCCTCTTCTGGGATTCCTCAAGGTTTAGTGAGTGGCACACAAGGGTGGGAGTGTAGGACCCAATTTCTGTGCACTGTAGGCAGGGACTTCTAAAGCTGCAGCACAACACTGAAAAGCTGAGTCTGCAGCAAACACCAACTCAACCCTTATCTGCCTGAGAACACGTGTGAGCACATCCTTTTCAGATCTCCACAGAAACTTCAAGCTCCACATGCTTCCTTCACTGGCAAAGAGTGACATAGCAGAGGGAGCTGTGTTGCCACTCCTATTATACAAAGAGGGAAAGCACAGAATGATTTACTCTGTCAATGCCCCAAGTGCAGCAGCACTACAGAGAAACAGCCCAACAGTTCTAAATTCCCAATCTCCTGACATTAATATCTAAATTTTCTCAGTGCAACTGGGATGCTCGTGGTGGGCTGGGTGGGGCTCAGTGAGCATTTTGCATGTGAATCGTTCTTTCTATTTTGTACATTTCCATTATTAATGTTGTTGCTGTTACTGTTTTCTTGTCTCATTGCTATTTCCAGTAAATTGTTCTCATCTCAACCCATGATATTCAGCTTTTATGCCTCCAATTCTCTTCTCCATCCACCAGAAGGAGGAAGAGAGAGGGAGGGAGCAAGCAAACAGCATTGGGGTTTGGAGAATCTCAGTGGGAAAACTAAACTGGGGAGTACCATTCCTAAACCATAACAATGGAACATCACAAACCTTGGAATTTGTACACTTAGGATAAATATACATCCTACCTGCTGAAGCCTCCTTGCATCTTATTCCTGTTTCCTTTTCGGTTCCTGACAGCTTGGAGCCTCTCCTCAAGGGCATGTTTCCCAATAAAGGGTACAGGAATTAAATGAACACACAACCCATACTTGTGCAGGCAACTAGAGCTGTACCTCTATTGCTGTATGGACCATGGATGTCTTGTTAGTGAATTTCCCAGTCAATGTGATTTATAACCTGGTAAATCCTGACAAAAGCCAATCACTTCATGAACACTGAAATGGGGACAGCTGAACCACAGACAGGGGGATTAAAAAAAAAAACCAACAACACAGGGGAAAAAAGGGAAAAGAAAAGGTTGTCAACAGCTTCTCCCTGCACATTTTTCCTCCAGCTGAGGGATGCTCAGCTCTGAGTCCTGGCACAGTTTGAAGTAACACTCATAGCTCCTTAAAGAGGCAAAAATCTTGAGTTCATGAACCCAAGAGGGCAGGTCACATGCTCTCCCTAAAGAGAGCAGAGTCTGTTCCACTCAAGTTCAAGCAGACTTTAAAATCCCTTACACTTTTTTTTTTTTTTGTAAGAATGCATTACTTTGAGGATTAATTAGACCAGCTGAAAGACTAGCAGAACCTGAAGGCTGCAGTGTGGAACTGAGCAGCCTGTGCATCCCTTCCTCTCCAGAAAGCATGAAGACATGCTCTGGAGACACAGCAGTACCTCTAACCCTGCTCACAGCAGCGTGGACAGCACCAACTCTTCAACCTGAACCCCAGAGCACTCCAGCAAGCCAGGGACTGAGCAGTCAAGTTCCCTCACGTGTGCTGTACATATTCACACCCTGCTGCTCTCCAGTGCTGGGCACAGTGCTGGGACTGAGGCTGACAGCTTCTGCTGGGGCCTTGGGGAGCTGGAGAGCAGTGGAATCAGCAGGGCTGGGGGGAAGCACTTGAACCACATGGAGAAGAAGTTTCCAAGTAGAAAGTGATGTTCACCCACATGGAACAGCCAAGATTTGTTTGCTTGATTCCCTGCGCATGATTTTGACATGGGGAACAAATGTCTGCCTATGATCATACCACACTAGTCCAATGATCTTGGAGACAAGCATTAAACCCAGAAGCCTTAACCAAAAACACACCCCCCACCATCACCATGAAGTGAGGAAGAAGCTGACATCCCAGCAAATTAAAAACTCATCCCAGAACATGAAGACTGAAGGACTGCCTTTGCCAGGAGGAGAGTCTGTGGTGACAAATAGTTAATGAAACTAAAAACTGTATCTGCAAAACTGCTGCATGAGGCCTAACTGCAGATTTCAGTTGTGGATCTTGTGTATCTGCATGTCTGCAGGGTAAGACTCAACAATCAACATGTGGGTTCTAAATTATTTACTCAGCTATAGCCACAAGCCACACTGGGGGGGTGGTTAGAATTCCTATGGTATTTGCAGTTTTTCAAAGCAAAACATTGAAAGAGAATTCATTACACTGGAAACTGTAAGCAGAATGAAATCTGCCCATATATAGTCAGACATGGCACCTGCCTCCTCGTCCAATCTACAGATTCACCACACAGCCTGTGGGTTTGGATCTTATTTGTGTGCGCATAGAGTTGTTTGGCAGGAAAATAATCATGGATACAAAAACAAAGCCATTTTTTTGTTGCTGCACTGAAAATTTGCCCCTTCTCTGACTCTCAGTTCTCAGACTTCTCAGCCAATTAGCTCATTCCAAAATGTTACAAATTTAGGTGGGAGAGCAGAGACCATGATGTTAGAGCCCATGATCCCAACGCACCTGGTGTAGTAGGAATCCACTCCCAGAGCCTCCCGCACGCTGGAGATGTGCTGCTCCAGTGCTGAGTTTGTCAGTGTCTGCAGAGCCACACTGTTGGCTTCATGGAAGTCCCCAGCATTTTCTGTCAGGCTGTCACCCAGATAATACTCATGGAATTTCAGAATTCCTGCAAGGCACCAGAATCAGGAGGTTATTTCTGCAGGGCTAGAACAGTGCTGCCAGCAGCTGTCTAAGAAAATGGCACAGCCCCATGCATTTGGCATTTCCAGCATAACTGGGGCAAAGTGTTCTGTGCCAGGTCTTCACTGAACCTCCAGCACTTTCAGCCTTGTTTTTAAAATCTGGGTTTGTACTTTGCAGATAATGGCTCAAAGGCACAAAAGCAGAGGAAAGCTTTTACGAGATGCTCAGAATGCCTTTGCTATTGCAGCACTCATATAAATTATAAACCGTATCTTCCATACAAGCCCCTACTAGAGTAATTCACATTTCAGTTGATGCACACAAAAAATACCTATGAATAGCCTCTGAGCAAATTAACTGAATGCACAAGGCTGAACAAGAGTGTTGTTACTACAGCAGAACCTCCTCACATCACACACAGCGAGGAAAGAAGATGGATTAAAGCACAGTGAATTATTAAAAGATAGCATTTCAGAATGGGTAAACCAGATAGGCCACTTCCTGTTTTGCTGAAATTCCACTGCTACTGCAGATAAAACCTTCCTACTTTCAGACTGGTCTATTCTTCCTGATATAATTAATTCTGCAGCCTGTGATAAACAGTAAAAGGCTGCTCTGGATGCCTTAGCAGCATCAATTATTACACCAGTTAGGGAAGAGCGGAGGAACGAAGAATAAAGCAACTCCTCCTGCAGCAACAGCAGCAAAAACAGCAACAGCCAAGAGGTTCTGAGGGTTCCAAATCAGTGGGAAAATGAGGACCCTGGGCTGCCACTGAAGCTGCTCCCTCTGTCAGTGAACAAGAACAGGTCACCATGGCTGTGCCAGGGTCACTACTGAAGAGCTGCCAGCAAAGCTTCTTGAGCAAACCCCTGAAATACCACAGCTTGTCCCCTTCCTATCACCCGACAGAACCTTCAAAGGAGGCAGTCACAAACCCATGGACTCAAACACTGCAACTGCTTTTCTCCAAGACTCACTTTGGGCAAGGAGGAGACTGATCACAAAGACCAGTGGCAAATCCTACACTTGATCCATACAATTTTAATAAGCTCAGCCTGATTGTGGTACTATAGAATTATTGGCATTTTATTGTGCAAACTACAGGCCTGAAGAGCCAATTAGTAACTGGATGCAGGACAATACCATCTTACACTCAGACATGCAACATGGCAAAATGCCCCAAAAGGCATCTCTTCCAACCACTGTCATCCCATCTAAGTCAGGCATGTGTGTTTGCTTCCCTTCCTGAAGCATTTTTCGTGCAATCTAAATAGTGCTTTTTATCTCTTTAGCTTTGTCATGATGAAGGGCTGCAATTATTAAATTATATCCAGAAAGAACTTGTTAAAATTTACAGTCATCACTTTATTAGATAATGAATAACAGCTGTCTGCAAAAAGCAATCCTCTTCAAATTAATCCTCCTTGCTCCTCTGTGATAAGTGTTTCCACATTCATGTGAGGATCAGGCAGTTCAATGGCATATCAGGAAGTGGGGATGCCCTTCTGTTTGCTGCAATCCACTTCAGTGAATAAACGTCAAAAGCTTTTGGAAGAATAAAGCATGGAAATATAATTAAAGTAGGGATTCTTATGCACAGAAGATTCTCACAGAGCCAACATACTTGGAATTTCATTACTCTTCTATTCTGCCCTGTGGGAAATATATACAGATTGGAGATTGAAAAATGGAACTATTAAACATGTGAAACATTTCCATCTCCAGGTGAACATCAAAGTCCTGAATGAGCACTTCTGAGTCATGACTGCTGTGGCTGTGTTGTAGCTTTTAGTCTATTCGGCTTTAAGGTACTAGATGGAAATTATTCCCTTCCTACATTCACTCTGGTCCCAAATTCATTCCTATTCTCCCTTTGTAAGGCCTGTTCCCAGGCTCTTGTGTCCAAAAAGGAGCTCACCTGCCCCAGGAGCCAGCAGCCAGCTGTACAGATAACCTGCAGCCAGTGAGTAGTAAAGAACAAGTCCCCTCTGGCCATTCACAGTCTCCAGGACCTGGTCAAGGGTCACGGGAGAATAGGGATCTGAGTCCTGCTGCCCAGTCTGACGTTCCACGAGCAGGTCAGCAAAAGCCCTTGTTCGTCCTCTCTCTGCTACTGCCAGTGCCTCATCATGGTGACCTGAAAAGACAAAGCCATCTCTCAGACCTGACCCAAGTGTGGTCTGCAGTGCCATGTTCATGAAACAGGGACAGTTGCTATCCCAATCCCAGTGGAAACCTGGGGAAGCAGTGTCACCTATTTCCCAAAAGAGCAGTCTCTGCGCTGGAACACAGCCCCACAGAACATGTTTGCTGCAGGCAATAGCACAACAAGCCACAGAAAGGCAAATCAACAGAGGAAGCATGGGAAGAACCAAAGGTGCCCAAAACCCAAAGACAGACACCCATACTGCCGTCCAGGAACAGAAATGCTGTTTTATGCTGGACAGCAGTGGAGCAAAGGGCATATCAGGAACTGCCACCCCACAAGTCCAGCTAAACTCCTGGCATGAGCCTGGAGTTCAGCCTCAGTATCTGAAGGCATCTCTTACCCAGACTGACAAGCACTCGCTGCAGGGCCTGATAGGAGGACGTCTGCAGGTCGAAGAGTGACAGCTTGTAATCCGTGCTCAGCTGCACCTCGTGTCGGATGGTTTCAAACAGTGCAGAGGCCCGGTAGAGCTGGGAGGGAAAACAGCCACAGTGACTTCCTCATGGACACTGTACAAAGTACAGAGCACTGGCTGGGAAAGCAGGATGATCCAGGGCCAGCATCCCCTCAGGTCTGGCTCAAACCCTCCCTGGGACACACCATACATTTTCTTCCCTGAGAACAGGAATGACCCAGAGGGCTTGGAGGACACAAGCCCCACAGCACGGGGCAGACCATGGTGTACCTGGTGCTGGGACTCCTCCAGGTTCCCACTCGCCCAGAGGGAGAGGCCAAGGCCATGACGGATTTTTGCTTCATCTTCTCTGCGTCCCAGCTGCTCTGCCAGCCTCAGTCCTGAAAAGGAGTCAGAGTGAGAGAGTGCCAGAGGGGAGAAGGGGCCACAGCCCAACCTCTGAAAACAGCCCCAGCTTTCTAATCAAGTCATGTTATTTCTTGTCGGCTCTTCACCCTCTATTTTCTATTTCTCTTTTTGTCTCCTTCAACTTATTTTTCTTATTTGTGGCCTCAGTCCCCCAGGGCTCCTGTACAGGCAGAGACAGCTGTGGAGCTGCCAGCACTGGGACAGCAAGTGGGGCAGCGCCAGGGGTGGGATGGTGAGCAGGGCAGGGACAGCACAAGGATGACAAGTGGGGCAGTACCAGTGCAGGGCAGCTGCTGCCAGCCCTCACATCAGCACCAGCATGAAAGGTGACAGACACTTCCATGGACTGAGCCCTCCCTAAGTGAGGTTAAAGAAGCGTCCCCTGAGACACACTCAGTAAGCCTCTATGAGAAAGTTCAACTTTTAAACCCTAAAAGCCACACAAAGAAAATCACACTGAGCTGTCAAACACTGCCAGAAAAGACACCTCTTGCCACATTACTGGCTTGTTTCCCATCAGCTCTCCCCAGCCTTCTGGCAGGCTCTGCATGGTTTTTGTGCTGAGCCAGAGCAGAGGGCAGGGGCCTGGCCTGAACGATCTGGAGCTCATTTCACTTCCAGCAGCACATTCTGTGTTGTCCCCACTTCCACACACTCCAAACCTCTCGCCTTGGTGACCTCTGCTGACAACAGGGACACCTCCTCTGAGGCACCTCAGGTTTCTGGGCTCTGGCTGAAACCACGAAGCTCAGCAGCAGCTAGCATTCCCAGGCCATGCAGGAATTCTGCAGCACACCAGGAGAAGGAGCTGCGTTTCATTTCTCCCCTTCTAACAGCATACTGGAATCCTGCCAAGGTCAGTTTCATGAAAACCAAACTAACTGATGTAATACATCCTTCGGCCTCCAGCTTCATACATTGCCCATGTGGATGAGCTACACTGCCCATCGCCTGCCTCAGAGCCCATAGCTTCATCAGCTGCTGCCTGCATACTGGAGCCCCTTGCAGCAGCACAGCTCCCAGCCCGTGCTGACCCAGCGCTTAGCAGTGGCAGATGGCTCCTGGACACCTCAGGCTGAATCTCCCTCACCTCTCTATCAAACAGCACTTGTTTTTACTCAGACTTTAGAGACACTCACCCACTTTGTCTCACTCCTAGGTGAACACATTAGAAGACCCAGGTGGCTACCAGCAAGGCATAAATCTCTCCTAACAGACCTCTCAGGATCAGAGAGATTCATCATAATCCCCTGTCGTTTTCCCAGAGCCAGATCCTGGTACGCAATGCCGTTTACAGAGAAGGTTTACACCTTCTAGGTTCAGGCACAAATGAGCTTTACAAAGAGACTCTGCTAGGTACAGTCTGGATTCATGCTCTGAGGTACCTAAGATGCCCCCAGGAAGGCACAGATCATGCTTTGTCTAGGGGACACCAGGAAGGCTCCAACTGAGATGGTGTGCTGACCGTAACAGCTCCACAAACAGCTGCTCACACAGATGATCAGCAGCAGCTACGGACGTTTGCAAGAGCTTCTGCATCAAAGGCCACTGTCAAACACATCCCGTTAGAGCCATGTTTACAGTACCTCACCTCTCCATGTCCTCAGGTCTCCCTTCCACCCTTCTGACCCTACCACTGCATGCTCTGTTATGTAACTCAGCCTCTTACCTTCCTGCAGGTACATCACAGCTTGAGAGTAGTTCTGTAAAGCATGATGGGTCCTCCCCAGGCTGCTGTAAGACACCGTTTTGGCTACAAGGTCGTTCATTTGTGCTGCAATGCTGAGGTGCTGTTCCTGATAAACCACTGCCCTCTCGTAGGTGCCCAAGGACTCGTAGGTAAGGCCCAGGTTGCCGTAGGCCCGGCCCTGGCCGGCGGGGTTGTTGGTCTCCTCGGCGATCTGCAAGTCCAGCTGGTGGTACTGCAGGGCGGTCTCGTACTCGCCCATCTGCTGGTAGACCCCGCCAAGGCCACAGGCAGCATCGCTCTCCAGGGCTCGGTCCTTCATCTCCCGGGCGATGTTCAGCTGCCGCTCCAGGCAGGAGATGGCTTGCTCGTAGTTGCCCAGCTGGCTGTGCAGGCCTCCCAGCTCCCCGTAGGCCTGGGCTTTGTTAAATGCCTCCCCCAGTTCATGTGCCACTACAAGCCTCTTCTCAAAGCACACCAGAGCCTGCTGTAAACTTCCCATAGCCCTACAAGGCAAGAAAACAGCAGTGTTTATTTTGCTGGTGTTTCCCTGAGACGAGGTGTTTTGCCATTTCCCCGGCAGGCCAGCTCAAACCTTCCAGGCAGAGGCTTTCCCCAAAGAGACATCCCCAGCACTTTTGAATCAACCTGCTCCTCTCTGGGCAGTGACATCAGTTTCATAATTTGAGCTGCCAGCATAGTCCTCAGCACCCACAGGACTCTTAACTCGTTCCTGTGTCACATCCCTGTGCATGTGTGCCAAGGCCCCCAAACACACCCCATCGGTACCACACCACATTGACTGTACTTGTACTTCACTGGCATCAGAACACACGTGCAGCTCCTTACCTGTGCCCACTGCCCAAGCCTCGGTAGGCCTTTGCCTGATCTTGCATGCGGTTCAGGCTTTGAGCCACAGACAGGTACTGTTCGTAATACTTTATAGCTTCCTCAAAATCTCCCAGAGCCTCATAACAATCTCCCAGGTTCCCATATGCTCGGCCCCGATCTAACACGGATTCATTCCCACTGAGCTGCTGCAGCATGGCCAGCTGCTGTTCAAAGTAGCCAATCGCTTCCTCCATGACATTCATGTTCATCTTGGTAATGCCCATGTTACCGTAGACCTGGGCTTCGATGCTGGGGTCCTTCAACTTCTGCCCCAGCTCCAGCTGTTCTTCGTAGCACTTGAAGGCCATGGTGTACTTCCCAAGTGACATATACACTGCAGCAAGGTGACCATGTGCTCTGCATTCACCCGACATATCCCCCAGCTCCTGGTACACCTCCAGCTCCTGTGTGTGGTAACCTAAAGCCTTGTCACACTTCTGTACCATCCTGTATGCAGAGCCCAGGGCTGCATAGGCATTGGCTTCCAGTCTCCTGTCTTTAACATGATGGGCTAAGCTCAACTGCTGCTCATAAAATTTTATTGCACCATGTACATCTCTTTTACAGACAAAAATATCCCCCAAGTTCCCCAGAGCTCGGAATTTGGCCTGGGAATTGTTCAGAGACTGTGCCAGGGACAACAGGTACTTTTGACACTCCTCTGCTTTGCTGAAGTCCATCAAGGCTTTGAAGGCCAGGCCCAGGTTGCAATAGGCTTTGGCTTGGCTCAGCTTGTCATGAAGATCCTTTGCTAAGGCAAGATCCTGCTCGTAGTACTTAACAGCTTCCTCATAGTTCCCGAGGCAATAATGGGCATAGCCAAGGTTATGGCAAACTTTCCCCTCCCCTTCCATGTCCTGCAGCTCTGGGGACAAGCGCAGGTACTGCTCATAGTACGGGGCCGCCTGCACGTACTCTCCTCGCGAGCAGTGGAAGTTGCCCAAATTGCTGAGGGCTCGCGCTTCACTCTGGATGTCCCGCAGCTCCCGGGCAATGTTGAGATGATTTTGGTAGTGCTGCAGAGCACGGTCATGGGCACCCAGCGCCTGATAGGCAACTGCCAAGTTCCCGTGTGTGGATGCCTGAGAAGCACGGTCGTTGACTTCCATGGAAATCTGCAGCTCCTGCCGATGGTACTTGACAGCCTGGTCATACATGCCGAGGGCATTGTAAGCGTTGCCCATGTTGCCGTAGGCCCGGCCTTGGGCCGCGTAATCGCTCAGCTCCTGAGCTATGGACAGGTGTGTCTTGTGCAGCCGCAGCGCAGTGTCGTAGTCACCTTTCATCTGGTGAATGATTCCTGAAAAACAACACGAATGAGCTCAACGAACACACCACCCTGCACCAAGCTTCTGCAGTACCCTGCACACCAGGACTGCCCGCAGCCTGGCCCCTGTCCCTGGCTCTTCACACCAGGCAGCCCCATCCCTTCCCCAGAGCACCGTCCCAGCACGGGGAAGGTTTAGGTTTTATGTTATGCTAAAGCACACATTGACCACAACAACTGGACAGTCTGGCCTTATAAAATTGCTGTTTTTTCCATAAGTAGTACCTGGTGGCTCCAGAGCTCAGAGTCAACACATTGAGTGAGACAGCACTTGCAGCTGCTTTTCAATTTCAGTTGAATCATCTTGCATTTGTTATGAGACATGGGAACAGCAGCTCTGATTCTGCTGATGATACCACCTGCACTTCAATTAAACTCTGTGCTAATAATGCCTGTGGCTACTTTGCAAACACCTGCGAACAAGCCTGGAGGTTTGGAGCCGCTGAAGGAGGCCCTGCAAATGTTTTTTGACATTAATTGCAAAAGCTTCAGGAGAAAATATCTGGCATCTTTGGGCAACATGATGAACACATTAAGAGAGGTACAGAAGTTCTCTTGGAGCTGCAAAGAGGCAGCACCGAGAGACTTTAAATTGTGTTCTGTTAATAATGTGAAGTGTCTTCTCTCCATCACAGTGGGAACCCTTAAAAGCTGCAGAGTCTGGATAACCAGGTCTCCACATGGAGCCTGAGTGTTTGGAAATACCAGATGCTTTGCAAAGGTTGAGAACCTAAGACTTCTGGTTAAACTCCACATCTTGTTGTGAAAGGCTGATAGCTTGTGCTTCACCCTCAAGTCCATCACCTCCCGCTCAGCTCGTCCCAGAGCACACAGTATCTCCCTGCAGAGCACTGCAGCAGCTGGGCTCTGTTACAGCCCATGTCTGCCCTGCGTAACACTGGATCGTACACTTAAGGGTGCTTTCCATCTGCATCAGGGAAATGCAACAGAAAATGTCTGCTGCTTCAGCAGAGAGGCCAACTCTAACATTCTGGCCTGGAAACACACATTTAGATACATTTTTTTGCCTGTCAGCATGGTTATTTTGATGAGGTTTTGTTTTACATGTGGATTAGATGAAAGAGACAATTAAAACTTGACTTTTTGATTGGTACTGGATGCATTTTAAACAACAGTAATAGATTGTCTCAACAAGAACTGCATGTTCCCTTTCTCCAGTATAAGTTAACTGTGACAGAGAAGACAAAAATATAGCCAAATAACAGCTGAAACGTGAGACCCTGTGCTCAGACGCTAGGAGAACTAACAAAGTGTGGAGTGGCTGAGTCAGCATACCAACTGAAAGTTATATTTAGGCTAAAATCCAACACTGAAAAACATTCTCTGCTGCAGCAGTCCATCTCTCACATGTCTGCGCCTCTCCAAGACTGGAGCCACAGACTCCCCAAGACAAGGTCCCACACTGGAGCAGAGATGGGGAATGTAGTTTGTGATTTGCTGTTCATGCAAGGCCTCCTCTCCCATCCCTCCTGCCTGCTGGGTGCTGTCACACTAACAGAAACTTTGTCCATGCTCACTGCTCTCTCATGCTAAGCTGCCCACAAGCACTTTTGCCTCACAAACCTATTTTGCCCCACGGATCTGCCTCAATTTGTGTAAAGGAGGAGATGTGCAACGCTAATTAAAAAGCTGTGACTGTTTTGTTTTCTGCAGTTCCCCTTATCTTCTTTGTTCAGCTCCTGAAGACTCAGCTACTAAAAGAAATTAAGTAATTCATCAAGCTCTTTTCAATTACCTGCTGTTGATAACATCAGAGTACAATTAGCATCTACAAATGAACCAAGTGCCAACTGCCAAGCAGAAACAGGAGCTGATTTACAGCATGGGGCAGCCTGCAAGGGCTGGGATTCAGGGGCTGCCAACAAACACTTATTTTGATATCCCAGCACCAGCCCTGCTTTGCCATTCCCAGCCAGCTGAGAACACATCTCGAACGACAGCTGGAACATTGGCAGCACAACTGCCACAGCCACGGCAGAGATGGAAATGCATCCTTGGTCGTTCCCACATCTGGTGCTGTGAAGCAGCAGGAGAAACAGGCTTCACTTGAATGTAACTCAGTCTCTCCCAGCCTGCCAGCAGCATGCCACTGCTGCTCCTTAGGAGAACATAAGACCCCTACACCCCAGTATTTCAATGAGTATATTCGGAAAACAAACTTAGTTAGGATTTGACCCATGTGTCTCTCAACTTACAGGACAGCAATATATCAACATACCCTGCTGACAAGCTCCCAAAGAAATGACCAGGTAACAAATCACATCTCTTCTTGCATTAGTGCAAGAATTATATTTATTCCTGACTCCTAAAGAGATCCTCAAATGCATTTTATCTTTTAATTTCCCTTTTGCTATTAGTTTGTGCTTTCTAATGTTTTTCTAAGGAATTTAATAATTGAACATGGAATACATTACAGCAGCACACAATCTGCCAAGGGCCTGTTTAATTTATTAAGGCAGTCTGGTGAAACTGGGATTTCACCAGAAGAAGACAGCACACAGCAGATCTTGGGCATCCTGGCAGCAGCTCTGATAGTATCAGCATTCCTTGACAAATTCTACTCCATGTCAGGGCCTTACCTAGATTGGAGGAGGCTCTGCCTTCAGCAGCTCGGTCCTGCAGGCTCTCAGCAATGTGCAACTGTTCTTCATGGTACTGCTTAGCCCTCTCCAGATCTTGCATACATCTAGCTGCGTGGCCCAGGCCAGCGTAAGCTCGCATCTCAATGGACTTCTCAGCCAGCTCCTGGGCCAACTCCAACACATAGTTGTGGTAGGACATGGCTTTGTCGAAGTTCCTGCGGTAGTGGTAAGCACTGCCCAGGTTGCTGTAGGCTCGAGCTTCCTCCCGCTTGTTCCCCAGCTCCTTGGCGATCTTCAGGTGTTGTTCGTGGCACTGCACTGCATTTTCAAAATCCCCCATTGCAATGTACACTGCTCCCATGTTGCCCAGCTCCCGCGCCTCGGAGAGCTCATCTTTGGACTGCTTGGCAAGGAGGACACACTGCTTGTGGCTAGCCAGAGCATTTGGGTAGTCCCCGATGGCTGTGTACACGTGGCCCAGACTGCTCAGTGCCGAGGATGCTGCCTGCAGGGGTAAGAGAGACAATGGAAGTACAAGCATTCATGGAAGCAAGTCAGATGGCCCCAATCCTAGAAATCAAAACCATGAGAGGCCATCCTGGAGAAAGAATGTAACTACCAACTAGAAAACCTGCCCTCTGCAGCTCTAAACCCCTCAGGGCAGCTTATGTGGAGGCAGCAGGAATGGAAGGGGTTGACTCAGGAGGACATGGGTTGGACTACCTCTTTCTTTGAAGTGTGCAGTATGTGTTTGTACCTGGCAGAGGGGAAGGACGGCACCACAAAGATGCAGAGACTATTGAGGAGACAGCGAAAGTGATCGCTGCAGTTACCAACATCCTTCCACACCTCTGCTTCACCAAGCACACCATGCTCCAAAGAACACAGTTCTCATTGTGCAGCATCAGGGTCCTGAGCCCCACACAACCTTGGGAATGCAGCAAAGACAACAGCACTTCAGTAGCTGGAGCCTCTGTCCCTTAGGTACACCTCACCTAAATACAGCTCTGCGAAAACCCGAGTTCTTACCACTGAGAAACAGCAGTATTTAATAAGAGAAATTATCTGAGAATCTGATTATTTTGCCCCCTGCATCTCCCAGGATGCAGACCTGCCTTCTACCTGGCAGAGCCAGAGCATCCAGCCAGTCAGCAGGGCAAGGAACCAAGGGCAGGGAAGCATTCCACACACGCCTGCTGCCTCAGCAAGGCTGTTCACTCCAGCATGCTGACCCCGACTCCTCTGCGGTTCCTCCATGTGCATTTCCTTTGCTACCCAGCTGCTGCTGTGACCCAATTCCAAACCTCCCAAAAGGAGTTGTCAGGGTGAGGGCAGCAGCTGGCCATGGGCTGCTGCTCATGGCTCCTGGAGGGCAGTGCAGGGGGTGGCCCCAGCCCCTCCTCAGTGCAGGCCAGACCAGCTGCTCCTGGTGCGGCCACAGGCAGAGCTGGGACTGGGTCCTGCTCCATGCTGGTCAGACTGGCCACAGAATTCGGGTGGTCTGGCCCTGGACAGGCTCTTCAGCTGCACAGTGACATAACTTCTTGGCTGACACCATGAGGGAAAGCTCTTAGAGGGTCTGAGGGGGCCTGTTTGGAGGCTGCTACAAAACCAACACAAAATACATCGCTCTGAATTTTAATCCATTTTTACACAAATCTTCAAGAAGCTTAATATAGGCGGAGTATTGAGTCATTTGCAACTTAACTAGGGAAAAAAGGGGACAAAACCAGATACATGCAGCCATCTCACACAAGTCCAGACCAAAATACTGAGTGGGGCCCATTACAGGCCTCAAGATGCATTGGAGCTCCCTTCATCCTGATAGGGAGCAACGTTCCCACTGCTGTGGAAGAAGGCAGCAGCACCCCCCGGGCCAAGTCAAGCCCAGCACAATGCTATGAGAACTGACCCAGCCTGGAAGTTCCAAAGTTCTGTAAGACCGGCCACCACCAGCAACAGAACTTCTGTTCTTGCTGGGAAGAGAATAGAAATGTCTTTCTGGAAAACAAGGAGTCAGTGAAATCTGGTGTCTCCTGGGGCTGCTAAAATAAAAAAAAGTGGACATCCATGCGTGCAGATTGCTGAGGAGATGAGCTCTGGCCAAGAGCCATCAGGCAGAGACTCAGATGATGTTAATGGGCTATGGCTGGGGAAAAAAGGCATAAATGGAAAGCAGCAGATCTCAGATTGTCTGTGTACAAGAAAAACTTGACAGAAGCAGGGAATGCTCATCCCTCACATGGGAAGAAATCTTTAGGATGTCTCCTAGAATGGGAAGCAGATGATAAGAATTGAAATCTGTGAGGCTGGAAATGTTTATTTTCAGGGCTCCTAATCCCTTTGCCCAAGAGCATGCCCAGGCTCACATTAAAGACCTAGAATGAAGGGTACAAGCTTGACAACCATTCTCAGAGCATGCAAAGACACTTGGCTGACATGCCTGAGTGCCCAGGGCTGGATCGTCCAAACCAGGATGTGGCAGGAGGACTAGTGAAGCAGATAAGAAAAATAAGTTGAAGGAGACAAAAAGAGAAATAGAAAATAGAGGGTGAAGAACTGACAAGAAATAGCATGACCTGATTAGAAAGCTGGGGCTGTTTTCAGAGGTTGGGCTGTGGCTCACCCAGACAGCTAGACTGTGTAGCTAGAGGAAGGCCACCTCTACCCTCTGACGTGCCTGCCCTTCACTCCAATGGTCCTCACATTTTATTCTGCAGCAGCTTCCACTGTTACCTGATCCAAGAACAGCACTTCACAATCCTCTTGGAGCCTGCATGTGCCTGTGGCACTTCTGGCTTCCCCAGGCTGGGGCTGATTCATGCAACAGCAGTCCTCCAGCAAGATAACCATCAGTGCTCTATTTGCTCTGGGGGTAGTCAGGGGAGCTTGCCCTTACAGCAGTGCTTAAGAAAAATTTGGTGATAACATCTGCTGGGTGACTCCAGAGACTCACTTCAGGGGATTAGGAATAGGATTCCAGAAGATAAATTCATCACTGTATGTTTAATAAAATCCTCCACATAACCCACACTGGGAACCCCAAGTGGCTCACACACTGGGCCAAGAGGGATGGGGTGTTCGCACGTCACTGGCAGAAGAGCCCTGTTGTGGCAGAGAGAGCACACGGCTGACACATGGCAAACAGACTCCATCTCTGCTAGCACAAACCTCTGCTTGGTAGCAGGGTGATGGGAGACTACAGCTCCATACCACAAGGGGTTTGTATCAGCAAACAAAGAAAATCAATGTTTTATGTATCTGACAAAGACAAATTTTACAGCGGGGGTTGCTTACACCTCCAATTAAGCAATTTATCACTTTAATAGAAAGCAGATTCTTCTGCCACTGAGCTGAGGCACAGAAGGGAGTTCTGAAAAAGGTTCCTAAGTGCTCTCTTTTTCTCAAAAGCAACAGCCAACTCAGGTTTTTCAGCTGAGTAAGGCAGTGCCTGATGTTAAGCAGATGTGCATCACAGAATGGCACCTGGCAATTTGGAGAGATGCATTCCTTAGGTATTTCACCCTTGCCGGAGAATGGTCATTTCCCAATCGTTACATTTAAACAAGTCATCACCTGACTGCACAGCCTGCTTAAATAAGAACACTCTATAATCATCCAAAAATGGGTGAGGTGAAAATGCTCTGCCTGGTATCTCACTGTAGGTACCCTTAATCCCTGAACACAGACACTAATTAGGACTGATCAGAGATGGAGCATGCCCCGCTGCACGCTGTTTCTTTCAACTTCCCTTCTCCCTCTGGGCACAGAGTAACAGCAGCCTGATCCTACAGATGTAGTGGAACTGTATGTGGCAGATTAGCCATATATATTCATCACAGCTGTCCTGGGGGCAGGCAGCAGCACCTCTGAAAGCCAGTGTACCTCCTCATCCGCATCACCCCCTCACCTGCACCCCTCATCTGCACACCCTGGGTCTTGAATGCAAGCAAAGGTATGCTGGTTCATTAAGAGTGCTCTGGGGGTACTGAGGAAAGCAGATTGTTCCAGAACAGACACACACACAGAGTTCTGAAAGCACAGGCTAAGTTGTGTGGGTGTCACCATACACAGTAAAATCTCGCTGTGCCCTACAGTGCTGTAACTGCTCCAGGTAGGAAGGACAGAGCTTAACTGACACCATTACCCATCCCAGCTCTTTCTGTACAGGAGCTGTTTGCTTCACAGGTAAGGACCAAGTAACGGCTGTGCACACAAGCAGGACAGCACAGTGATGGGGGTACTTTCAGCACCTACTAAAATGATAATTGGCTGTAAATTGTGCTTTATCTCCACTTATATTAAGCTCCTTCATCATTTCCTCAGAACCCACACGTATGCCTCAGTCTGGCTTGGACAACTACTGATTTATGCACTAAGACAAGTCTTGCATCAGAATGGAGCAGGTGCCCCATCAAAATTAAAACTTGTTCTTCTCTCCTCCCTTAAAGGTGAGGCTGATGTGCCAGTACCACATCTAGCTTCTTCCTTTGTGTGCCACGCTTTCAAAAACAGGAAAGGAAGCAGCAGGCAATATCCCTCCCTCTTGTACATGATCAGTACACAGAAAGAAGGAAAGGATTTGCTTTTAGGTAATTATTTCCTGGGGAAAAAATACACTGAAATCAATATCCCTGCCAATCAATATCCCTATTTATTTGTAGAAGGTGTCAGTCTTTTACATAGAAGCTACCAAAGAGCAAACCCCAAAAAAGCCAAAACCATTGAACAGAAGCACTAGTATCTGAAAGCCTGAAAGGAGCTTTTAAACTACGAACTGAAGGGGAACAACCAGGAATTAATGACAGAACAGAAAGGCTGAAAATGCACAGCATAAAGAGATGGTCCCGGCCCCGACTTGATTAATGGGTAAAATCCACAGCTCTGCAAGTGTCACAGAGCTGCTGCTCATGACAGAGGCTGCCATGGACTGTGACAACAATCTGCTCCCAGTCCTCTCTGTTCATACTTGCTCAGGAAATTTGTAGTATTTCAGAGGACTTCTCATTCTCCCTGTTTCATGGCAAAAGCGTCACACGAAGTACGTGAATCCAGGCAAACATGAGCAGCACCAGAGGCTTGACTGCCAGACCATTCACAGTCAGTCCTCTTCCTCAAACAAAAGGCTTCAAAGGGAATGCTGACTTTCAGCTGCTCATGTGGAGATCAAAATAATGCTGCTCCATGCCAATGGAAAATCCATTGACTCTATCTCCTCCAGTACCATTTAGGTGTCTAGTTCTGCCTAGAACACTTGTTCTAGGCAGAACTGAGCTACACCCTTAACAGAAGGGTTTTGCAAATAGTTTTGACCAAGTTAGCAGGGTTTTGCTGGAAAGCAGAAGCAGCAACTACCCCAGTCCATTTTTTAAGAGTAAGTCTGCCTGTCACTCGTACTGACCAGGCTGTTCCTGTTCACTGTGGGAACTGGTGCAAAACCCCTCACCGTGTGGTGCTGGGGACCTGGGGGAGTGGGCTGCCTTTCTGGGTGGGCTCTGCATCACTCCACTCATTCTGCAAAGAAGTCACACAAAATACACCAGCCCAAGAATGCTACGAAGGAGACCTCATCATTGAGCCTACATACCACTTGGGGTTGATGATTCTTTACCCCAAGCAGCCCAAATTTGGTCGCTTTCTGGACATAGTCTGAAAGGCTCCTGTGTGCAATCACTTTAGGGAGGATGGCTGACTTGACATTTTTAGTGGTGATGTAAGTAGTCCTCATTTAAAACCACAAGCTGCTCCATGGTGGTGACCCTGAGGAGTGACTCATGCCCTGGTTAAAGTCAGTCAGGAAGAATAAGCCAGCAAGTCACAAACTTGGATCTCACAAGTTCAGAGCAGGCAAAGAAAACTCCAACTCCTACAGCAGTGTGCTGACCTGTGCCAACCCTTGCTACTCTTGTGCATAAGCTGGACATTGCCTCACTGCAAACTCTTTACAGAGGAGAAAAGCTTTGGCTGAGGTGGGCATCCTGAAAACCCAGAGAGTGCTGCAGCTGCAGCTCTTGCATGAGTTTTCTGCTTCATTTCTTTTACTGCAGCCAGGTCCAGGCCTCAGCAGCATGCTGAGCTTTACAGACACTGTGAAAGTAAAACCAGAAGACTGCATTTCTTTCAGCTAAAATCCATGTGCTGTGGAGGTCAAATGGGGACATTCAAAGGAGATCCTCAGGAAGTATTACATTTCCCCCTTGAGTCACAAGTCCAAACAAAACAAAGCATATGGCCTTTTAGTGCATTCCCAAATTTCCTGCACCGGTCAGATTTCCCTTCGTTCTGCTTAATCCTATCACTTTTGAACCAGATGAATCTGTATGAATCCTGTCAAGCTGACTCTAAAAAAACCTGCTAAAGACAGAAAGGTAAAGAATTTATACTCTTGCATAGAAATCCAAATGCAGAAGGTCAGGCACTAAGGCTCATTCACATCACTGAATTCATCCTTTCTGCCATGCAGGTGATTCAGTCCAAGCTGTAATGAAGCACTAGTGGACCCACAATTCCCAAGTAAACTCCAATGGTAAGTGTTCTTCCAGCAGCTGGCACTCAGCCTTCCTCCAGGGTACAAGGCAGTCTGCCCTGGATCCCTAATAAAGCAAGACTGCTGTCTGCATTGAGAGGCTGGAATCATTTCCCCATCACAGCCTGTCTCTGACATCTTAGTCTGTGTTTCCAGGCATGACAAACTGCTTTAGCCTGAAGACTCTTTCCAATTCTCATTTGTGAGGTATTTATATCCTGTCCTCATTTTCCAGATTGTTTGCAAACACAACAAAACAACTGTGGTCATAAGATTTTCAGATTTTTCCTTTCTGAAAAATGTGGCAGCCCCAGGGCCAGACCACCTCTTCGTATGGCTGAGTGCCACACACATCCCACAGGCAGGGACGCTGCCGTGGGCTCCATCGAGCTGCAGCTCATGAATGGACGGGAGTCTCCACACTCCATACGAGATTGCTGATAAGGAACACATCCCCTATGAGATCTACCTCAGAAGAACAGAAAAAAAACCCCACTCTGCTGCCCCAAACCAGAATTCATAAAAGTTCAGGGAAAAGGCTGAATCCATACACCCCTGCTGTTGACTGAAGATGTGGCTTTACAGACAAAGCAGGGTTGGAGGGACACCTGGAATGCATTTCCCCTTCCCCTCAGGAAAGGGCAGAAAACCTTGGTTTTACAGAATTTACAGATTTCATTAGAAAGGAATGATCTATCTTTCCTTCTGCATCTCCTTTTGGAAACAGGAAGGTGAAATCTGATCTTTGATTTGCACAGCCTGACAGCGAGGAGCTGCAGTTTACCAAATGTGGGAGCTTTATACTGAGTTTCATTGCTTTGAAGGGGACTGGGAAAAGCTACCAAACTGCAAACCCAAATAAACACAGTGGCTGAGCTGCTCACAAAGTATGTTCAGACAGTTGCAGAATCTTCAAATTCCCAACAGAATCCAACCAGGGATTATGTCTGTCCCAGTAACCATATTCCCAAATACTCCTCCTCCAGAGATGCACAGTGGCTGGTGACCCCTCCCAGCCATGGCTCCAGTCACAGCCAGCTCCATGGCAAAGCCCTCTGCAGCAGGAATCAGAGCACCCAGCTGGCTTCTGGAGTCTCTTGGGCTGCAAGCCCATGATTTCTCTATACAGTGGGAATTTCCACATTCTGATGTCTCCCCTGCCACACAAGAACCTTCATAGATATGCCAGAGCAAGGTGACACAGAAAACCTACCAAAGCCTGCTTAATAAACATCTTTCTTCTGGGCTACTTAACTACCCAGTTCTAATTATCATCTTCATCATCCCCATTTTCTGCAAATAGTCAGCCTTTCTGAACAAAATCTGCTGAAGCTGCAAAGATGAACTCTGCCTTACATTCGCAATCATTTTAGGAAGCATCTTGAGACAGCAAAACCTGGCTCATCAGTTACTGAGCACACCCACCTGCTGCAAAGAACTCCCAGAGCCACAGATGCTCCAGGAGATGTCCAGGGGCAGCAGCCAGAGGCTAACATAAAGGGTCAGTAACAAGAGTTCTGCACCTATTCCTTCCACAAAGAGCTGCTTCCACAAGGAGGTGGGGGGAAATCCCTTCAAAACCAGGCCAGGAATGATTGCTGCAAGCTGCTGGTCATCATGAGTCAACCCAGGGGCAAGACAGTATTGACAGAGTCCATCAGTCTGTCCTCAGCTCTTACCCCTTCCCTCAGCCCCACTCCTGAGAAAAGGGGCAGCAGAAAGTGCTCAGCTTCATCCCAGCCCTAGGGAGAACTCAGGGGTGGAGACAATCCTCTTTCTCACCCCACACCTTCTGTTCAACTCCTGTGTGGCGAAGAGAGATGCTGCATCCTAAGGAAAGGCACAGTTCAGCTCGGAGCATGCCTGCCAGCCAACATAGACGGGCTGCCAGCACCCACTGGCTTTCTGGCAGCAGCATCCTTCCCAAGAGCTCCACGCTGGCAGCACAAGCACTCATTTCATGATGGTTAGTTTATGATCTTGCCATACTGCCCTGCTATTTCTGAACAGCAGGGCTGTAATTGAAGGCGTCTGAGGGCCCAGGAGAGAAGGCAGCTATTACACTGCAGAGATCCTGTGGTGTCCGTGGCCTCTGCATGGCAGGATTCAAGCACAGCCTTTATGAGGGTTTGGACACTGGACCCAAGAAGGGGCTCCACAGCTTTCCCTTTCCTGTACATTTCTGCTTGTCAGTTCCTCACAGCTCCAAAACTCAAGCATTTCTTCTCTAAATCAAAGCTCCTTCCTTTGGAAGGAATGCAGGGTCTTCAAAATGATCATCAAAAAGGGCCATCCCAACCCATCCCAAGAGATCACGGATCACTGGCTCTGCCTTGGCACTCTGGTCTTACAGACTTCCTAGACAGTTCTGAACACCTGAGGAGCAGCTAGCAATGAAAAGGGACACAGGAGACTAGTGTGTTACAAGCACTGAAAGCTTTAACATTTACATTCCATTCTTTCCTCTGATCCTGGCATAGCTCATCAGCTGCATAACCCTTGTCTAAATCACAGCCTGTGACTCGGCATCAACACACCCTACCTATATGAGTTACCTGATGGTTTCCAGAAGATTAGGTTACCTGGTGTTAAAAACAAAGCAATTAATTCAGAAATAGAGTACAGACATAACATTCAGCAACTCCATTATGTGCTGGCATAACTGCAGGCCTTAGTCCACTCTGAGAAGAAACAGGCTGCAAGCTTCCACTATTCATCAGAGGCAGCTTTTGTGACAGGAAAAAGACAACAAGCTAAAATAAAGTGATGCAGTCTTCCCTGCTAACATCATCTGCCACTCCTCCTCTGGCACATTCCTGTACCTTGGCTGCTGCTTTAGGGAACCTCTCTTTGTACAACTCCCAGCACTTTCATGAGCAATAAGCAGAGACTGGAAAAAAGAGCAGCAGCCCAAGCTACCAGAATGGGATTTCCTCAGCACATGAACTGCTGGACAGTATGTGCTGACATCTCAGTCACAGAGAGCACGGAACACGTCACAAGAACATGAGGTTGCTGCCCCTCTAGGACAGGGCTGCAACTCTTTATCTATCTTTATCAATCAGCAAGGAAGTAAATTTCACTCCACTGCAGCCAGGTCTGCTCAGAGTGGACCCTCTCGTTCCTGTTCAGTGGCACCTACCCCTGCACAGGCAGCAGTTCCTTACTGCAGGACAGGAGTGGGTGAACTCCAACAGCCTGCAGCCAGCTCTGAATGAGCAAGGAAAAGACAAGCCTCTACACAGGGGCCCCACAAGCTCAGGAAAGTTTTATTTCCACCTCTGCATGAACTGAATGGGTCTCAGAGCTAGTGCCAGTAGTGCCCAAAGACCAGCTCCTGAGGTGCACACATGCACTGAGCCAGGGTCCTGCAGCCCCCTGCTCATGTGCTCCCTCTGCGTTCAGACAGGCTGTGCAGCACCCTCCTCACTTAAGAGGGGATGGTTACACTTTGTGCTGCTGCCATGGGGCTACAGGATGACTGATGCCCACCCTGCCACCAGGGAGATGGCTGAAGCAGGGACAGCTATATCCACAGAACTAGCTCATTTGAATTTCCTGACCAGCCACTGCAGCTGGTCAAAAAATCCAACCCATTCCTTACCTGAGATGGCTGTTTCATGGTGCCCTTCACAGCATCTCACTAAGAGCCAGTCTTCTCTCTCATCTGCACAGACCAAACCCACACATGTGTTCAACCCCCCAAATTTCAGATACTACAGGTATGCCAAATCCCCGTGACACCTGCCCCATGCTCTCTCTGGACACAAGAGTAACAAAACAGCTCAAACTTCTCCCCACACTGACTGAAAGAGCAAATGGCCTGCCTGGACACACAGCCTGTGCTCGGCACGATACTGAGCTTGTAACAGAACTGCACAGACTCCCTGTGCTAAGGAAGAAAAACATGTAAAATCTTGAGTCCCTGTGAGCAGCTGAAATGCTTCCCCATCCAGCTGACAGCTTCCCTTCTCCAGGCCTGCACGGGGGAGGACAGACCTCAATGCTCCAGACAGACCCTCTGCAACCTCCTCCTCCATTTATGGGTGACACTATCCAGCAGAAGCCCCTGGTACAAACATTTGCTCCAGCAGCCTCAGAACCCAAAAGTCCCTCCAACGACAGAGGTATCCTGCACAAAGGAGCACTTTCTACCTTTTCTGCCAATTCTCTGTACAGTCAGGGGTAAAACAATTACCTCATTACAGTCACACACCAAATTCCCTTCTGCTGGAATTCACATCAGCCCTACTGCAACTTTATAACATTTGCATTATAAAAATGTCTGCAAAGGAGGCCAAGAAAAACAGCTTTTTGTTCAGAGGAAGCTCTGTGGTCAAGATGATGTCATCAGAAAGCGCCAAATTAATTTCCTGTGGTTACATCCTACAGGAAATCCAAGAAGCTCAGCTTTCTTGCTAAACCAAGTAGTCATTTGTTGTCAATAACTGTTAATTATGTGCCCAGATGTGTCATGAACTAAGGACTATCACGATTAGCCCTCACTCCCTGGACTCCCCCCAGATGGACCAGCGAGATCTGTTTAAATCAGTGGCCTGAAGACCAGGCAAAATGCTCTGGCCCCACGTCCCAGGACAGCCTGGGGTTCTGGGGCTGCTGTGCTCATGCCAGCACATCAACTCCCCTGCTGCTGCCTCCAGGCCCCACAATGGGGGATGTTGGTGCAGAAACCCCACAGAAGAGCAGCAGCCACACAGGTGTACCCTGTTAGCAGCAATGGGGACCCCGATCAAGAAAACTGTACAAACAATGACAAGTAACAGCTTTTCTCCTCTTCATGAACAGAAACAAGGAAATCAGGAGTGATTCAGGAGGTTTTCCAGCTGGTAAAATAATCAAGGAACTGCCTAGGAAGTCCCTCCCCCAGCCATAGTCCTTCCACAACCTACTGAAAGACGCATTTTTCCAAAGCTTACTTGATATTTAACTTACCAAGTAAGTTAGTAAAGCACTAAAGCACTCAGCAAATTCTAGCAGATCATTTCCACAACTTACCAGTGGGAAACGATCTTCCTCAGTTTTTAGATCTCCCCCAAAACTACTTGTGCTTACATGAATTCTCACCTGCCCTGCGGCCTCCAGCTCCTTCCTGTGCCTGCCATGCAACTACCAGTCTCCATTTTCCCACTCACAGGAGAGGGGAATCCCTGGAGCAGGGGGATAGGTTTTGTATCTGTGCACTTAAATACGATTCTGTCCTTACAGTGAACTTTCAGTAGAAATCCCTTAGGACAGCCTCCTCAGTCCGTGCAGCCCACTTCCCTGCACTGGCAGGGAGCCCAGCATAATAGCTCAGGAATTGAATGGTCAAGGCAAAGCAGATCCTGCACAATCTGTTTTCAGGTTTGCATGGGTTCTTTTTGTTTTCACTGGTGTTTAGACTAAGTGTATTTTATGCAAACACTGGGGACACGGATCTTGCCCATTTCTTGTCTGGAAAAGGCACAACTTAAGATGCAGCTTAGGTGAGTCCAGATCAGCAGCACCTGTAACACTGGGAAACACGCTGAGGACAGCGAGGGCTCAGGTTCAGCAATGTGGTACTGACACTGACCCAGCAGCAGCTCCTACCCCTGGAGCCCAGAGCCTCTGCGCTGTGGGAACACAGATGGTGAGAGAGAGGGAGGCAAAAGGCCCTGCTCAGAGCCCAGAGACTAGAGATGGGGGAGGCAAATGGACAAACCAAGCATCCTGCCCCTTGCACTCACGTACTGTATCTACCGGTACAAAGACTCTCCTTAACAAAACGAAACAAGCAGAAGTCACAGAGCTTCCAAATTCTTGGGGTAAAATGGGGCAGACAGACAAAGCTTTTTGATATGTTCAGATGTGTCTGGAAAACCATGCAGTGCAGACTACCAGCTTGGACTATTTAATAAGCTTCCTACCTCTCTGTCCTTGAGCTTCATGGCAAGCACCAGCTGATGTCTGTGGTTAGTAAGGGCTTCCCGGTAATTTCCTTTGGAGAAGAATGCAGAGCCCAGATTTCCATGAGCTCGGCATTCTCCCGTCTGGTCACCTGTGTCACATGCAAATAAAACAAAGGTTAGCTAATACAGGCACTGCTGGAAGACTGAAACACAGGGTACAAATGATAATCGGGCGTGAGAATCAGCATTAGAACAAACTCATCTTTATGTTTATTACACAGCCAAACTTTTCTCTTTACTGGCCTTCAGAAACATCTACAATAGCCATCAATCTTATTTTTAGAATTGTTTTACTTTCTTCTGTGGCCTAACACTTGGCAATTTTCCATTCCTCCTTGTTTATTCCTTGCTTGGCACTGTGAAGGTCAGTCAATGGCCAAGGCCTAGAACAAGCACAAAGCATGCCAGCTTTCTCCAGAACACAATTCAGCTCAGATGTACAAAGTACACCTACAGCCGTCTTCAAGAGAGCAATCCCTATGCTCTCAGTGAATGCTCCTGGCTCAAGCCCTCAGGCACTGCTTCTCCAACTCTGCACAGTCAGGCCTTGGTCCCACACCTGTCTGCTCTCCTACAGCACCCCAAGAAGCTGAATGCTCTCCCTGTTGTGCAGGGATTTTTGAATTTGTTTGTTTTTAAACACTCTTTGTTCATCATTGCCTCACTACTGATTTGTTCCTTCCCTGGTTACTGCCCCAGAATCTCAGACTGAGTACTTTTGTCCATTGAATCTTGGAAAAGCAGATGGCTTCATTTAAGACTCATGTAAGGTTTTGAGCCCAAGTCTACACAGGGAATAAGAGCAGTTCCCACATACATGACATCAGGAAATTAGAAGACCCTGTAAAACCTTAGCATATCTATTGACCATCTGCCCCTACACACAGGCAAGCAAACAGGGATGCACAAACCCACAGTCTGCACATTTCAGAAGCTTCAGATTGGATTTAGCAGCTTGTGAAAACCTACAGAAACCTGAGCATTTGAGAGAGATGCTGACCATTAACCTAGCTCTTGATTTGTTCCACCAGTCCCAACCCTGCACTCCAGGAGTCAAAGGAGGATTCTTACCTAAACTCTTGGCTACGTCCAAGTCCTGCTGCATGTATCCAGTGCTTTTCTCTGTGTTCCCAAGGGACCAGTATGCACTGCTCAGTGCAGAGAACACTGATCCCCGCAGCTTCAGGCTGCAAGTGCCAATCTTCAGGGCAGCCTCTAGCACCACCACAGAGGCCCCGTGGTGGCCTGCAGTCAGGAGCTCCTGGCCAATCACAGACACCACAACAAAGGGGCTCTTGTCCAGCTTCATCTTCTGCAGTTGTTGGTAGGTGGGCTCCAGGGACTCTGAAGCACAAAACCAAAGACAGAGGTACTCAACAAACCAAGTAATTTGCATAAGGAATCACCTTCACAACTCGATCTTTTCATAACCAAATGACACATGACTTAAGGGCCACACAGTCCAAATCCAACGACGATTTATTAAGGGAGCTTGGGGCTCAAAGGTACCATCTAAGATCTGGCAAATCAAGACAGATCACCTGGCAAGTTGCTCCTTGCCTTGCAGAAAGCACTTCGGGAAGGCAGCGTAAGAATAGAGCTTACAGCAGTCTCCTACATAGCACATAGCAGTTTCATACTGAGCTCTGAAGCCTAGCCTAATGGCAGAAGGAATACAGAAGATACCTGTGGAATTTTGCAGGAAACTGGAAAGGGGCCATCTGCAGTGTCTAAGAGCACTGCAGTTTTTGCTCTTTCAGCACAAACCTTCACACGAACGTCTGCAAAGTCTGTGCCTGTCCAGATACCCAAGCACATGATGTGTGCCAAGAGAGGTGACCAAAACTGCAGAAAGAAGCTGCTCCTTCTGCAGGAGACAGCGCTGCCGTGCCATGACAGCACTGGGCCTGCCCAACTGCTTCGATTTGTCTAACTGCAGCAGGGAGCACAGCTGATACACAGCTGCAGGGCAATAGGCCAGAGATCATCCTGCCAAACTGGGGATGTGCCCACGGAATACCACATAACCTGCATTCTAAGTAGCAGCCTTAGTACCTTTGGGTAGCAAATGAAATTACATTTACCAGGTTAACTGCTATATAGGACAGAAACTTCCAGATGGATTCATTTTGGAGGATGGAGAAAAACACTGTAAAAAAGGAAACAGCAACAAGGATATTTTTTCATTTCAGTGCTCCTTGGCTCCTAAGCCCTGTGGCCCCCAACACCATCTGCTGAGGATGAGACTTGCCATGTTCCCTCCTGACTAACAGCATTAGGGCATTGCAGCACAAAGCCTGCAAGAGAAACAGCTAAGAGGAGACAACCCTCTTCCTCTTGACAAAAAAATCCTGGAAACAGGAACATTATGAAAGAGAGGCAGAACACTGCACAGCTCATATGGCTTCAAGGTGTCTGCGATTTCAAACACTGCCTGAACAGAAGCGAATTAGCAGAGCGGCCTTTTTGTCTTCTGGAATTCTGTATTTGGAGAGACATTAGTACCACAGAAAAGCTGCTGATGTGCTCTTCAGGAAAACACTGGCCTGGAGCATTTCAGATGTGCTGTTCCCAACCAGTGCCCCTCAAGCTGGCTACCACCATCTTGCTGTCCCACTCAACCAGAAGGACAGTCTTTGTTCCTCCTCCAGCTTCAGGCTCCACTCTTGGCATCCTCCTGACTCAGTAGAGAAGCCAAATCTTGAAATCTTTCCCTTCAGGCCTCTGAGTTCTCCTGTCCCCAGATGCTGGGACTGAAACTCCCACCTCTGGCTACCTCAGCAGCAGGTCACACCCCTGAGAAACCCTGTGTGCTTACCTCTCATGGGAGACTTCATGGCGGCCTCGACCATGCCGACCAGAAGCTGAAGGCTCTTGGGATCCTGCGCCAGCCCTGACGCAAACGCGGCCAGCGCATCCGCATGGCGTCCCAGGTACTGCAGGGCCACGCCCTGTCGGAAGTATGCCTGCAGGAACAGAGGCAACAGCAATGCCCATCACTGAACCATCACAAACAGTCACAAATAACACAGCTGATCTCGTGCTGGTGGACAACAGGCCACACCATCACACTCTGGCTCCTCTGGTCATGCTGGCTACAATCAGTGCCACCCAACACCACAGTCCGGTCTGTGAATGGCACCACTGTGCACTCCCTCACTGTAATCACCTTTTCAGTTTTAGCAAGGCCTTTGAACTGTTTTGGAGACCAGAGTTGGTCACTACTAGTAAGGCAAAGCTTTCCCCTTGGACTTATACTACTTCTTAACTACTTATAAGCAGATGATTTTTCTCAAGACCCTCCTATCCAGTTTCGGCCCACACAGCACAGAAGCAACCCACTTCATCTCTCATCAGCTCTTGCCAACGAGTCCAATATCAACATCCAGCACTAGCAGGGCCAAAAACGTACTGAAAGCTCAAGCTGCAATGAAACACAACACAAAGATGCAGCCAGGAGCTGAGCCTTCTTTCTCCACGTACATCCACCAATGCAGGAATTGTCCAGCACTGCCCCACTTGCTAGGTGCACTACATATATAACACACACACATACACACATACACATTTATACATAGATCTATACAAGCTTCTTAAACTGAGGCAAGACACTCGTAATTCTGAACCTGTTTACAAGAGCATTTTTCTTCATTTCTTTCTTTCCCAGAAAACCATTTATGGGAACCTGCAATATCTTCAAGTAACTTGTATCTCCTGTCACCATGTATTTCCATTTCTGCATCAGCAACATCAATATGCAGCTGCAAAGCATTCCCAAACAGAGCTCTCACATCTCCATACATGGCATACCAGGAACCTACACACAAAGCAGGAACTTCAGACACACATTCTGCTCACACAACGAGCACAGGCAAAGCCACGGCCCAGAGGGTACCCAGAGCTGCCTGGGAGATACTGGGGAAAAAGACCACAGAAAACACAATCCAATATTTGTCAAAGTACTCAGGTATTTGTAGCATACATATCTGGACACCATGTTACAAAAAGGTCTTGAATCTTTAAGCACCTCTGATGCCTGTTACTCAGGTTTTATCTTCATGCCCAGCTAATACCTTTCTAATGCAAATTTTGCTGCACTTTGAGTTCATTTAAACCTATTTCAATAGCACAGATAAAGAAGATAAAGCATTATTTGTATTTCTTTAAAAGTACTTTAAGAAGCAAAATTGCTCCTTGAGATTGGCTCTCTTGGCTAGGACCTCTTCACTCTCTCTTCTCCCATAATAGCACAGAGACCTGCACTCAAGATACATTAGGTACACGTCTGTGAAAGCCTTTTTACTTAAACAGGAGAAGTCTTTAATTAATTTTTGAACTCATTAGAGCATTCAGGCACTTTTGGACTCCAATCCGGGAAGGCAGAGATTAAGGAAAATCAGAAATTATGTGAGAAATTTAGAGACATGAATATTTAATCTCTTTTCCATTAGTAAGTCTTGATTGTAGAAGCCCTTTTAATGAATTCAATGAAAGCAAAATGCTTTTCATTAACCTTTAGTATAAATGTGTTCTTATTGAACCAAACAAGCCACTGTACTGGAAACCCAATTCAGTGTTAACTAGATTACAAGCATGAAGCTTTAAATCAAAGAAAATACAAAGAACTAACAACATGCAGCAGTCACCAAGCACAAGTCCTCTCAGCAGAGTGTGAGCTGTCGCCTAAATCATGCTGTACACTTTTAAGTCTTGTTTTTGCAGAATTACCATCTAATTACTTTCTTTACTGCCTGATGACAGAGGGAGTTGGACACAGCACATCTCTGACTGAGACCTTTCCAGCCCACAAGGCTGGTTGGCCCAGGACAGCCGTGCCTGCCTGATTCAGCTCTCCAGAAGGTGGGCAAGGACACGCAGCCGCCATCACTGTGGCATCACAGCATACACCACTGTGGTGTGTGGGCATCTTCAGCACCTTGTGCTTCACTGGCACATCCTGAATGCTGAGAAATGAGAGTCCCCATCCTCTGAACCCCGCACATGGAGGAGACACACAGGCTCCAGGTGACGGGAAGAGACAAGATGGAGCAAGACCTACGAACATACAGTTCAGTTCCGCACATTCTGAACATCCTTTACGGAAAGGGTTTTTATCCGCTCCCCACATCTATTCCTGGAAGTGCCCCTGGAAACCACTTCATTTGAATACAAACACAACATTCAAAGCCCAAAAGAGAAACCTATTAATCATAACAGAAAGGAAGATTTCGGCCTATTTTTCTCCTGCAAAAAAACCCTTCCTTCCTCTTCCAGTTTCCAGCATACACAAGAATGCTCTCCGCACATTGTGTTGCCCATGGACCTTTAACTAACTAAATAAAAAGCATTCACATCACCTATTTCCTCCCCAAGAGGCATTCACAAGTTAGTTTAGCATTGGAATGAAGACACTGTATCAAGGGGAAAAGTCTGCAAAGAGGAAATGGTGAGAATCACCCTTTGGAAGAGGAGAGGAAAAGGGAAGGCAGGGAGCCAGCAGCTGCAGCTGAAGGAATGAGCCAAGGAGCGACTCCTGGTCCCAACACAGACAGAGCCTTCCCCTGCTGAGTGAGCTTTAAACTTTAAATCACATTATGTGAAGATACTACAGTGCTCACTCTACAGTAACAGCTACATTAATTTTCCAGTGATCCCAAATAAGAAAAAACGATCAATTCCTTTTAAGAAGATTAAAGCAAGGAGAGAGACAATGTTTCACTAAAGACAAGACAGAAACAGCAGGTGTTTTCTAACCTGGCTCTCTGCATCCTCAGTGTAATACAGACAGCTGGAACCATCTCTTTCATTTTTGCAGTCTCTGTGTCACACTTTCCAGGAACAAGGCACTGTGCAATAAGAAAGCCTAATTCTCAGCTGAAATTTGGCACCAGATGCATCTCCCTCAATGGGAACTCTTTTCTCCTGTCCTTGTGTTAGCAGGATGGACACAGCTGTGCTGTTCCCACCTCCAGAGTCACAGCATGTCAGGGGCTCCCAGCACCTGCACCCACCCCTTCAGCCTGAGCTCTGCCCAGCACACCCGCTGCCCGTGGAAGAACAGGGATAGCAGGGATGCAGCTCTTGCCAGCGGGAGCCTTTCAGGAAGGGAAGAGGATTAAAGAGTCCAAAGCAGCTCTGTGAAGCAGCCAATCTCACCAAGTCCCCGATACTCTGTTGGAGAGGCTGTTAAGTGAGCATTCCCACACATCTCCAAGAATCAGGCACCAGTGCGGGCTCACGCAGCCAGGTGGGCCCAGCTGCACTTCCGCCCGGTTACCCAATTTCATGCAGCCAAGAGAAGGAGGGAGGACAAGGAATAGATAGTGCTTTTCATCCATAATACCTTTGAAAGCACTGTTGATATTCTGGAAGCAAAAATAAGTTATTTTAATTAATTAACTGGCAAAATATATCTGGCACTTGAGACTTCCAAGCCATGCAGAACACTGTCCCTGTAACAGAGGTTGCTCACACTGCTGGCTCCAGGACAGAACCCAGCAAGGTAAAGCAGCATCGCTCCAAGCACAGGACCTACCCAAAGGGAAATAAGTCTTCCCATCTCATTCAGGTTTTGACACCCATTTTTGCAGACTTGCCTCTTTGCCCCATGCATTTCAGAATGCTCCGTGTCTTCACGGCTGGAATAAAGTTTTTTAGTGCTTTTCCCTACCTTCAGCTTAGTTTCACAAAACTTGTATGAACAGGAGAAGAGCACAGAGACAGCCCTGCCCCTCAGCCAGGGCAGTTCTGCGGGGGCAGCTGGTGGCCAGGTCACAGCACAGTCAGCATCTGCCTAGCCAGGCACAGCCCCTCTCTGCAATTCTAAGCACAAGTCCTATGTTTTCTGCTCGATTTACTGACCCGTGTAGTTTCTGTACACACCAGTATTTTCCATCTGTTCATTATAGCCCATTTAATGGAAAGGAGAATTTCTATCTGTCCTATTAGGAGCTGCCACTGGACTGATGGCTGCAGTGTCTAGGCAACACAAATAAACATGCTTATTAGTTTTTTGATCCTCATCATCTAAGATCCCATCTAGGTAACTGTCTAGACCCTGAATATTAGATTTCCCTGTGCAATCTGAAACAGGATTAGAATGCAAATGTCATAACTGAATGGCCAATATCAAGAGGAGTGCTGAAATTTTTATTAAATCTTCTAACATCAATATGCAAGAACTATTTTAGGCAACAGTAATTGGTTTATAATTAATACAAAATATGCAATGAAGATAAAAATACAGTACAAAAAACAGCATGGGACATTAAGTTCCCCAAGATTTTGCTAAATAAAACCAAGCCAAGGTCCTGCCCACAAGGAATGCAGCAACAGATTCTACACTGGCTTTGGGATCTTCCCTCCCTGTCCAGGAGCTCCTGTGACTCCCCTGCACCCCCCCTTTCTGCAGGGATCCCACTGCCATCACAGGCCACAGCTGCACTGTCCTCCTGCCACACTGCCCTGCCAGGGCTCACCTGGTCCCTCTGCCACCAAACCTCAGGCCACAGGCTCGTGCACATGGCGCAATGCTGGCCAACATTAACTGGATAACGGAGACAGAGGAACAAAACTGGAACAGCATCAGAAGCACTTGGAGCAGAAAATTCCTGTCAAATAAACATGGAAAACTTGAAAAAAAAGCACCTCAGTCTTAGACAAAGGCTGCCATTGTACACAGGGGAGGAAACTCAAACCACCTTCACACTGCTGTCAGCTTCAGGCCCTGGACAGCTGGCCATCGGGGCAGGAAAAGCAAACACACAGAAAATGCTTCTTCCATAATGCTCCCTTGGTTTGCCAGATCAGGAGACGATGCCAAAAATAGCAGGAATAATCTATGATGCATTTTATGCCTGCTCTCAGTCTGCAGAATATCTCTTGTGCAGTCAGACCCGCTGCCCCTCATGGCCGCCCACGCCAGCTGCGCCCACGGCTGACCAGCGCTATGCAAGGGACCAACAGAAGGGAGGCAATGTGTGAACAGCTGCCACAGCTTCTCAGGGCCAAGCACCAGGTTGAATCTGTCCTCTCCCCTTGTAACTGTTTTACAGCCAAATTTTAGAGAAAAATATGGACAAATCTCTGCTGTGGGATTTCAGGAATGTGAGGAGAGGGAAGACTGCACTTTAATTCAGAACACATGTAGCACATGCATAAATACTGCTGCTGACCACACGAGCTAAATTCCTGCTTTCCCAAAATTAAGGTTGCACCCCAGGTAACACTTTTCCTTCACAGTCCTACACCTGGCTGACACCTGAACCACAGCTGTCAGCCTGCCCTGGAGAATCAGCACAACAGATTTGTTGACTCTGCTGCTTTGTTTCTTTATCTTCTACCTGTTTCCAAGGTGCCTCTTACAGAACTACACTACTTAGAAATGGAAATTTCCTCTTAGCCCCACTGAGCCTATAGAGAAAAACAAGATGGGGGTGTGTGTGTGTAAAATATCTTGCCTTGCTTTACCCAAGAGCATTTAATTGTTCTTATTAATTCTGCTTCCACTGTCTGCTAGTGGGATTCTGCGCACAGCTCACTTGCTCACCTGAAATAAATCAAATTTTATCAGTAAATAAAGAGTCAAACCTTTGTTTACTTAGTTGAAGTAAACAGACCAGCTTTTCACAGAGCTTATCCTTGTTGCTCCATTCTCACATGCTTCAGGCTCACTCTAGGAACAGCAGCTACATCCTGGATCCCCTCTTCAGAGGACATCCCTCTCCTTCCCTAACAGCAGGTGCTGACAGACAATCTTCCTGTCTTTATCAGCTACAACTCTTAACCCTCATTTAACAGCAAGAACCAGCCACAAGTGGAGGAAAGTGCTCTAGAGGAATAACAACTAACCTGTCAGTCCCCAAGTACAGCACAAGGGAAACAACCAGCTTCCTCTAAGGTGAACAGGCACAGCAGCGCAGCATCTGCTACGGCTCCTCCGCAAGTCAACAGGGACAGTTTGGCACAATTTTTGGTTAAACAACTTCTTTCAGAAATGGCAGAAGAAAAGACAGGCCACCTTTCATCCTGCTCAGAAGTAACACCAGTCTTCATAAGATTAGAGATTTAACAGATACAGAATTATACAAAACCTAAACTAAATGGATTAGCTGACACCTGTAGGCGGCTCCTCGGGAAGCTTGGGGCAGAGGCAGGGCTGGTTTGAACACCATTATTACCTGGTGCTTACCTTACTTTCAGCACTGTCCCATGATTTACACTGTAAATTTAATTCTTTTCTCCAATCCAGGTACTGTTCCTCTGCCCCCAGTACTGGGTCCTCTTGGCTTCACACTCCATCTGTAAAATCCCTGTATCTTGCACTTCCCAATCATCCTCCCTCCTCCCGGTTTCAGCTGCTGTTTGATTGCTGTGAATCTGAAAAGCATTTTGGGTTGTTTTGGAAATGCTCTTGTCTGCACTGAAGGACACTGAGATACAGCAGAGGCCATTTAACAACCCTTTAGCTACTCTGGCTTACCTTGACAAGGTACTTCATGCAAATGACTCAAAACCTCTGTAACTGCTGAAAGTCAGATAAACTTTGATCAGCATCAGATGCAAATGGTGATTTGCGTGTTACAAGAATAAGTGCGCTGAAATATTTTAAACCAGCATTTCAGGATTTTAACACAGACAGTTTTTCCAACACAGGAAACAGACTCCACAGGAGCAACAGCTCTGCATACAACCAAACACTCATAGAGAGGTGAAACACACTCTGAGAGCCCCCCGAATTACACTGGGCTTTGTGGAAGACAAGCCCCAAAGCCACTTCCTTATCACACATCTCCATGGGTCCATTCTGAAGACTGCCCTGATCTTGAGCTACATCCTATCTTACCAGTGAAGTAGAAAAAAAATCTGATCAGTACACTCTCCAGAAGAGCAGAGCAGAGACAAAGGTAAGATGAAATACACAGTAGTTACAGGCAGGATAATGGTGACTGCCACGTGTTCACAGGTGGGTGGCTGCAGTGTACCTGCAGCAGGGAGTTGGTCTGTATCCCCTGAAGAAGCACCTGATGCTCAGCAGGGACTGTGACAGAGAAGCCCAGCACACACCTACTGCAGACACGGGCTCCTGCCTCTTGGCTCACCGTCTCCCTGCCAGCGCCCAGCCAGCACTGCCTGCCAAGGACAAAGCTGATGACAGAGGAAAGGGGAAAAATCAAATTTGCAAAAGTACTAAACATAAAAATCTCTTTGGCCCAAGTGAACGTGGGAAAAATTCTTCAGCAGGGGCGTCCCATTTAGCAAGTTTTGCCAGATCATTACTCTCGTAATGCAAAGGGGAGAAACATCAACACCATGTTTCCTTACAATGATTCGCCTCCTTTATCACAGATCTCTGAAGCACCAAGTAATTTAGTAGTTGCTATGGAAACTGCTAGTTTTATTGAACAGCCCTGAAAGGGTCAAGAGGTACCATCAAACTGGCCAATTGTAAATTATTTTCCTGCTAAACATCTGCTTTGTTTTAGTTGCCCTATCACTTCTCTGTTTTGCTGTTAGAACACTATCTGGATGGACTCCAGAATAGGTGTCATTCTTCAGTGGGGCTGCAAGAGCCAAGTCCAAAAATAGCAATTTTCATTTTCTAATTCGCTGTAAAATCCTTCACACAAAGGAGCCCTACTGAGGGCAGAATAGCAAAGGACTGGGGACTCTTCCTTCTCACACACATCAGCACCAACTTGAGGCAGTGGTAACCAACACAAAGAGCTGGTTTTCACCGTGATCCCCGGGGGCTTCACACGGCTGCTTGCACCAGTCACGAGATGAACAACCCATTAGACTGATCCACCTGTGCCTTCAGAAAAGGGACAAAACAGCAGTAGAAGAGCGCCCTGCCCTTCTCAACAAGTACCCAGCTCTTCTCGGCTTTGCAGCCCCAAAAAAGGAGAGTCTCCCTTGCCAGCAAGGTCTGGTCTGTGCTCTAGGAACACAAAACATTGCATCGCCTATACCAGACTACCAGAAAACAATGTAATCTACCTTCCTTTATTCGTCATACAGAAAATGGCACCAGAGATTCCAAATGCTAGTTAGCAGCTTCCATTCCTACAGGCCAGGAGAACAGCAGGAGCACTGGCTGCATTTCCAACTTTGCTATTGAACTCACTGGACTTATGTCAGTTCCATAAAAGTGCCAAATTTCTGATTACCCCATTTACTGAATGTGTGACTGTCGTAAACCCAAAAGCACCAGCAGAAACCAGAACACAGGAGCAAGGCTTCCTCTTTGGAGGACATGAGCAGCTCCCCTGTGCAGAGGCACTCTCTATGTCTCTTCCACAGACAGAAAGCTGCCCCAGGCAACATCACCTGGAAGTCCTTATTCCAACATCTTTACGTAACCTTTAAATTTATCTTTAAGTAACCTTTAAGTTACAACTGTACTTAATTCAAGTAACTGGAGTGGGCAGGAGAGAGCATTTTATTACAGAACATACCTGAACTTAAGAGGCTGCATGCTTTCTAACGACAACCATGCCTAAGTTCTGTGCCCAGGGCAAGCCAGTAAAGGGCAGGCTCTGTTCCCTCCTCATACATTCTCTCCATTCTTCATCTGGCTGAAATTATTCAAGTGATGACAAAGAAAGCAAAAGCTCTGTCTATATAGACAAGTTCTGGTCTTTCTCACATATCCTGCGAACTCCATTACTTGTGTAAAGTCTTGGCTTGGAAGAAAATATTCTAAGTTCTGAGGTATTTGGCATGCCTTGGTATGGAGACTCCAGCCTTGAGTCAGACTTTCCATCCCCAGGAACCCCAGGAGAAATCAAGACATTTTTCTGTACATCCACAGGAAAATTTCTCCTTCGTCAGGCAATGAGTTCATAGTATTAATTTCAGTTCTCTTTTCTAAAATTATCTACCACAGACTAAAATTTCCACACACTGGAACACAGCAGATACCAGAGCACCACTCTGTTGGGATACACTCAGCAGAAGGGCTTCTCACAAGGCCAGGGCTTGCCTGCCTACAGAGCTCAAGTCTGGAGTCCTGAGAAAGTTATCAGGACTGTATAGAAACTGCAAATCATGCAGACATAGCTACAGACAGACCAAAACCAAAGAGAAATGTCTGATGTGTCACAGCTCCTTCCAGCTACCAGGAACTCATTACATCTGGACTCTGATGCAGGCAGGTGCCAGGTGGCAGAAGAGCTTCCCTACGTACAAATATGAGGGGACATACTAAGCCAAGAAAGATCTTGCACTTCCAGAGGCATGGTTTGGGAATGCTGGAGGAGAAACCCAAGCAGTGCCCTGCTTGAGGACCATGGCCTGGCCAGCGGACAAGGGAGTCCCAGTTCACTGGAGCTGCTTAGCAGCAGACTCATCTGGTGTGTTAATTCTCTCCTGACTAACAGACACAGCAACTGTCCCTACAAAACCAACACCTTGAGGATTATGGTACTGAGAGTCCGTTTGGCATTCTGCAACACAGCACCCCACGGTTACAGCTCCGCTCCAGCCAGGAGCCCCTCGGCACAGGCAGAACCCCGAGCACCAGGCATGCACCACCACCAGCACAGGCCTCCTCTGTTGTGCCCCTGAGGACAAATCCTTCCTTAAGTGCTTCCTGCAACTTCCTCTTCCGCTGGCCTCTCTTTTGGCATTTCCAAGAGGATGTTCTGACGACCAGGTCACTGCTGTCCAGCTGTGGCATTTGTGCAGAATAAATGCAGTCACAGTGAAAACCCTCTAGGGAAGGAGAAAGCTCATAATAATGACAGTTTGCTGAGAAATCTCCAGCAATAGGGATGGCTGTCGTCTCTTCCCTGTCTGTGAACTATTACACATTTGAACTTTGGGTGAGAGGTTTAATACAGTAAGCACCAGGCAAGCCTCCTCCACAAGGTACCAAGAGCAAGCAGGAGAACAAAGAGGATACTAATATGCCTGCTGCTTGCCACTGGCCTGCAGCCCTGTCAGAGTGCTGAGAGGGGAACAAGCAGGCTTAGTGAATAATTGAAGACACAGTGATGAAATCTCAGAATGTCAGAGGCATAATACAGGTTTGTAGGTTTCATCATGAAGCTTTGAATTCCCAAATAAGACACACTGAATAATTTATCTGCGTCAGTACTGGGTCATCAGCTGTTCACCCACAGCATGCTTCAAGACACTTGAATGGGTCTGAACAGACTAAAAAATAGGGTCCAGAGGGAAGAGGTGATGAAAACTCTACCCAGTCACTCTTCCAAACACTAAGCTCAGATAAAAATGTGTAGACACCCCTCAGTCATGCCCTGTGCATGAGGTCCCACAGGTTCTGCCCAGCTGCTTTAGCACCACTTTGCTCCTCAGCACAAGAGACCAGGGAGCTCTCCTGTGCTGGGCTGGCTCCAGGTTGTCATCATCTCGGGCTCATCCAGCTCAGATCCAGAGGCTCACCTGTCTGTAGCACCTCGAATCCCCCAGCCACAGCTCTGTGGCACCAAATGCCACTCGCTCACCAGAGCAGGCAATGAACAGTGCACAGATGCCTTTGCCCAGACATCATTTGGAACTTGCCAGGTAGCACTGTGCACTCAGATTTTAACAGCTGATTTTATTGGTTTAGTATTACTTTTTTCACATTTTTACCATTCATTGCTGGGCAGGTGCCTGAGCAGCAATCCATACCCAGCCTGTTTAATCAATAACTGTATGGGCAGGTAAAAATCCCTGCATTTCCAAGCAGAATTCTACAATTGCCGCACCCAACCACCCATGATGGGATCAGAGAGCACAGCTCAATCTGTCTGGGCAATCTGCTTTCCTAGAAATCTGCTTTAGATAATATGAGCACACAGGCAGGTCACACACAACAAAGCTTGTAGGATTTAAATCAATTCTCAACTATCAAAGACTTTCCCACATACTAATATCCTGAAACAGCCCCCATCAATACTGACTGACCTGGTAGCATGAGTAATTACCTCCTAGTTCATCCTTTAAACGACAGAGGAATGCTTCCCAGCTGAGCTATTCCCCTGAGCATCTCCCTGGGAAGAAGGAGCAGTATTCAGAAGCAGAGCTGCATGCCTGTAGCTTTCCCTGTGGAAAAGGCAAGCAGTCACCAAGGAATTCCCCTTTCCACCTATGCTGACAGGAGTTTTGTAATGTATCAGACTATATGAGGGGAAAAAAATTAAATGTAATACAACTACACTTGCACATATTCTTTTGGCTTTCACAATAATAAATGTTTTCTATTGTTTCTCTTAAAAATATCAGTTAAGTAAAAAAGTCTAGATTAAATTGCTGTAAATTTCCTGAGGCATTAATTACGTCCATTCGTTATTTGTAAGACACAATAAACTTTTCAAAGACTCTTGAATGTCATCACTGACACAGTGGGATTAGTGCACCAGTGATTGTCAGTAACTGGATAGAGAGTCAGAAAACACCTGGGTACTAGAAAGGCAGGAGAAATGTTTCAAAAAGAAATGGAACATGACACTTAAGAGTCTGGAAAGAACTGGTCATTTAAATGACAACGTGCCAGACAAAGGCAAAAGACAAGGAATGAAGAATTCAAATTCATTTAAGTGAGCACGTGTGTGCACTCATGCATATGCAACAGAAAAAAGACAGCCAGCCACAGATCAATCATGCTAACACACCATATGAACATCAGAAAATGCAGCTCTGAGGCAGTGCGTATCCAGTGGGATAGAAACAGAGACATAAGGAAAGGTACAACTGCCACAACTGCACCAGTGTCACCATGTCCCTGCACTGTCCTGCAGCAAATTTTTCTGCGGATCAGTTAAGCAGTCTTTCATTTAATTCTTGCATAATCAAGCGAAAAACCAAGAACATCATCCCTTAGGTCTTTGTTAACACTTCAGTAAATAATTCCAAGCTTTTCTCTTATTATATGACAATCTTTCAAGGCATCTGTTCTTTCTCATCACACATCTCCAAATATACTTCCTAATCAGGGTGCCACAGTTCAAGAAGGACAACACCGTGCAAGATGACAACCACCACACCGTGTCTGACAAAAGCTCCTGTAGACCTGCTGGTGATTCTGGCCACAACCAGCCTGGATCCCCTGGGAGGAGCAGGACAGGCACGCAGTCCTCAAAGCCCTTCTCCACACTCTCCCTATGTGTGACTCAGTACAACCTGGAAACGAGAACATACCCTACTTTATTCCTTCTGTGTATTTTTAACGCTTTTTGAAGCTATACTGCTTTATGTTTCCTCTGTGGCACAGCTGCCCACACCTGTATGCTACCACAGCTGCTGGATGTGAAGGACATTGCTGCCCAGGAACTCAAGGGAGACTGGCAGCAAGAGCTCCTCCAAGACAAGAGATGTCTCAAACAGAGGCGTAGTGAGATCCAGCCTCTGCAGCTGGAGACATCTCTGTCGCATCAGGCACCTGGATCTCACAACTGGGGACTCAGAGAGCCCAGCCACTGTAAGCACAAGACATGCCCAGTGATGTGCTCACCAGACAGCAGAGCTGGCTTCACAGACACCCCAGCCAAGTCGCTTCTCTCTCTGCTGCTCAGACCTGCAGAGCACAACACTTCCTTTATTTGCACAGAATGCAAGACCCATGCATGAGGAAATGCTCCAACAGCTGTCAGGCAAGACACAGGAGCTTCATCACAGCCCACAGCTTTGAGTGGGACAGTCCTGCAAAGCTCCATTCTTCGCTTAACCAGACAATGAACAAGTGAAAGTTAAAAACTTCTGAAAAATGAAACAATTAGGAAGTGCCTTTTTCTAGGAACATGCTGCTTTCACGGCAGCATGACAGAGGTTATTTTGAACTTATTACTTCCACTGGATTCAGCTGTACGTAATTAAATTTAGTCATAGCAGTCTGATCTATAAATGGAACCTACAGAAGCAATTACCAGAGCTTCCACTGGATCAGGAAGCAATGGCCTGCTCTGTTTGATGTAAACTGAAAAGAACATTATTTATACTGCATGAGAAGTCACAGTAACAAAGTCCCCTTGCAGAGAATTGCTTTGAAAATTACAGTTTTCAGTGAAGAGAGCCACAGGTTATAAATTCCAGCCATGCTCTGCTCCTTCCACTGTAACAATCTCGTGGACAAAAAAGACAATCATATGACACAATTTAAAAGGATTGTTTTGGCTCCTGTTCTATACTCAGAAACCACATGACGGAGGAGTTAATTAAACATGCAAGAGATGGGTGACTAAGCACCAAGATTTTAAAAATAATATATTTTGATACCTCGTTTTGGTCTGTTTGGAATCCAGACTATGCAGAATCTGATGGATCTGTGAACCCAGTGGGTCTCTCTCAGCCCAGTCCCTGAGCATGCATGTTTCACTCCTCAAACCACAACTGGACTTGATCAGGAAAAGCTTGCAGAATTGTGCATTTCTGAACACAGTGGAGGAAAGGTGCAGCCTGAGAACGTTTGCTGAAGACACCAAACTGAGCGGGGAACTGGAAACTTGGGAAGGGAGAGCCAGCCAGCAGGAAGACCTGGATAGGCTGGAAGAATGGGCAAACAAGAACCTTACAAAGTTCAGCAAGTTCAGTAAGGTCTTGCACCTGGGAAAACAGAATCCAGGAGTGCAGCACAGGCTGGGATCGACCTGCATGGGGAGCAGCTCTGTGGAAAGGGACCTGGTGAACACCAAGCTCAGTGTGAGTGACCGGTGTGCTGCTGCGGCTGAGGGCCAGTGGGCTGCTGGGCTGCATCAGCAAGGGTCTCGCCGACAGAGAAAGAGAAATCTGCCCTCAACATCTCCTTGACCCCTCCATTTTCTATCTTTTTGCACAGGCAAAGACACTGAAATGCAGTGACTTGTGCAGGAGAAACAGCTGAATCCTGCTCTCCCTTGTCAAGAAGATGAAGAGCCTGCGTGATGCTAGAAGTGAGATGTGCCACATGCTCATCGAATTTGAATCCCCATCTGGAGTTGCAACCCAGGTAGCAGAAGGTCATCGCAGTAAAATCCTCTGTGCTCAGACATCAGCACTGCCATCAATATTTCAATGCTCCCCTTCATGGTACAGGCAAGGATAACAACCTACGCTTCATCACAATTTCTTTTACTTCACAGAGGAAAGCAGAAACAATAGTTTGTTAGCAAGTACAGCACAATTAACAGAGTAATAATGATCAGAACTACTGCACCTTGTGAAATCTTTGCTTGGTTATAAAGAATTCTTTGACTACTAATGGCATTGTGCAATGAGGTCTGCAGCAGCTTGGCAGCCATTAGCAATGATTCACTGCCACAAAGCACTTCTCAACCAACGTAGTTAGGAATCACAATTCTGAATGCTTTCCCTGGTCAATCTCTGGGCATAAAAATATCAGAAAAACAGAGGATCTGTGAGGAATGAACACAGATCCCCAGACACTGAATATAAGAGTTGTTATAATTATGTTATAGGGCATTATCAGATGTTCTAATTTTTTCTGTAACACAAAAAATCGGTATTTTGATATTTATCATTTGATAAGGAATGTGCTAGGGCCATCCCTTACTGGGACCAAACACACAGATTCTGCACATGTTTATGCTATCGTGTCAAAATTGCAAACACACAGCCAAGCTCTGAAAAATGGCCATGTGAGAGTTCTCGCACAAGGGATTCTACAACCAGAAAATAAGTCAAACATACTTTAGCAGATCAGGAAATCCTCTAGCAGTCTCTTCAGGAAAACTACTCTGAGCCTGAAGCCTCTTAAACCTGACTAGGACAAACCTTTTTGAAGACCATCTTGGTATTTGCATTCTGATATTGTGTTAGAAATCTCTCCATAATAAAAACCAAAAAACCCAACAACAACATTAAAAAAAATCACACAAAAAAACCCCCAAACAACAACAACAACAAAAAAAAAACCCAACCAAAAAAACCCTCCAAAAGCACCACCAAACCAAAGCAAAAACCCGCAAACAAAAACTTCTAACAGAAAATGTGAAAAACTTCCTGTCTGGAAAAACCTGCTCCCCATAAGACTGCCTGATTGTCAGCCCACCACCAGCTGCTGTCCTACACTGACACTGGCAAATACCCCTTAGACACTGGGCACTTCTCACACAAGATCCTTTCTTTGAGGAAAGCAGTTTATAAAAAATGATGCTGACGTGTAAGTCTGCGACTATGCATTTCATATACAGCTGGGAGATTCGATATAGCAATCCAGGGGAAAAGCAGCCAACAGCCACCATATCCCCAACAAGCACATCTGCTCCATGCCCAGCAGACACAGCAGTTCCAACCACAGTCAATTCTCATGCCACATGCAGCACCTCACCCCTGCCACCTCTCATCTCTCATATATCCTAGGAAGAGACGCAGCAGTTACAGACCTGGGTAGGGGTAAACGTTCCTTCAGTACTACAGTCCCATTTGAAAAAAAAAGAAAAAGTAATTCAGCAGGGTTTGGAGGTTTCAATTTCAATCATTTCCCCTTTGCCCTTTCACGTGACTGTTCCCAAAGGAAATCCTGCTTTGAGGCATTACTATTTCATGTACCTGAGTCAATAAGCCTCTGCTCTGAAATACACAATACCAAGAAGAATACACTAACCCACTGCCTTTAAAGACACACACCCCTATCCTACACATGAACACTGATCCTCTCTTTTGCACACACAAGACTCAGTACATCGCCTGCCAAGCGTCTCCTCCCATCAGGCACATGCATGACCTGCCTCATCATCCCCCAGCTCCTCCTGGCTCATGCCAGACCCCGTGCGGCTGAGCACAGGCTCTGAGGGCAGGGACAAAGCTGACCCAGTCGGGCTGGCACAGAAGCACAGGCCACAAAGCATTGCCTCAAACAGGTTATTTATTATTCCCAGCTAGGCAGGAAAAAATAGAGTACTATGAGAGTTTATATCGGCAAAGATATGTTAGATAATGTAAAAGATTTGCTTTAAACCAACAACAAGGTAGAAAATGCAGTTAGTGATGATGACAACCCTCCTCCCAGGCCTTGGTATTATAAGCAGGCAGGAAAGAACTTTCAAGCCACCACTTCAGTTAAAAAACATTTTTGGCTTGAAGCCAAAGAAAGATGCAGCTGCAACTGAAGTCTGGAATTTCCAAAACATGTTTTGCATTTATTAAGATATTATTAACATCAGTAGAGAAGATAACTAGTCAATTCATACAGCAGCCCAGACTCATTTAAAGGTTGTTAAGAATGCAATTCAGTGGGAGAGGTAGGAATGTAGCTGCTGTGAAATGCAGACCACAGACACCTGGCAGAAGGGATGAAAGCAGCATCCTGGAAATATCATCTAAAATATCACTAATTTCTGCAATTGCTGGTTCTGGAAATAAGGTCCTAGATCCCACTTTAAAGTCTAGGCAGTCCAAACTGCTGAACCAAAGCAACACAGCTATTGACTCTGTGAGTATTCATCCTCTGAAATCCCAAGTACCTGCAGCAGGACAGATGCCACAGAGAGGTGACCTCTTGTCAGCCTGATCACATTAATCTGATGGAAAAGCTAGGAAAGGCCTTCTTCTGATGATGCCCCATTCGCTGCTCTGTTCAGTGAGTCCCACCCAGGCTGGATGGACCCTGCAGATGCAGCCACCGAGGCCAAAGGGACATACAACCAGAGAGCCATTGCTGCACCAATATTTGCTTTACACTCCTACCTCTATTTGAAACATTTTATGTGCATTTATCAATAAACTAAAAAGCAATAGCTCAAGTCACTGGATTTACAGCAAGAGACAACGGAATACCCGAACTCATTGTTGGGAAATTTTCCTATTTAACAGCTATTTGCCCCTTTCTACTGTAATTCCATTTCCCCCATCACCCCACATTAAATAATCTCTCCCTGACACATCCCTGTTTATACACATTCCATAATCACAGACTTTTATGTTCCCCACTCAGTCAGTTATCCAAATGATACAAATTCAGCCCCTTTGATCTTTCCTCATACATCAGTCCCTCTAGGCGCCTAATCACTTTTTTCACTCTTCTCTGAACTCCCTCCAGTAATGATGTGATTCTAATCCTCTGAAAGGAGAGGTTTTTGGCTCCAGTTCTTCACACAGATGCGAGCAAACTAATTCAGAGAGACTCCACAAGCTCTGTGTGTAGCACTGTCACCAGCCACCACACATTAGACCGTGACAATGAAACAAAGATGGAATTGTACTGCGAACACCAGAGAGCCAGAAGCTGAAAGGAAACACAATGAAAATTAAAACAGTGAACTGATCAGTGTTTCATAGAGTCACCACAACTTTAGGGCACAGTTTCCTGCCAGATGCTCTGAAGAAGCCAGGGTGACTGTCCCAGGGTTTTACAGAACTACAGGTCCTGTAGCAGCTTCATGATAAATAAATACCTCAGGGAAACGGTGCACAGAGCAAGGCCAGGGCCCTGCCCACAGCCTGAGAGCTGTTTCATAGCTACCACAGGCCACCCTGCAGCAGCTGCAAGCGATATGAACTCTGCTTATACTGATCAAGTGTCTGGCATCCCACCAGAAGAGGAGACACTATTCACACCTCCACCAAAGGCCCTGGCCAGTGTGAGAGCCTCCAGAGGCTACACAGGACCTGTCTGCCATCATTCAGACCAGTTCTGAACAATTCCCAAACTGAACTACAACAAATTGACTCCAATTTGACAGCCAGTAAGTAAATACCCTTTACATTCTGTCCACAGATGTGTTGCCTGATTAGTGTATTCTTTGCTACAGTTCTGGCAAAGGAAGGTACCTTCATCAGAATCAACAGGACTCGCCTGTTGCAGAAAACTTCCCATTTTATGCACGGGGATTACACTGGGTCCCTAATCATACTGGAATTACAGGCACCCCAAGCTGATTGGCTGGATCCCATGGGCACACCACCGCCTCTCCTTTGGGGAAGATACAGATCTCCTAACTTCTTACACATCATGTGAAAGCCAGGAGAAGCCTTATGCAAAAAACAGATGGCAGAAACAGCTCAAAATGCTGCATTTCAATGATTAAAAGGTATCAGAGTAAGAGAGAGACAGCTTGTGTTGGGCCACAAAGCATTGCATTCGAGAATGTATGTCTGGAAGGGCACTGTGCTGTGAGCATGGAGAAGATGGAATTCATCAAAGCAGGATTCAAACCAGAAAAATGCTGATGGAAGCAGGATGATGGGAATTGCAGGCACAGCAGGAGCCGCCATCTCAGCACCACTGTAATGGCCACTGGTGATGCGTCTCCATGGCAGCGGGGGCTGCGGCGGAACCGCTGCAGGAGAAGGGACAGGCCCGATCCCGGGGGACAGGAGGCCAAGCAGGACACACTCCAGTAGTGTGTGACAGGCTCTTTCCCTCACGTGTTCCTAAATGAGAGACTTGAGATAAATGGAAATGAAAACCCTCCTGAAAGTCAGTCCATAACAAAGCCAGTTACTGAGCCTCAGCACCTCAGACTTTCCCCTTCAGATGGAGGCACAGTGGAGAAGAATGAGGCACATGGCTGCAGTGTGAAAATCCCAGGATTAGAACTCCTGAAACAGGTCCAGATGGTTAAGTGACAACTGATTTCAATGCAGCTTTAAATGACCTTTTGCACAAGACAAAAGCATCAGTGCTGTCTGCATTCAAACTGCCTAATGAGACCAGGCTGAACACCTCAACAGATTCAATGCTGGTCAAGTGAGAGCCTGAGATTAGTTCAGTTGGTTAGAGCATGGTGCTAATAATGCCAAGGTCGTAGGGTTCATCCCCACATGGGCCATTCACTTAAGAGCTGGACTTGATGATCCTTCTGGGTCCCTTCCAATTCAAGACGATTCTGTGATTCTGTGAAAGATTTTCCAATGAAAATAAGTATCAGGCAAGGAAATGCCTGTGTCCCACTGCGCTGGATTCAATTGGATTCAAATGGATTCCATTGGACACGGCAGGTGAAACAGCAGCAAATACAGAGAGTGGGGATACCTTGTAATACCTCCATTTATTGTCACAAGCCAGACAGACAGGGGGTACAGCTCCACATGAATGAAGACAGTGATCCTTTGGACACTTGGTACAAATGGCATGAGAGACATTCTAGCTCCAAAGGGATGAACCAGTACATCTGTATACATGGCACCATTACCTTGGGGTGGGGTACAGGGTTTCTAGGATTTACTACAGAAGCCACCCATTTTTCATCAAAGTGGATAGTTCAACCACTATCAGGACCATAAGGACTCCAGCAGACTCGCTAATAATGTCTCTGGAAATGCCTGCAAGATCTGAGGTCACTTTTACTGCAATGCAATGCAAGTAAGTACAGATTAATATAGCTAACATTTATAACGGGGTGAATCCTAGCTTCAACTGCTTATTGGAACAAAAACATAAATCAGTCAATGCTGAGATGATTAACAAGATAAGATTAAGGTTAAAACTAGAAAATCTATTAACCTGTTTAAGAAGTAAACGTGGCACCTGGCAGGTCATCAGTCTTTTAAGCCTCGAGGGTGTAGATGCTCTAAGCAAACAGGAGACTGACTGAGGCAGCCAAAAGCTCTGTGTGAAGGCTAATGGATCTGTTACTGCCTTGCCACATCAGAAAGGACTTGACTTCTCCCTAAACTCAGTGGAGTGAGCCACAGACCATCACCTCAGCTTCCACTGCCACAGACACAATGTACCACAACCCCTGGATGGGGTAGGAGCTGGGAAGAAAGTCAGTGCTAGTAAGAGGTTCAACATACACAGAGAAGCACAAAGAAAAGAAATCAGCATCTAGAATGGCAGATTCAATTTCATGTCTATATCCTAGCAGCTGTGAATTCAGCTCATAACAAAAGTTTTAGTCAGAAAACTATATTCACCCATTCTGCTTGTCCTAGTCTGCATATATGCTTGTCATTCAACTGTCACACTTATCCATTCAGTGTGTATTGTGAAAATAATTGTAAAGAATTTTAATTATGCCTCAGAAGACACATCTTCTCAAGGAGACAGAAACACATGGCCCACCTGCATCTTTGAGTCTAATTTCCCTTAGGAAAATTTTCCTCTAATGCATTATTTCACAACAGACAGCCTACCACACAGAGGAACTCGCCAGACTGCACTAATTGTTAACAGTTTGGGGTTTATCACGTTCTGCTTTTTAAAGCCATGTACAGAGGCAGGATTGTGAGAGCCCAAAGACAAACTATTCAGAGGGATGCTGAACTACAGAAGTAAGAAAACAAATGCTGAAGATGGGAAAATGAAGACAAAAAACACAGTGATTCAACCTATATCCCAGAGCCTCGACTGTAACTGGGCAGTTCCCACCTCAATGCCATCAAGTCCTCCTCTGAGATCAAACTGAACAGGGTATTTTTGCTGCTAAGACCTTGGTTCTGCACTAGTGAGAACCTAAATGCATTCCTACTCTCCCAGGACTAATTCTGTGCATTGAAGAAAACTAGGGACAAACTGAAATAACTGTGGCTTTGGGGAAATTTTTATCTCCCTCACTGAGTGCCTGTGCAAAATATTAAATATTTCCCTACATTTCTTTACCCACCAAAACACAGTTCTAGTCATTCTAATCACTGCACAAATTAATATCCAGAACAAAAGACTTCTAGACTTGCATGAGAGGGCATTTCACAGGCAAAAGGCTGCAGAGGACAGTACCCAGGCCACTGGAGCTCCTCCTTACTAATTATCCCAGAGCGTCCATTTGCTATGTAACCAAGGGAGAAGTGTGTCAGACTGTGGCAAAGCTGTCTTCAGCAGCTTATGGAATGTTTCTCTGAGTCCTGATGCAATTAACTGCCAGGAAAGTGCTGAGGCAGGCAGAATTAGGAAGCTATAACAAATCAAGTATATAATCCTACACCATTTACATTTAAAACAGCTGAATTGCTTTTAACTCACAGAGCTATTGCATGTTTACAATTTCATTTCATAGGATCTAGATGTCCTATTCCCCAACTGGGACAAATAAAAAAATCCAGCTTCGAGGCCAAAATGGGAAAAGACTCAAAAAAAATGTACAGCTCTCCAGAGCTCCCTGACCCAGGTGGCAAGACCGGCCATCCTGAACCACCAGCACACCCTCTGAGTCACTGCAAACACTCAGAACCACTAAAAAAATTCATTATTACCCCAGAAGCTCTTATGTAGCTCATAGGAAGTTTGAGTAATGTACAATATGGAGATCACTGGGTCCAGGAAACACTTTCCCATAGAAACAAACATGCACAAACTCCAGTATTATTGCTGCAATATCTAGTTAGCTGCAGAGAGAGCAGAGCAACTGCTGCTAAAGCGTTAAAAAGCTTGGTGGTGGGAGAGGGGGGAGGTATGAGGGGAAACGGACATTTCCATAGATTCTGAAGACTTCTAAGGAGGTCTATTAAAAAAACTCCAATAAACCACAATCAATCACACACACACAAACCTGCTTCTTAAAAGACAGTAAAAGCAAGGTTTAGCAAGGTCCTAAGCTTAATCTACAGTGTCAGAAAAATAATATATACTCCTCAACACTAATGTCTTCATCAATCCTGGCATAAAAATGGTTCGGCAGACCCAGATCCAACAGCTACTGAGGAGGATCGGAATTTCTCTGCTAACTTAGCTGACTTTTAGTCCGGAGTGCTGGATGAACTTTGCTGCTACTGCTCAGAAGATAATGCCAATTAGAAAGGAAAGCAGCATGGAGAATGCACCAAATGCTTTTAACTTTTGCCAGCTACACAAAGAACAGAATTAATGTCTAAGAAAAACATATAAAAGTCACACCTGTACTCAAACAACTCATCACCATCCAACCAGCTGCATTACAACTGGGACACCCTGTGAGCAAGTGCTGCCATATTTTGCTGATTCCCACAGCTGCCCTTCCCACCTTCCCCAGGACAGGAACACGCAGGATACCCAGGAGTGCTGGCCTTCCTGCCCAGCACTGCACAGCCACTGGCACTGCTTCAGCAGCAGGAATGCTGCAGATTTCAAAGGATCATGTCCTTGTTTAGAGTCACCGAGCTGGAGCACAGCTGGGGCTTATGCCCATATGGCAGATTTCTCTTTTTAATCCAACTTTGATAGTGAGATGTGTTAAATCTTTGATTTTATTGGCAGATACTGACTGTATGTGCCTAACCTCTGAAGCCTGATGATTGACAGTGTTAATGTACTTTTTAATAGATGAAAAGGGAAATGACAGCTTTTGGCTCCCTTTCAAGCACATTTCTTCACTGCAAAATACTCTACAGCTCAACCTGCTTTTCATACAACCTAAGAAATCTATTCTTTATAGTGTTGCTAATAACTGGTGGCATGCTGAAGAAAACTGTAGCTCAATAGAACACTTACTGTGGGAGCTACTTTACTTCCTGAAAGGAAGATGTTTTCTTCCTTTCTTTAATCTCAGCTGCATTGATCTGATCTTAGAAAATCCCAGACAGAAGTTAAACATTACTTCAAAATGATTTCTCAACTCTTTCTACACCAAACAAAGCTTACCCCCAGACTTTTCAAGAGCAGCAGTTATGCTAACAAGAAGCTAGTGGTTCCAGCATCAAAGGTGATCTGTTACAGACTGCCGAGGCTCAGGGACTGCACTCTTCCACATGAAGGAAACTGTTCCTAGAATCACTGGTTCTATGGCTTGGTCTGGAAGGGAAGTTAAAGGTCATCCCGTTCCAACCCCTTGCCTTGGGCAGTGACACCTTCCACTATCCCAGGTTGCTCTAAGCCCTGTCCAACCTGGCCTTGGACACGTCCAGGGATGGGGCAACCACAGCTTCTCTGAGCAACCTGTGCCAGGGCCTCATCACCTGCACACAGAAGAATTTCTGGTAAGTCAGTGGGGGGGGGGAGGAGGAAGCTGTGGTATGCATTCATTACATGTTGTGAGAGACTGGCAAAGGCATTTCTCTGCCCAGATATCCTTGTCATGAGTCTGCATCTGAGCAAGAGCTAATATTCAGAACCTAGACATTCATGAGAGGGCTCTCCAACCATAACAGAGTAACATTTCTATGGAAAATGGGATGGTGCCAAGTCATAAGAGTCTCTGTAAAGGCCTAATTAACATGAATAACACAGCTGGATATTTTATGTATCACCTAAGTCCCTCCTTCCTGCCACTTAAGAGTAAAAATAGTAGAATGTTTTATGGAGGTTAATGCATGCTTGCTTAGGTGCGATTCCACTCTAAGAGAGGGCAGAAAAGCCTCTTGCAGCCATCTATACAGGAGGCACATGGACAGCCTGTCTAAATAGTGTTTGCTGAAGGAAGTCACAACATAGCAGGTTTGTCAGGGAAACGTGGAGAGTTGCCAGAGTATCAAAGGAATTGCCTTTCCTTCTATTCCAGACTTGGGTTTCAGGGTAGATGAGCTGATATCATCATTTGGCAGGTTACAAGATAATCAGAAAAGAAAAAAGTAATGGCAAAGTACAAAGAAAAATACAAAGACATCTAAAAGAAAAGCATAGTTTACCAGGAGATCAGAGAGTTGGTTTTATCCCTCTGATGGTTGTTTAGTTCAGAATATATTTTGGCACCGTTTTTTACAAATACACAGCATCTCAATTAATCTGAGGCGGCAGCAGCTCCAGAGCTGCACAATCCCTTTGGACCCTGCACCAGAGCACTGGCCAAGAGAAGCATCTTGGCCACCGAGCCCTTTGCAGTGTGTTACCCTGGGCTTCATGTCCACCTCTCCTCCACCAAGCCCAGGCTGCAGAACCCACCTCCTCCAGACACCACTAAGCCCAGGCTGCAGAACCTGCCTCTCCCAGGCAGCTCTGAGCCCAGGCTGCAGAACCCGCCTCATCTGGGCACCACTGAGCCCAGGCTGCAGGACCCGCCTCCTCTGGGCACCACTGAGCCCAGGCTGCAGGACCCGCCTCCTCTGGGCACCACTGAGCCCAGGCTGCAGGACCCGCCTCATCTGGGCACCACTGAGCCCAGGCTGCAGGACCCACCTCATCTGGGCACCACTGAGCCCAGGCTGCAGAACCTGCCTCCTCTGGGCACCACTGAGCCCAGGCTGCAGAACCTGCCTCCTCTGGGCACCACACATGCCCAGGTCTGTGGCAGATACAGGCCTCCACTGAGCAGGCCCATGGCCACCCTGCATTTGGCCACTGAGGAACTTTGCCCTTAAGCCTCCCCACAGCACCCCAGCAAAGCCTCTCCCTCTGCACCCGCAGGGTCTGCCCAGGCTCAGTGTCTGAGTGTCTCTGCCTTAATCCCTTCTGCTTTCCAGGGAGATGTAAATATTTTGGGCCCAAGCTGGCACCCAGCCTTCCCTGGCCACAGTGGGGACACTGGCCCAGCTTGGGAGGCATCAGCTCCAGCTCAGCTCGACCCACCACTGTAATACCCAACTGGTCTGCTGCTCCATGGCAGGCCAAACAGCAGCTTGTATCCAGGACAGATTCAATGACTTGTACACTAACCACAAAAAGTGCTTTTACAAACTGTTTTCCATTAAAAGGACAGAAATTATTTGCAACTAAAGCCACTACGCTTAATTCGGATTCCAGAGTTTCAGACTAGCCCATCCCATAAACATTCCCATCTCAGCTGTGCAATTTTGTTTCAATGTAGCACATATCAGGCAAGAAACTAAACAAGCCTGTATCTGGGTTATTCAAATAGCTGAAGGCACTGAATTGTTTGTGCTCCCCTGGAAAGCATATAACCATAGTTTGCAGTAAGTTGTCACGCTTAGGTTCATCTCACAATCCTCATTTACTGCATTAAATGTAGTAAGATACTAAATTATTAAAACAAGAATAAAAGAAACAATCAGTAACTCTGACAGGAAGACCTGTATTTTCATGTAATGGAAAAACCAGGTTTTTTGAAAACACAACTTACTACTCACTATCCAAAAAAAAAAAAAAACAACACATCAGTAACACCAAGGCTCGGAGTGCAGTGAGGTGCCAAGGAGCCAAGCCCCCTGCAATCAAACACTTCCCAAGGGTCACTCCCAAGCAGCACAGCCACTGGATCCACACAGCATCAGTGCCTGCCCCAGGATGAGCGGGGCAGGAGCAGGGAGCAGCTCGGGCCAGGCAGGCAGCCGTGCTTTTGGGGAACAAACCCAAGCTATGCTGACAGCACAATCCATACAGCTTTAATAAATATCCCAGTAGGAATGTTACTGACGCTTTTAACTGTGGCTAACCAGAGAGTAATGGTCTCAGAGATTATTCCAATTCAACTGATAACACAGGCAGGTATTTTATTATTTATAAAGCCTGGTTTTCTCAGAATAGGAGAAAGCAATCTGAGAACACTTCCCTATTCATTACTCCAAACCTTTTCAAACCAGCATCTCTGCAGAAACCCCACTATGCTGGGCTTCTGCTGTTACCCCACATTAGGCCCAATTATGAACAACTGTGTTCGCCTCACATAGGGAATCCTCTTCCATTCCTCCAGAGGCAAGCTCTCCTTCCCAAACACTCTATGGCTGAACCAGTCCATCTAGCCTGTATCAAGGAATTGTACAATTTCATTTTGCCTGTATTTTCTCAGATTTGCATGCTTAACTGCTCCTGTCAAACTAATATTCCAAGTTCCAGTTAAATATACTTAGCAGTACAAGCAGCTGCTGTTCTTACAAATTGACCCAGGAATCCCTTTAACAAGGGTCGATTTACCAGAGCAGGGTACTTCTGCTCAAATAAAGTAACACAGAGGAGAATGTTACAAATAGCTAAAAAGCCCTAATGTCATTTGGCAGCTGAAGACCTCACTTTTTCCACAAAACATTGAGAAGCAACATTGAAACTTATCAGAAAGACTGCAAATCATTAAATTCTTTTCCAGTGTTCAATTCAAATACAGAAGTCTGACAAACATATACAAATACAGCAAGATGATGAGCTGTGCAGAGCAGTGCTTACAAAGCCAACCCGACTCCAGGGTGGCTCTGCACACGAGGACAGACACTGGCTCTCACATAAACAGAAGCTCTGTAACACAGTGCCAAGCAAGCACCTCAGCCTTGCCCTGAGGCAATCTGAGCACCTTGATCACATCCCATTGACCCCAGATTTCACATGCAGGCAGAGCAGCTTCACAGTCTCTCCAAGCAGAGGAGGAACATGTTGCACCGTTCTAGGAAAGACTCTCTAATCCTGACCTTTCCTTGTACCATTTGTTTATTTCATCTTGATATTCTCCAGTTTTCCCTGCATGGAAAAGGCTTCCTACACACCCTGCATACAAACCACACTCGGAGGTTTTGCTTAGACTCGATGTCCACAATGACCAGAACATGCAGGTACAACGTGCCTATCATGCACCTTTGCTAGAAGGCGTAAGTTCTGACCTAAGCCAACTATCACATCCTCTTCTTTCACCTTCACCTACATCTAACTTCATGCTCATTTTTAACTTCTTTTGTCAGCTCTCGAAGTAACAGACCCAGTTTAAGAGAAGCTTTGTGCATGTCATAGATTTTTCTTCTAAACCAAAATAAGCTCTAGTAGAAATTCAAACACGAGCAGGACCAAAGGGATGATTTTAGGTATATCAGAAGGTTACAATGCCCATACACAGGAATGAAGGAAGACTGCATTAATCTTCTAAAAGGATTCAAATATTGCAAGTAGAGCAATTCCATTTCTGAACAGGAACAAATTCAAACCATTTCCCTTGCAGAAATTTCCATAATTACAAGTAATTATCTTCTACACTGAAATTCTCCAGCACAGCACTTACCGCAAAGAGTATTCCCATCAAATGCTCTATTTAGGAAATAAAGGAGGAGTATTTGCTTGGTGAATTGTATGTTGCCATCCCATTGATTAACCCACGGTTCTGCTCTGCCAAAATATGCATCTATCTTTGATAATATTAACAAGAAACCACAAACCCTACTTAATGACCCTATCGTTAGGTTATCATGAAAGCCTCAAAGACACAAATTTTTAGAAGTGCATGCAGAGAAGAGGAGGAATAAATCACATCCACAGATTACGTCAAAGGAAGATCAGTTATAACACTGCACTGGACATACAGTTCTTTTCTGCAGAGTGAATCAAAGACTCCAAGACAGCATTTGGATATGCATTCTTCTCGGGCAATAAGGACAAGTATGGCGACAGCTGCTCTAGTATTTGCAAAAACTGTATAAACGCAAACAAAATACCAGAGGTTACAAGAAACTAATATTTGCATTTGTTGCTTTTGTGCATAAGGAAAACGTCTGTCAGCTGTTCTTCTTGTGCATAAGGAAAATGTCTGTCAGGAACATGTAATGTTAGTTATTCACCATTTTTCATAAGGAAATATGTACAATCCCACATCTCTTGTGACCAGCTGTGGGAACAGAGTCCACTGGACTGCTGCTGTCCCTGTACATCTCCGTTACCATATAACATCCCAATTTAGCCTTTCAGCAGTACAGCAAAATCGATCCTGCCCCAAGACTGTGGAAAGAGAAGCACAGTGTTCACTGATCTTCTGCAGCACCTGAACCATCAGAGATGGGCCGAGCTTGCTCATAGCACAGCATCTTCCAGGCATTGCAGAACATGAGTTTTCAAAGCAAGCTTCTCAGAGCTCACGACTGACCCAACAGTTAAACAGGATTATCAAAGAGTGTTTAGTGGGTTGAAAGACTCTAAATGGTCACAGACAGGTGGAAGTCAGTCATCCATACAGCAGGAGACCCTGAAGCACAAGTACAAGAGATGACAAAAGGCAACAGCAATTTAATAGCGAGGGACAAAATTACCATGTTTTGGGGGACTGTGCCACCAAAAGTTGCTGGGTCTTTGCTGTACACAGTACAAGAAAAGAGGCTGCAACACCAAGCAGGTGTCACAAATCTTACTATGCCTATAAGACTGGAAGTCTATCAAGAGAAGATGCAGAAACTCTTACCAGATATAAAAAACCTTACATAATGCACTGTAGTTACAAATTGCACATTTCATCACAGAAATCGGTGGGAAATGGGTTAAGACCAATCAGGACCTGGCAGACTTTTATACTAGGTCTGGAAATACCCAAATCAGCCCTACCAGCCCCATTCCCACCCAGTCAGCCTTCCCCTCGAGGAGGTGTCCTCATGCTCTCCCCTCTCTGGAAGAAGCTTTTTGATTTTGGTCAGTGTTAAGAGGAAGGCAGGACAGTGGTCCATCACAGCAGAACGACGGATTACCAGCTCAGATTCGCTATGAATTCAGGCATAACATCATTCCAGAGCCAAGGACTGTATTGCCTTAAATGGAAAAGATCTGCAATATTTAACAGGTCAGGAATACTATCCATTTCTGTTTATTTAAGCACATAAGAGGGTAGATTTAGATTTTTAAAGTGTCTTTAAGAAATATAAAATAGGAAAGCTCATGAGTACTCTTCTGATAACTGCCAGTTATGAAAGTGGGGGAAAGAAGCAAAGGTGAGAAAGGAGGGGAAAAAAAGGAAAGCGAAAAATATTTTTTTTTTTTAAATTGATTGTTTTCACCTAACATGAGCAGAATTCTGAAAAACAGGTTTGATTTTCCAGCTCAGAAAAATCATGGCATTTGCCACACCAGTAAATCCTCATGCAACCAATCCCAGTGCTGCCTGTCACCTGTCAACCTGCCCAGTGCAGGACACCAAGGTCAGCTAAGCTCATGCTCCTCTGCAGGAATTATCAGCCTTGCAAGCATTTCCCAGTCCTTTTCCACTGCGTAACTCATTTCACTCCACAATACAGAGTGAAAAAGTGACTTTTACACCAGAAGCCCACCCGGGAGCCAGCCCATTCCATTCCCTATGGAAAAGAACTCTACAGCCTGTGACATTTTAGCTGCAATACAATACAGATCGCAATCACCGTAGATTCCCCACAGTGCTTCCTTGTAAGAGTCACACAGACATCATTACTGACAAGGTCACAAAAAGGTATTTCATTGTTTCTAGTGAATAACGGAGGTTGTCCCAGGAACCCAAACACTCCCATTCAACCCCACTTCAGCTCCGAATGGCACAGCGAGAAAACAGCTCCTCTCCCATGCAGAACGCGATGTGTGTGCCCAGATTCAGTAGCAGCAGGAACAGATGGAGCCAGGAATGGTGGCACAAAGTTACAGATTAAAAGGAAAAAAGAACAATATCTGAGCTTTTGGATCCTACTATTACACAGTGACCAAGATAAAATGCACTGTTCTAATCTTGAGCACGTACTGAAAATCCGAACAGAGGACTTGGACTTACCATAATATACAGATTCAAAAAAACCAATACAGATCTCCAAGAGAGTAAGTTATGGCAGAGAGATAATGAGATTTGCATTAATTTACTAAGAGCGTATTTTCTACTCCAGGAAAACTGAAGAAGCTGTTTGCATACAGAGGTGTTACACATGAATGAACTTCTCACTGAAATGCTCTTGGTAAATACGCCTAACTTGTGGGAGTCAGGAACAAAGGGATACTGCAGCTCAGCACTGTGTTGCTATTGATGATTTACTGAACCCTTCATGACATCCACACCCAACAGTCAGTTCAGGTTTTGTCCAGCATTTAGTCACAGAATTGATTAGTAAATGACTCCTATATGCAATTTTGTTTAGTATCTAAACCAGTTGCTGTTATCAGGCTCAAGCAGGCAGAACTTCCCACACTGCTCCAACGTAAAAACAAGGTACATTTCATAAACTTGAAGCACCACTTCATACAACTTGCTGGCTTGAACAGTTCGGAAAGGAGTGCTCTCATCTGAACTCCAGTACCCCATCATGCACTCACAAGTATAATGACTTTCGTTATTATTATTCATAGATTCACTATTCTGCATTAGCTAACATGACCACACCACCATCCACGCCGTTCTTTTCTCCCCTTAGCCCAGAGGCTGCAGCAAATCCTAGTCAACAATGGGTCAGAGCAGCCCAAGGCGAGTCCAGGGCAGTGGGATCCAGCAAAGAATCACCTTTTCACTGATGAAGGAGCTGCCTGAGCCAGTATCCTGAAGGACAGCACACATGGCTCTGCCAGCAAACTGAATCCCAGAGCTGAAGGAAGCTTCAAAAAGAGGATGTGATAAGGGAAAGATTTAGTTCCAGAGAACTACATGACTGTCAGCCTGCCCTCAGTGCCAGAGAAGATCATGGAACAGGTCATCAGAGAAGAGAACAGAGCTGGGAAAGTGTCTGATGAGGAGCAGCTGAAGGAGCTGGGGGAGCTCAGCCTGGAGAACAGGAGGCTCAGAGGGGGATTTTCTCCCTCTCTACAACTCCCTGAAAGGAGGTTGTAACCAGGTGGGGGCTGTTCTCCTGAGTAACAAGTGACAGGACAAGAGGAAATGGCCTCAAGTTGTACCAAGGGAGGTTTAGGTTGGATATTAGGGTAATTTCTTAATGGAAAGAGTTGTCCAGCCCCGGCACAGGCTGCCCAGGGCAGCGGTGGAGTCATCATCCCCGGAAATGTTCAATAACGTGTGGATGTAGCACTTGGGTACATGCTTTAGTGGTGAACATGGTGGTGCCTGGACTTGGTGATCTTGTCCAAACATAACAATTCTACGATTCTATGTAATTCCTGCAAACTGAGCCATGAACACACTGGCATGACTGATTTTATGCTTTTCAAAGAATACGATCAATATAACGGATCAGTCATAGCTGCAGCCAGATCCTATATAATTACTGGCTCCTGCGAGACGGTCAGTGCAGTTGTGTTCACCCAAATGCAGGGGATGTCTCATGCTGGAATTCCAGCCTGACTTCCCAAGGCAACAGACACACACACTGCACCGGCAGCCCCCAGCTCCTGGGCCCAGTGCCTGAGTCCCAGGGCATCAGGCCAGCATGGACCTTGCTCTGGACTAGAAAACAAGGATGCAGGGAGAACCTGGAAGGAAGTGGAACCAAAGGTGAGTCACCAAAGTCCACAGGAAAAGTCTTCATTAGTTCTGATGCTTGTGGGAAAAAATTAGTAAACAACAGTCATTTTTTTAAACTTAAAAACACACATGGTTTACGACAGAACATGAGTACTTCAGTCACAAGCAAATTTGGTTTTTCACTTGCTGAAGGCAAGAGAACCAGTTACACATTCCAGGCAATAGCTGTATCTGGGAATCACCAGACAAAGGAGCATACTCCAGGGTTACACACAGGACTAATAAACTGTATGAGATTCTATACAGCACAGTTTCACAGCTGTAAAAGCAAATATCTCTCAATGAGCAAAACACCTTAAACATTTAATAATAAAAACATGGCTAAAGCAAAAGAACACGAGTATAAATAAATCAAAGGAGACTCCTGATTCAGTGAAGCAGCACATGCATTCAACTCTCTTATTTGGGTATTCTAATAGGGACAAGGCATGCAAATGACTTCTCAGAAGCCACTTGAGCAAAGGACCAGCAGTACCAGGGCCTACAGTACCACTCGTTGCTGCACTGTCTCATTTTCTGTGCCACTCAGACCTGGGGCAGCAGAACCTCCTGCGTGGGTCTGCACGAGCCCCTTTCCTGAGGCTACTCTGTGCAGCACATGACAGCAGCACTGCAACGGCACCAGGCCAGCAGAAATCCCAGCCGCGCTCACGTGAGGCTGCTGGCAGCACGGACTAAATAACCTCTGCTGAGATTCGCTGGGACTACAGCTGAAAACAGAACCTAGGCCGACATGAACATAGT